>NW_026645945.1:0-300000 GCF_949987535.1 Balaenoptera acutorostrata | reverse complement strand
CCCATTTCTCCATGGCCGGTCCTGCATTTCTGGTTTGGACACTTTTTTCCGCATGGCCCTTTTGCCCGCTGGGAAGCGAGACTTCTTTGGAGCGCTGATTGGCCTTTCCAGGTTGCTTGGTTGGCCAAAAAGGGCGTATGCGTTTTTTCCTGAATATATTCAGGAAAAAACGCATACGCCCTTTTTGGCCAAGGGCATCATTGTCCACGTTTTGCCGCTTTTCATGTGCTTTCAAGGCGATTCGAATCTACCTCCTGAAATCTGTTTCCTGCAATTCTGCCTGGCTTTCAAAGCCTCTTCGTTGCCTTCCCTTAATATATTTGTGGACGAGAGGTATCATTTAAAACTCTGCAGGTTTGTGAATTGCAGTGCCCCTGAGCTCCATTTTTCAACTCGCTTTTTTGGGAGCTGGCCACAAAAGCGCAGGATTGCTTCAGGCCCTCTTCTGGTTCTGTGGGGCAGGCTGAGCTTGTGCTTAATTCTTCTTCCTGATGGGAAAATAGAGTGACCTGTGACTGTCCCAACACCTAGAGCTAGTCTCTCATTGGTTCCCCCTCTTCCCGTTCATCCTCAGGACAAATTGCCACCTGTACGGAACAGGAGGTTAAAGGTGCTGATTCTCCAAGGAGGGAGATGGCTAGTAAATCGGCTGGAATGGCGAACCCGAGCAAAGGAGATGAGAAATGAGGTGCGTTTTAGAAACCTTTCCCGATCACACGGTGTACCATCTTCTGGGTTTCTCATGCCTGTTTTCGACGTAGGAAGATGCCCTTCAACCTGGAGATTTGGGACCCATGGGATGGGTACCATGCAGTATTACTTGAAAGGGTCTGCGTTGGCTCACCCAACCTCACCGAACCTCTCAGCCCCAAGAGTGTCCACCCTTATGTCTCAATCAGCTGTGGGTCTAGATATGGTCAATCCAGGTTGCATCACAGCCCCTGAACGAATTTTGTAAGAATTTCTCTCTCTTTCCCTGTCTTTGTTTCACGGGTTTTGAAAAGTAATTTATTTTTATAATGGGGTTTAGCTGCTTTTCACGGCTGTGTTTGTGCCGCTTTACACCCCCTTGACTCACTTACAGAGAGATATCAATACATAGGTTTGAAGATTCTTACTAGTCAGATATATTCTTGTGCGGTGAATAGGGGGTGTTGAGTCCAGTTCACTGAAAAAGGAATAGGTCTTGTCTCTTACATATTGGGTTTATGGAACGGTATCTGAGCTAATTTGAAACCCTTGTTTTATGCATCACCCCACCTCACCTTTCCCGTTCAGCAGCCATAGTGTGTTTCCTAAACGTGTGACTCTGTTCTGTTTTGCAATTCAGTTCAAGTGTAGCGGTTTTTACATTCCCTCTCTAAGTGATATCTTAGGATAAGTGTCTTTTTCTGTGTGACTTATTTCACTTAGAATCGTCGTACCTAAATCCACTCATCGTGCTGCTACTAGCCTTATGACGTTGATTTCATGGCTGAGTGATATTCCATTGTACAGGAGGACCACAACTTCTTTATCCATTTTTCTCTTTCCTAGGATATTGAAGGTGTAATGAAGTGGGGGTTCTTGTCAACAGAGCAGCCCTAAACTTTGGGGTGCCTGTGTCTTGCTGATTTTTAGTTTTCCCAATTTATACGGCCATGAGTGGAAGTGCCCTATGCTCTCCAAGCTGTGTTTTTTAGATGTTTCAGGACACACCGTACACTTCTCCAGAGTGGCTGTTGGCAATTTACATCCCACCCATCAGCGTAGCAAGGCTCCCATTTCTCCATGGCCGGTCCTGCATTTCTGGTTTGGACACTTTTTTCCGCATGGCCCTTTTGCCCGCTGGGAAGCGAGACTTCTTTGGAGCGCTGATTGGCCTTTCCAGGTTGCTTGGTTGGCCAAAAAGGGCGTATGCGTTTTTTCCTGAATATATTCAGGAAAAAACGCATACGCCCTTTTTGGCCAAGGGCATCATTGTCCACGTTTTGCCGCTTTTCATGTGCTTTCAAGGCGATTCGAATCTACCTCCTGAAATCTGTTTCCTGCAATTCTGCCTTGCTTTCAAAGCCTCTTCGTTGCCTTCCCTTAATATATTTGTGGACGAGAGGTATCATTTAAAACTCTGCAGGTTTGTGAATTGCAGGGCCCCTGAGCTCCATTTTTCAACTCGCTTTTTTGGGAGCTGGCCGCAAAAGCGCAGGATTGCTTCAGGCCCTCTTCTGGTTCTGGGGGGCAGGCTGAGCTTGTGCTTAATTCTTCTTCCTGATGGGAAAATAGAGTGACCTGTGCCTGTCCCAACACCTAGAGCTAGTCTCTCATTGGTTCCCCCTCTTCCCGTTCATCCTCAGGACAAATTGCAACCTGTACGGAACAGGAGGTTAAAGGTGCTGATTCTCCAAGGAGGGAGATGGCTAGTAAATCGGCTGGAATGGCGAACCCGAGCAAAGGAGATGAGAAATGAGGTGCGTTTTAGAAACCTTTCCCAATCACACGGTGTATCATCTTCTGGGTTTCTCATGCCTGTTTTCGACGTAGGAAGATGCCCTTGAACCTGGAGATTTGGGACCCATGGGATGGGTACCATGCAGTATTACTTGAAAGGGTCTGCGTTGGCTCACCCAACCTCACCGAACCTCTCAGCCCCAAGAGTGTCCACCCTTATGTCTCAATCAGCTGTGGGTCTAGATATGGTCAATCCAGGTTGCATCACAGCCCCTGAACGAATTTTGTAAGAATTTCTCTCTCTTTCACTGTCTTTGTTTCACGGGTTTTGAAAAGTAATTTATTTTTATAATGGGGTTTAGCTGCTTTTCACGGCTGTGTTTATGCCGCTGTACACCCCCTTGACTCACTTACAGAGAGATATCAATACATAGGTTTGAAGATTCTTACTAGTCAGATATATTCTTGTGCGGTGAATAGGGGGTGTTGAGTCCAGTTCACTGAAAAAGGAATAGGTCTTGTCTCTTACATATTGGGTTTATGGAACGGTATCTGAGCTAATTTGAAACCCTTGTTTTATGCATCACCCCACCTCACCTTTCCCGTTCAGCAGCCATAGTGTGTTTCCTAAACGTGTGACTCTGTTCTGTTTTGCAATTCAGTTCAAGTGTAGCGGTTTTTACATTCCCTCTCTAAGTGATATCTTAGGATAAGTATCTTTTTCTGTGTGACTTATTTCACTTAGAATCGTCGTACCTAAATCCACTCATCGTGCTGCTACTAGCCTTATGACGTTGATTTCATGGCTGAGTGATATTCCATTGTACAGGAGGACCACAACTTCTTTATCCATTTTTCTCTTTCCTAGGATATTGAAGGTGTAATGAAGTGGGGGTTCTTGTCAACAGAGCAGCCCTAAACTTTGGGGTGCCTGTGTCTTGCTGATTTTTAGTTTTCCCAATTTATACGCCCATGAGTGGAAGTGCCCTATGCTCTCCAAGCTGTGTTTTTTAGATGTTTCAGGACACACCGTACACTTCTCCAGAGTGGCTGTTGGCAATTTACATCCCACCCATCAGCGTAGCAAGGCTCCCATTTCTCCATGGCCGGTCCTGCATTTCTGGTTTGGACACTTTTTTCCGCATGGCCCTTTTGTCCGCTGGGAAGCGAGACTTCTTTGGAGCGCTGATTGGCCTTTCCAGGTTGCTTGGTTGGCCAAAAAGGGCGTATGCTTTTTTTCCTGAATATATTCAGGAAAAAACGCATACGCCCTTTTTGGCCAAGGGCATCATTGTCCACGTTTTGCCGCTTTTCATGTGCTTTCAAGGCGATTCGAATCTACCTACTGAAATCTGTTTCCTGCAATTCTGCCTTTCTTTCAAAGCCTCTTCGTTGCCTTCCCTTAATATATTTGTGGACGAGAGGTATCATTTAAAACTCTGCAGGTTTGTGAATTGCAGGGCCCCTGAGCTCCATTTTTCAACTCGCTTTTTTGGGAGCTGGCCGCAAAAGCGCAGGATTGCTTCAGGCCCTCTTCTGGTTCTGGGGGGCAGGCTGAGCTTGTGCTTAATTCTTCTTCCTGATGGGAAAATAGAGTGACCTGTGCCTGTCCCAACACCTAGAGCTAGTCTCTCATTGGTTCCCCCTCTTCCCGTTCATCCTCAGGACAAATTGCAACCTGTACGGAACAGGAGGTTAAAGGTGCTGATTCTCCAAAGAGGGAGATGGCTAGTAAATCGGCTGAAATGGCGAACCCGAGCAAAGGAGATGAGAAATGAGGTGCGTTTTAGAAACCTTTCCCGATCACACGGTGTACCATCTTCTGGGTTTCTCATGCCTGTTTTCGACGTAGGAAGATGCCCTTGAACCTGGAGATTTGGGACCCATGGGATGGGTACCATGCAGTATTACTTGAAAGGGTCTGCGTTGGCTCACCCAACCTCACCGAACCTCTCAGCCCCAAGAGTGTCCACCCTTATGTCTCAATCAGCTGTGGGTCTAGATATGGTCAATCCAGGTTGCATCACAGCCCCTGAACGAATTTTGTAAGAATTTCTCTCTCTTTCACTGTCTTTGTTTCACGGGTTTTGAAAAGTAATTTATTTTTATAATGGGGTTTAGCTGCTTTTCACGGCTGTGTTTATGCCGCTGTACACCCCCTTGACTCACTTACAGAGAGATATCAATACATAGGTTTGAAGATTCTTACTAGTCAGATATATTCTTGTGCGGTGAATAGGGGGTGTTGAGTCCAGTTCACTGAAAAAGGAATAGGCCTTGTCTCTTACATATTGGGTTTATGGAACGGTATCTGAGCTAATTTGAAACCCTTGTTTTATGCATCACCCCACCTCACCTTTCCCGTTCAGCAGCCATAGTGTGTTTGCTAAACGTGTGACTCTGTTCTGTTTTGCAATTCAGTTCAAGTGTAGCGGTTTTTACATTCCCTCTCTAAGTGATATCTTAGGATAAGTGTCTTTTTCTGTGTGACTTATTTCACTTAGAATCGTCGTACCTAAATCCACTCATCGTGCTGCTACTAGCCTTATGACGTTGATTTCATGGCTGAGTGATATTCCATTGTACATGAGGACCACAACTTCTTTATCCATTTTTCTCTTTCCTAGGATATTTAAGGTGTAATGAAGTGGGGGTTCTTGTCAACAGAGCAGCCCTAAACTTTGGGGTGCCTGTGTCTTGCTGATTTTTAGTTTTCCCAATTTATACGCCCATGAGTGGAAGTGCCCTATGCTCTCCAAGCTGTGTTTTTTAGATGTTTCAGAACACACCGTACACTTCTCCAGAGTGGCTGTTGGCAATTTACATCCCACCCATCAGCGTAGCAAGGCTCCCATTTCTCCATGGCCGGTCCTGCATTTCTGGTTTGGACACTTTTTTCCGCATGGCCCTTTTGCCCGCTGGGAAGCGAGACTTCTTTGGAGCGCTGATTGGCCTTTCCAGGTTGCTTGGTTGGCCAAAAAGGGCGTATGCGTTTTTTCCTGAATATATTCAGGAAAAAACGCATACGCCCTTTTTGGCCAAGGGCATCATTGTCCACGTTTTGCCGCTTTTCATGTGCTTTCAAGGCGATTCGAATCTACCTCCTGAAATCTGTTTCCTGCAATTCTGCCTGGCTTTCAAAGCCTCTTCGTTGCCTTCCCTTAATATATTTGTGGACGAGAGGTATCATTTAAAACTCTGCAGGTTTGTGAATTGCAGTGCCCCTGAGCTCCATTTTTCAACTCGCTTTTTTGGGAGCTGGCCACAAAAGCGCAGGATTGCTTCAGGCCCTCTTCTGGTTCTGTGGGGCAGGCTGAGCTTGTGCTTAATTCTTCTTCCTGATGGGAAAATAGAGTGACCTGTGACTGTCCCAACACCTAGAGCTAGTCTCTCATTGGTTCCCCCTCTTCCCGTTCATCCTCAGGACAAATTGCCACCTGTACGGAACAGGAGGTTAAAGGTGCTGATTCTCCAAGGAGGGAGATGGCTAGTAAATCGGCTGGAATGGCGAACCCGAGCAAAGGAGATGAGAAATGAGGTGCGTTTTAGAAACCTTTCCCGATCACACGGTGTACCATCTTCTGGGTTTCTCATGCCTGTTTTCGACGTAGGAAGATGCCCTTCAACCTGGAGATTTGGGACCCATGGGATGGGTACCATGCAGTATTACTTGAAAGGGTCTGCGTTGGCTCACCCAACCTCACCGAACCTCTCAGCCCCAAGAGTGTCCACCCTTATGTCTCAATCAGCTGTGGGTCTAGATATGGTCAATCCAGGTTGCATCACAGCCCCTGAACGAATTTTGTAAGAATTTCTCTCTCTTTCACTGTCTTTGTTTCACGGGTTTTGAAAAGTAATTTATTTTTATAATGGGGTTTAGCTGCTTTTCACGGCTGTGTATATGCCACTGTACACCCCCTTGACTCACTTACAGAGAGATATCAATACATAGGTTTGAAGATTCTTACTAGTCAGATATATTCTTGTGCGGTGAATAGGGGGTGTTGAGTCCAGTTCACTGAAAAAGGAATAGGTCTTGTCTCTTACATATTGGGTTTATGGAACGGTATCTGAGCTAATTTGAAACCCTTGTTTTATGCATCACCCCACCTCACCTTTCCCGTTCAGCAGCCATAGTGTGTTTGCTAAACGTGTGACTCTGTTCTGTTTTGCAATTCAGTTCAAGTGTAGCGGTTTTTACATTCCCTCTCTAAGTGATATCTTAGGATAAGTGTCTTTTTCTGTGTGACTTATTTCACTTAGAATCGTCGTACCTAAATCCACTCATCGTGCTGCTACTAGCCTTATGACGTTGATTTCATGGCTGAGTGATATTCCATTGTACATGAGGACCACAACTTCTTTATCCATTTTTCTCTTTCCTAGGATATTTAAGGTGTAATGAAGTGGGGGTTCTTGTCAACAGAGCAGCCCTAAACTTTGGGGTGCCTGTGTCTTGCTGATTTTTAGTTTTCCCAATTTATACGCCCATGAGTGGAAGTGCCCTATGCTCTCCAAGCTGTGTTTTTTAGATGTTTCAGAACACACCGTACACTTCTCCAGAGTGGCTGTTGGCAATTTACATCCCACCCATCAGCGTAGCAAGGCTCCCATTTCTCCATGGCCGGTCCTGCATTTCTGGTTTGGACACTTTTTTCCGCATGGCCCTTTTGCCCGCTGGGAAGCGAGACTTCTTTGGAGCGCTGATTGGCCTTTCCAGGTTGCTTGGTTGGCCAAAAAGGGCGTATGCGTTTTTTCCTGAATATATTCAGGAAAAAACGCATACGCCCTTTTTGGCCAAGGGCATCATTGTCCACGTTTTGCCGCTTTTCATGTGCTTTCAAGGCGATTCGAATCTACCTCCTGAAATCTGTTTCCTGCAATTCTGCCTTGCTTTCAAAGCCTCTTCGTTGCCTTCCCTTAATATATTTGTGGACGAGAGGTATCATTTAAAACTCTGCAGGTTTGTGAATTGCAGTGCCCCTGAGCTCCATTTTTCAACTCGCTTTTTTGGGAGCTGGCCGCAAAAGCGCAGGATTGCTTCAGGCCCTCTTCTGGTTCTGGGGGGCAGGCTGAGCTTGCGCTTAATTCTTCTTCCTGATGGGAAAATAGAGTGACCTGTGCCTGTCCCAACACCTAGATCTAGTCTCTCATTGGTTCCCCCTCTTCCCGTTCATCCTCAGGACAAATTGCAACCTGTACGGAACAGGAGGTTAAAGGTGCTGATTCTCCAAGGAGGGAGATGGCTAGTAAATCGGCTGGAATGGCGAACCCGAGCAAAGGAGATGAGAAATGAGGTGCGTTTTAGAAACCTTTCCCGATCACACGGTGTACCATCTTCTGGGTTTCTCATGCCTGTTTTCGACGTAGGAAGATGCCCTTCAACCTGGAGATTTGGGACCCATGGGATGGGTACCATGCAGTATTACTTGAAAGGGTCTGCGTTGGCTCACCCAACCTCACCGAACCTCTCAGCCCCAAGAGTGTCCACCCTTATGTCTCAATCAGCTGTGGGTCTAGATATGGTCAATCCAGGTTGCATCACAGCCCCTGAACGAATTTTGTAAGAATTTCTCTCTCTTTCACTGTCTTTGTTTCACGGGTTTTGAAAAGTAATTTATTTTTATAATGGGGTTTAGCTGCTTTTCACGGCTGTGTATATGCCGCTGTACACCCCCTTGACTCACTTACAGAGAGATATCAATACATAGGTTTGAAGATTCTTACTAGTCAGATATATTCTTGTGCGGTGAATAGGGGGTGTTGAGTCCAGTTCACTGAAAAAGGAATAGGTCTTGTCTCTTACATATTGGGTTTATGGAACGGTATCTGAGCTAATTTGAAACCCTTGTTTTATGCATCACCCCACCTCACCTTTCCCGTTCAGCAGCCATAGTGTGTTTCCTAAACGTGTGACTCTGTTCTGTTTTGCAATTCAGTTCAAGTGTAGCGGTTTTTACATTCCCTCTCTAAGTGATATCTTAGGATAAGTGTCTTTTTCTGTGTGACTTATTTCACTTAGAATCGTCGTACCTAAATCCACTCATCGTGCTGCTACTAGCCTTATGACGTTGATTTCATGGCTGAGTGATATTCCATTGTACAGGAGGACCACAAATTCTTTATCCATTTTTCTCTTTCCTAGGATATTGAAGGTGTAATGAAGTGGGGGTTCTTGTCAACAGAGCAGCCCTAAACTTTGGGGTGCCTGTGTCTTGCTGATTTTTAGTTTTCCCAATTTATACGCCCATGAGTGGAAGTGCCCTATGCTCTCCAAGCTGTGTTTTTTAGATGTTTCAGGATACACCGTACACTTCTCCAGAGTGGCTGTTGGCAATTTACATCCCACCCATCAGCGTAGCAAGGCTCCCATTTCTCCATGGCCGGTCCTGCATTTCTGGTTTGGACAGTTTTTTCCGCATGGCCCTTTTGCCCGCTGGGAAGCGAGACTTCTTTGGAGCGCTGATTGGCCTTTCCAGGTTGCTTGGTTGGCCAAAAAGGGCGTATGCTTTTTTTCCTGAATATATTCAGGAAAAAACGCATACGCCCTTTTTGGCCAAGGGCATCATTGTCCACGTTTTGCCGCTTTTCATGTGCTTTCAAGGCGATTCGAATCTACCTCCTGAAATCTGTTTCCTGCAATTCTGCCTTGCTTTCAAAGCCTCTTCGTTGCCTTCCCTTAATATATTTGTGGACGAGAGGTATCATTTAAAACTCTGCAGGTTTGTGAATTGCAGGGCCCCTGAGCTCCATTTTTCAACTCGCTTTTTTGGGAGCTGGCCGCAAAAGCGCAGGATTGCTTCAGGCCCTCTTCTGGTTCTGGGGTGCAGGCTGAGCTTGTGCTTAATTCTTCTTCCTGATGGGAAAATAGAGTGACCTGTGCCTGTCCCAACACCTAGAGCTAGTCTCTCATTGGTTCCCCCTCTTCCCGTTCATCCTCAGGACAAATTGCAACCTGTACGGAACAGGAGGTTAAAGGTGCTGATTCTCCAAGGAGGGAGATGGCTAGTAAATCGGCTGGAATGGCGAACCCGAGCAAAGGAGATGAGAAATGAGGTGCGTTTTAGAAACCTTTCCCGATCACACGGTGTACCATCTTCTGGGTTTCTCATGCCTGTTTTCGATGTAGGAAGATGCCCTTGAACCTGGAGATTTGGGACCCATGGGATGGGTACCATGCAGTAGTATTTGAAAGGGTCTGCGTTGGCTCACCCAACCTCACCGAACCTCTCAGCCCCAAGAGTGTCCACCCTTATGTCTCAATCAGCTGTGGGTCTAGATATGGTCAATCCAGGTTGCATCACAGCCCCTGAACGAATTTTGTAAGAATTTCTCTCTCTTTCACTGTCTTTGTTTCACGGGTTTTGAAAAGTAATTTATTTTTATAATGGGGTTTAGCTGCTTTTCACGGCTGTGTTTATGCCGCTTTACACCCCCTTGACTCACTTACAGAGAGATATCAATACATAGGTTTGAAGATTCTTACTAGTCAGATATATTCTTGTGCGGTGAATAGGGGGTGTTGAGTCCAGTTCACTGAAAAAGGAATAGGTCTTGTCTCTTACATATTGGGTTTATGGAACGGTATCTGAGCTAATTTGAAACCCTTGTTTTATGCATCACCCCACCTCACCTTTCCCGTTCAGCAGCCATAGTGTGTTTCCTAAACGTGTGACTCTGTTCTGTTTTGCAATTCAGTTCAAGTGTAGCGGTTTTTACATTCCCTCTCTAAGTGATATCTTAGGATAAGTGTCTTTTTCTGTGTGACTTATTTCACTTAGAATCGTCGTACCTAAATCCACTCATCGTGCTGCTACTAGCCTTATGACGTTGATTTCATGGCTGAGTGATATTCCATTGTACAGGAGGACCACAACTTCTTTATCCATTTTTCTCTTTCCTAGGATATTTAAGGTGTAAGGAAGTGGGGGTTCTTCTCAACAGAGCAGCCCTAAACTTTGGGGTGCCTGTGTCTTGCTGATTTTTAGTTTTCCCAATTTATACGGCCATGAGTGGAAGTGCCCTATGCTCTCCAAGCTGTGTTTTTTAGATGTTTCAGGACACACCGTACACTTCTCCAGAGTGGCTGTTGGCAATTTACATCCCACCCATCAGCGTAGCAAGGCTCCCATTTCTCCATGGCCGGTCCTGCATTTCTGGTTTGGACACTTTTTTCCGCATGGCCCTTTTGCCCGCTGGGAAGCGAGACTTCTTTGGAGCGCTGATTGGCCTTTCCAGGTTGCTTGGTTGGCCAAAAAGGGCGTATGCGTTTTTTCCTGAATATATTCAGGAAAAAACGCATACGCCCTTTTTGGCCAAGGGCATCATTGTCCACGTTTTGCCGCTTTTCATGTGCTTTCAAGGCGATTCGAATCTACCTCCTGAAATCTGTTTCCTGCAATTCTGCCTTGCTTTCAAAGCCTCTTCGTTGCCTTCCCTTAATATATTTGTGGACGAGAGGTATCATTTAAAACTCTGCAGGTTTGTGAATTGCAGTGCCCCTGAGCTCCATTTTTCAACTCGCTTTTTTGGGAGCTGGCCACAAAAGCGCAGGATTGCTTCAGGCCCTCTTCTGGTTCTGGGGGGCAGGCTGAGCTTGTGCTTAATTCTTCTTCCTGATGGGAAAATAGAGTGACCTGTGACTGTCCCAACACCTAGAGCTAGTCTCTCATTGGTTCCCCCTCTTCCCGTTCATCCTCAGGACAAATTGCCACCTGTACGGAACAGGAGGTTAAAGGTGCTGATTCTCCAAGGAGGGAGATGGCTAGTAAATCGGCTGGAATGGCGAACCCGAGCAAAGGAGATGAGAAATGAGGTGCGTTTTAGAAACCTTTCCCGATCACACGGTGTACCATCTTCTGGGTTTCTCATGCCTGTTTTCGACGTAGGAAGATGCCCTTGAACCTGGAGATTTGGGACCCATGGGATGGGTACCATGCAGTACTACTTGAAAGGGTCTGCGTTGGCTCACCCAACCTCACCGAACCTCTCAGCCCCAAGAGTGTCCACCCTTATGTCTCAATCAGCTGTGGGTCTAGATATGATCAATCCAGGTTGCATCACAGCCCCTGAACGAATTTTGTAAGAATTTCTCTCTCTTTCACTGTCTTTGTTTCACGGGTTTTGAAAAGTAATTTATTTTTATAATGGGGTTTAGCTGCTTTTCACGGCTGTGTATATGCCGCTGTACACCCCCTTGACTCACTTACAGAGAGATATCAATACATAGGTTTGAAGATTCTTACTAGTCAGATATATTCTTGTGCGGTGAATAGGGGGTGTTGAGTCCAGTTCACTGAAAAAGGAATAGGTCTTGTCTCTTACATATTGGGTTTATGGAACGGTATCTGAGCTAATTTGAAACCCTTGTTTTATGCATCACCCCACCTCACCTTTCCCGTTCAGCAGCCATAGTGTGTTTCCTAAACGTGTGACTCTGTTCTGTTTTGCAATTCAGTTCAAGTGTAGCGGTTTTTACATTCCCTCTCTAAGTGATATCTTAGGATAAGTGTCTTTTTCTGTGTGACTTATTTCACTTAGAATCGTCGTACCTAAATCCACTCATCGTGCTGCTACTAGCCTTATGACGTTGATTTCATGGCTGAGTGATATTCCATTGTACAGGAGGACCACAACTTCTTTATCCATTTTTCTCTTTCCTAGGATATTGAAGGTGTAATGAAGTGGGGGTTCTTGTCAACAGAGCAGCCCTAAACTTTGGGGTGCCTGTGTCTTGCTGATTTTTAGTTTTCCCAATTTATACGCCCATGAGTGGAAGTGCCCTATGCTCTCCAAGCTGTGTTTTTTAGATGTTTCAGGACACACCATACACTTCTCCAGAGTGGCTGTTGGCAATTTACATCCCACCCATCAGCGTAGCAAGGCTCCCATTTCTCCATGGCCGGCCCTGCATTTCTGGTTTGGACACTTTTTTCCGCATGGCCCTTTTGCCCGCTGGGAAGCGAGACTTCTTTGGAGCGCTGATTGGCCTTTCCAGGTTGCTTGGTTGGCCAAAAAGGGCGTATGCTTTTTTTCCTGAATATATTCAGGAAAAAACGCATACGCCCTTTTTGGCCAAGGGCATCATTGTGCACGTTTTGCCGCTTTTCATGTGCTTTCAAGGCGATTCGAATCTACCTCCTGAAATCTGTTTCCTGCAATTCTGCCTTGCTTTCAAAGCCTCTTCGTTGCCTTCCCTTAATATATTTGTGGACGAGAGGTATCATTTAAAACTCTGCAGGTTTGTGAATTGCAGGGCCCCTGAGCTCCATTTTTCAACTCGCTTTTTTGGGAGCTGGCCGCAAAAGCGCAGGATTGCTTCAGGCCCTCTTCTGGTTCTGGGGGGCAGGCTGAGCTTGTGCTTAATTCTTCTTCCTGATGGGAAAATAGAGTGACCTGTGCCTGTCCCAACACCTAGAGCTAGTCTCTCATTGGTTCCCCCTCTTCCCGTTCATCCTCAGGACAAATTGCAACCTGTACGGAACAGGAGGTTAAAGGTGCTGATTCTCCAAGGAGGGAGATGGCTAGTAAATCGGCTGGAATGGCGAACCCGAGCAAAGGAGATGAGAAATGAGGTGCGTTTTCGAAACCTTTCCCGATCACACGGTGTACCATCTTCTGGGTTTCTCATGCCTGTTTTCGACGTAGGAAGATGCCCTTGAACCTGGAGATTTGGGACCCATGGGATGGGTACCATGCAGTATTACTTGAAAGGGTCTGCGTTGGCTCACCCAACCTCACCGAACCTCTCAGCCCCAAGAGTGTCCACCCTTATGTCTCAATCAGCTGTGGGTCTAGATATGGTCAATCCAGGTTGCATCACAGCCCCTGAACGAATTTTGTAAGAATTTCTCTCTCTTTCACTGTCTTTGTTTCACGGGTTTTGAAAAGTAATTTATTTTTATAATGGGGTTTAGCTGCTTTTCACGGCTGTGTTTATGCCGCTGTACACCCCCTTGACTCACTTACAGAGAGATATCAATACATAGGTTTGAAGATTCTTACTACTCAGATATATTCTTGTGCGGTGAATAGGGGGTGTTGAGTCCAGTTCACTGAAAAAGGAATAGGTCTTGTCTCTTACATATTGGGTTTATGGAACGGTATCTGAGCTAATTTGAAACCCTTGTTTTATGCATCACCCCACCTCACCTTTCCCGTTCAGCAGCCATAGTGTGTTTCCTAAACGTGTGACTCTGTTCTGTTTTGCAATTCAGTTCAAGTGTAGCGGTTTTTACATTCCCTCTCTAAGTGATATCTTAGGATAAGTGTCTTTTTCTGTGTGACTTATTTCACTTAGAATCGTCGTACCTAAATCCACTCATCGTGCTGCTACTAGCCTTATGACGTTGATTTCATGGCTGAGTGATATTCCATTGTACAGGAGGACCACAACTTCTTTATCCATTTTTCTCTTTCCTAGGATATTTAAGGTGTAATGAAGTGGGGGTTCTTCTCAACAGAGCAGCCCTAAACTTTGGGGTGCCTGTGTCTTGCTGATTTTTAGTTTTCCCAATTTATACGCCCATGAGTGGAAGTGCCCTATGCTCTCCAAGCTGTATTTTTTAGATGTTTCAGGATACACCGTACACTTCTCCAGAGTGGCTGTTGGCAATTTACATCCCACCCATCAGCGTAGCAAGGCTCCCATTTCTCCATGGCCGGTCCTGCATTTCTGGTTTGGACAGTTTTTTCCGCATGGCCCTTTTGCCCGCTGGGAAGCGAGACTTCTTTGGAGCGCTGATTGGCCTTTCCAGGTTGCTTGGTTGGCCAAAAAGGGCGTATGCTTTTTTTCCTGAATATATTCAGGAAAAAACGCATACGCCCTTTTTGGCCAAGGGCATCATTGTCCACGTTTTGCCGCTTTTCATGTGCTTTCAAGGCGATTCGAATCTACCTCCTGAAATCTGTTTCCTGCAATTCTGCCTTGCTTTCAAAGCCTCTTCGTTGCCTTCCCTTAATATATTTGTGGACGAGAGGTATCATTTAAAACTCTGCAGGTTTGTGAATTGCAGGGCCCCTGAGCTCCATTTTTCAACTCGCTTTTTTGGGAGCTGGCCGCAAAAGCGCAGGATTGCTTCAGGCCCTCTTCTGGTTCTGGGGTGCAGGCTGAGCTTGTGCTTAATTCTTCTTCCTGATGGGAAAATAGAGTGACCTGTGCCTGTCCCAACACCTAGAGCTAGTCTCTCATTGGTTCCCCCTCTTCCCGTTCATCCTCAGGACAAATTGCAACCTGTACGGAACAGGAGGTTAAAGGTGCTGATTCTCCAAGGAGGGAGATGGCTAGTAAATCGGCTGGAATGGCGAACCCGAGCAAAGGAGATGAGAAATGAGGTGCGTTTTAGAAACCTTTCCCGATCACACGGTGTACCATCTTCTGGGTTTCTCATGCCTGTTTTCGATGTAGGAAGATGCCCTTGAACCTGGAGATTTGGGACCCATGGGATGGGTACCATGCAGTAGTATTTGAAAGGGTCTGCGTTGGCTCACCCAACCTCACCGAACCTCTCAGCCCCAAGAGTGTCCACCCTTATGTCTCAATCAGCTGTGGGTCTAGATATGGTCAATCCAGGTTGCATCACAGCCCCTGAACGAATTTTGTAAGAATTTCTCTCTCTTTCACTGTCTTTGTTTCACGGGTTTTGAAAAGTAATTTATTTTTATAATGGGGTTTAGCTGCTTTTCACGGCTGTGTTTATGCCGCTTTACACCCCCTTGACTCACTTACAGAGAGATATCAATACATAGGTTTGAAGATTCTTACTAGTCAGATATATTCTTGTGCGGTGAATAGGGGGTGTTGAGTCCAGTTCACTGAAAAAGGAATAGGTCTTGTCTCTTACATATTGGGTTTATGGAACGGTATCTGAGCTAATTTGAAACCCTTGTTTTATGCATCACCCCACCTCACCTTTCCCGTTCAGCAGCCATAGTGTGTTTCCTAAACGTGTGACTCTGTTCTGTTTTGCAATTCAGTTCAAGTGTAGCGGTTTTTACATTCCCTCTCTAAGTGATATCTTAGGATAAGTGTCTTTTTCTGTGTGACTTATTTCACTTAGAATCGTCGTACCTAAATCCACTCATCGTGCTGCTACTAGCCTTATGACGTTGATTTCATGGCTGAGTGATATTCCATTGTACAGGAGGACCACAACTTCTTTATCCATTTTTCTCTTTCCTAGGATATTTAAGGTGTAAGGAAGTGGGGGTTCTTCTCAACAGAGCAGCCCTAAACTTTGGGGTGCCTGTGTCTTGCTGATTTTTAGTTTTCCCAATTTATACGGCCATGAGTGGAAGTGCCCTATGCTCTCCAAGCTGTGTTTTTTAGATGTTTCAGGACACACCGTACACTTCTCCAGAGTGGCTGTTGGCAATTTACATCCCACCCATCAGCGTAGCAAGGCTCCCATTTCTCCATGGCCGGTCCTGCATTTCTGGTTTGGACACTTTTTTCCGCATGGCCCTTTTGCCCGCTGGGAAGCGAGACTTCTTTGGAGCGCTGATTGGCCTTTCCAGGTTGCTTGGTTGGCCAAAAAGGGCGTATGCGTTTTTTCCTGAATATATTCAGGAAAAAACGCATACGCCCTTTTTGGCCAAGGGCATCATTGTCCACGTTTTGCCGCTTTTCATGTGCTTTCAAGGCGATTCGAATCTACCTCCTGAAATCTGTTTCCTGCAATTCTGCCTTGCTTTCAAAGCCTCTTCGTTGCCTTCCCTTAATATATTTGTGGACGAGAGGTATCATTTAAAACTCTGCAGGTTTGTGAATTGCAGTGCCCCTGAGCTCCATTTTTCAACTCGCTTTTTTGGGAGCTGGCCACAAAAGCGCAGGATTGCTTCAGGCCCTCTTCTGGTTCTGGGGGGCAGGCTGAGCTTGTGCTTAATTCTTCTTCCTGATGGGAAAATAGAGTGACCTGTGACTGTCCCAACACCTAGAGCTAGTCTCTCATTGGTTCCCCCTCTTCCCGTTCATCCTCAGGACAAATTGCCACCTGTACGGAACAGGAGGTTAAAGGTGCTGATTCTCCAAGGAGGGAGATGGCTAGTAAATCGGCTGGAATGGCGAACCCGAGCAAAGGAGATGAGAAATGAGGTGCGTTTTAGAAACCTTTCCCGATCACACGGTGTACCATCTTCTGGGTTTCTCATGCCTGTTTTCGACGTAGGAAGATGCCCTTGAACCTGGAGATTTGGGACCCATGGGATGGGTACCATGCAGTACTACTTGAAAGGGTCTGCGTTGGCTCACCCAACCTCACCGAACCTCTCAGCCCCAAGAGTGTCCACCCTTATGTCTCAATCAGCTGTGGGTCTAGATATGATCAATCCAGGTTGCATCACAGCCCCTGAACGAATTTTGTAAGAATTTCTCTCTCTTTCACTGTCTTTGTTTCACGGGTTTTGAAAAGTAATTTATTTTTATAATGGGGTTTAGCTGCTTTTCACGGCTGTGTATATGCCGCTGTACACCCCCTTGACTCACTTACAGAGAGATATCAATACATAGGTTTGAAGATTCTTACTAGTCAGATATATTCTTGTGCGGTGAATAGGGGGTGTTGAGTCCAGTTCACTGAAAAAGGAATAGGTCTTGTCTCTTACATATTGGGTTTATGGAACGGTATCTGAGCTAATTTGAAACCCTTGTTTTATGCATCACCCCACCTCACCTTTCCCGTTCAGCAGCCATAGTGTGTTTCCTAAACGTGTGACTCTGTTCTGTTTTGCAATTCAGTTCAAGTGTAGCGGTTTTTACATTCCCTCTCTAAGTGATATCTTAGGATAAGTGTCTTTTTCTGTGTGACTTATTTCACTTAGAATCGTCGTACCTAAATCCACTCATCGTGCTGCTACTAGCCTTATGACGTTGATTTCATGGCTGAGTGATATTCCATTGTACAGGAGGACCACAACTTCTTTATCCATTTTTCTCTTTCCTAGGATATTGAAGGTGTAATGAAGTGGGGGTTCTTGTCAACAGAGCAGCCCTAAACTTTGGGGTGCCTGTGTCTTGCTGATTTTTAGTTTTCCCAATTTATACGCCCATGAGTGGAAGTGCCCTATGCTCTCCAAGCTGTGTTTTTTAGATGTTTCAGGACACACCATACACTTCTCCAGAGTGGCTGTTGGCAATTTACATCCCACCCATCAGCGTAGCAAGGCTCCCATTTCTCCATGGCCGGTCCTGCATTTCTGGTTTGGACACTTTTTTCCGCATGGCCCTTTTGCCCGCTGGGAAGCGAGACTTCTTTGGAGCGCTGATTGGCCTTTCCAGGTTGCTTGGTTGGCCAAAAAGGGCGTATGCTTTTTTTCCTGAATATATTCAGGAAAAAACGCATACGCCCTTTTTGGCCAAGGGCATCATTGTGCACGTTTTGCCGCTTTTCATGTGCTTTCAAGGCGATTCGAATCTACCTCCTGAAATCTGTTTCCTGCAATTCTGCCTTGCTTTCAAAGCCTCTTCGTTGCCTTCCCTTAATATATTTGTGGACGAGAGGTATCATTTAAAACTCTGCAGGTTTGTGAATTGCAGGGCCCCTGAGCTCCATTTTTCAACTCGCTTTTTTGGGAGCTGGCCGCAAAAGCGCAGGATTGCTTCAGGCCCTCTTCTGGTTCTGGGGGGCAGGCTGAGCTTGTGCTTAATTCTTCTTCCTGATGGGAAAATAGAGTGACCTGTGCCTGTCCCAACACCTAGAGCTAGTCTCTCATTGGTTCCCCCTCTTCCCGTTCATCCTCAGGACAAATTGCAACCTGTACGGAACAGGAGGTTAAAGGTGCTGATTCTCCAAGGAGGGAGATGGCTAGTAAATCGGCTGGAATGGCGAACCCGAGCAAAGGAGATGAGAAATGAGGTGCGTTTTAGAAACCTTTCCCGATCACACGGTGTACCATCTTCTGGGTTTCTCATGCCTGTTTTCGACGTAGGAAGATGCCCTTGAACCTGGAGATTTGGGACCCATGGGATGGGTACCATGCAGTATTACTTGAAAGGGTCTGCGTTGGCTCACCCAACCTCACCGAACCTCTCAGCCCCAAGAGTGTCCACCCTTATGTCTCAATCAGCTGTGGGTCTAGATATGGTCAATCCAGGTTGCATCACAGCCCCTGAACGAATTTTGTAAGAATTTCTCTCTCTTTCACTGTCTTTGTTTCACGGGTTTTGAAAAGTAATTTATTTTTATAATGGGGTTTAGCTGCTTTTCACGGCTGTGTTTATGCCGCTGTACACCCCCTTGACTCACTTACAGAGAGATATCAATACATAGGTTTGAAGATTCTTACTACTCAGATATATTCTTGTGCGGTGAATAGGGGGTGTTGAGTCCAGTTCACTGAAAAAGGAATAGGTCTTGTCTCTTACATATTGGGTTTATGGAACGGTATCTGAGCTAATTTGAAACCCTTGTTTTATGCATCACCCCACCTCACCTTTCCCGTTCAGCAGCCATAGTGTGTTTCCTAAACGTGTGACTCTGTTCTGTTTTGCAATTCAGTTCAAGTGTAGCGGTTTTTACATTCCCTCTCTAAGTGATATCTTAGGATAAGTGTCTTTTTCTGTGTGACTTATTTCACTTAGAATCGTCGTACCTAAATCCACTCATCGTGCTGCTACTAGCCTTATGACGTGGATTTCATGGCTGAGTGATATTCCATTGTACATGAGGACCACAACTTCTTTATCCATTTTTCTCTTTCCTAGGATATTTAAGGTGTAATGAAGTGGGGGTTCTTCTCAACAGAGCAGCCCTAAACTTTGGGGTGCCTGTGTCTTGCTGATTTTTAGTTTTCCCAATTTATACGCCCATGAGTGGAAGTGCCCTATGCTCTCCAAGCTGTGTTTTTTAGATGTTTCAGGACACACCGTACACTTCTCCAGAGTGGCTGTTGGCAATTTACATCCCACCCATCAGCGTAGCAAGGCTCCCATTTCTCCATGGCCGGTCCTGCATTTCTGGTTTGGACACTTTTTTCCGCATGGCCCTTTTGCCCGCTGGGAAGCGAGACTGCTTTGGAGCGCTGATTGGCCTTTCCAGGTTGCTTGGTTGGCCAAAAAGGGCGTATGCGTTTTTTCCTGAATATATTCAGGAAAAAACGCATACGCCCTTTTTGGCCAAGGGCATCATTGTCCACGTTTTGCCGCTTTTCATGTGCTTTCAAGGCGATTCGAATCTACCTCCTGAAATCTGTTTCCTGCAATTCTGCCTTGCTTTCAAAGCCTCTTCGTTGCCTTCCCTTAATATATTTGTGGACGAGAGGTATCATTTAAAACTCTGCAGGTTTGTGAATTGCAGGGCCCCTGAGCTCCATTTTTCAACTCGCTTTTTTGGGAGCTGGCCGCAAAAGCGCAGGATTGCTTCAGGCCCTCTTCTGGTTCTGGGGGGCAGGCTGAGCTTGTGCTTAATTCTTCTTCCTGATGGGAAAATAGAGTGACCTGTGCCTGTCCCAACACCTAGAGCTAGTCTCTCATTGGTTCCCCCTCTTCCGTTCATCCTCAGGACAAATTGCAACCTGTACGGAACAGGAGGTTAAAGGTGCTGATTCTCCAAGGAGGGAGATGGCTAGTAAATCGGCTGGAATGGCGAACCCGAGCCAAGGAGATGAGAAATGAGGTGCGTTTTAGAAACCTTTCCCGATCACACGGTGTACCATCTTCTGGGTTTCTCATGCCTGTTTTCGATGTAGGAAGATGCCCTTGAACCTGGAGATTTGGGACCCATGGGATGGGTACCATGCAGTACTACTTGAAAGGGTCTGCGTTGGCTCACCCAACCTCACCGAACCTCTCAGCCCCAAGAGTGTCCACCCTTATGTCTCAATCAGCTGTGGGTCTAGATATGGTCAATCCAGGTTGCATCACAGCCCCTGAACGAATTTTGTAAGAATTTCTCTCTCTTTCACTGTCTTTGTTTCACGGGTTTTGAAAAGTAATTTATTTTTATAATGGGGTTTAGCTGCTTTTCACGGCTGTGTTTATGCCGCTGTACACCCCCTTGACTCACTTACAGAGAGATATCAATACATAGGTTTGAAGATTCTTACTAGTCAGATATATTCTTGTGCGGTGAATAGGGGGTGTTGAGTCCAGTTCACTGAAAAAGGAATAGGTCTTTTTCTCTTACATATTGGGTTTATGGAACGGTATCTGAGCTAATTTGAAACCCTTGTTTTATGCATCACCCCACCTCACCTTGCCCGTTCAGCAGCCATAGTGTGTTTCCTAAACGTGTGACTCTGTTCTGTTTTGCAATTCAGTTCAAGTGTAGCGGTTTTTACATTCCCTCTCTAATGATATCTTAGGATAAGTGTCTTTTTCTGTGTGACTTATTTCACTTAGAATCGTCGTACCTAAATCCACTCATCGTGCTGCTACTAGCCTTATGACGTTGATTTCATGGTTGAGTGATATTCCATTGTACAGGAGGACCACAACTTCTTTATCCATTTTTCTCTTTCCTAGGATATTGAAGGTGTAATGAAGTGGGGGTTCTTGTCAACAGAGCAGCCCTAAACTTTGGGGTGCCTGTGTCTTGCTGATTTTTAGTTTTCCCAATTTATACGGCCATGAGTGGAAGTGCCCTATGCTCTCCAAGCTGTGTTTTTTAGATGTTTCAGGACACACCGTACACTTCTCCAGCGTGGCTGTTGGCAATTTACATCCCACCCATCAGCGTAGCAAGGCTCCCATTTCTCCATGGCCGGTCCTGCATTTCTGGTTTGGACACTTTTTTCCGCATGGCCCTTTTGCCCGCTGGGAAGCGAGACTTCTTTGGAGCGCTGATTGGCCTTTCCAGGTTGCTTGGTTGGCCAAAAAGGGCGTATGCGTTTTTTCCTGAATATATTAAGGAAAAATCGCATACGCACTTTTTGGCCAAGGGCATCATTGTCCACGTTTTGCCGCTTTTCATGTGCTTTCAAGGCGATTCGAATCTACCTCCTGAAATCTGTTTCCTGCAATTCTGCCTTGCTTTCAAAGCCTCTTCGTTGCCTTCCCTTAATATATTTGTGGACGAGAGGTATCATTTAAAACTCTGCAGGTTTGTGAATTGCAGTGCCCCTGAGCTCCATTTTTCAACTCGCTTTTTTGGGAGCTGGCCGCAAAAGCGCAGGATTGCTTCAGGCCCTCTTCTGGTTCTGGGGGGCAGGCTGAGCTTGTGCTTAATTCTTCTTCCTGATGGGAAAATAGAGTGACCTGTGCCTGTCCCAACACCTAGAGCTAGTCTCTCATTGGTTCCCCCTCTTCCCGTTCATCCTCAGGACAAATTGCAACCTGTACGGAACAGGAGGTTAAAGGTGCTGATTCTCCAAGGAGGGAGATGGCTAGTAAATCGGCTGGAATGGCGAACCCGAGCAAAGGAGATGAGAAATGAGGTGCGTTTTAGAAACCTTTCCCGATCACACGGTGTACCATCTTCTGGGTTTCTCATGCCTGTTTTCGACGTAGGAAGATGCCCTTGAACCTGGAGATTTGGGATCCATGGGATGGGTACCATGCAGTACTACTTGAAAGGGTCTGCGTTGGCTCACCCAACCTCACCGAACCTCTCAGCCCCAAGAGTGTCCACCCTTATGTCTCAATCAGCTGTGGGTCTAGATATGGTCAATCCAGGTTGCATCACAGCCCCTGAACGAATTTTGTAAGAATTTATCTCTCTTTCACTGTCTTTGTTTCACGGGTTTTGAAAAGTAATTTATTTTTATAATGGGGTTTAGCTGCTTTTCACGGCTGTGTTTATGCCGCTGTACACCCCCTTGACTCACTTACAGAGAGATATCAATACATAGGTTTGAAGATTCTTACTAGTCAGATATATTCTTGTGCGGTGAATAGGGGGTGTTGAGTCCAGTTCACTGAAAAAGGAATAGGTCTTGTCTCTTACATATTGGGTTTATGGAACGGTATCTGAGCTAATTTGAAACCCTTGTTTTATGCATCACCCCACCTCACCTTTCCCGTTCAGCAGCCATAGTGTGTTTCCTAAACGTGTGACTCTGTTCTGTTTTGCAATTCAGTTCAAGTGTAGCGGTTTTTACATTCCCTCTCTAAGTGATATCTTAGGATAAGTGTCTTTTTCTGTGTGACTTATTTCACTTAGAATCGTCGTACCTAAATCCACTCATCGTGCTGCTACTAGCCTTATGACGTTGATTTCATGGCTGAGTGATATTCCATTGTACAGGAGGACCACAACTTCTTTATCCATTTTTCTCTTTCCTAGGATATTGAAGGTGTAATGAAGTGGGGGTTCTTGTCAACAGAGCAGCCCTAAACTTTGGGGTGCCTGTGTCTTGCTGATGTTTAGTTTTCCCAATTTATACGCCCATGAGTGGAAGTGCCCTATGCTCTCCAAGCTGTGTTTTTTAGATGTTTCAGGACACACCGTACACTTCTCCAGAGTGGCTGTTGGCAATTTACATCCCACCCATCAGCGTAGCAAGGCTCCCATTTCTCCATGGCCGGTCCTGCATTTCTGGTTTGGACACTTTTTTCCGCATGGCCCTTTTGCCCGCTGGGAAGCGAGACTTCTTTGGAGCGCTGATTGGCCTTTCCAGGTTGCTTGGTTGGCCAAAAAGGGCGTATGCGTTTTTTCCTGAATATATTCAGCAAAAAACGCATACGCCCTTTTTGGCCAAGGGCATCATTGTCCACGTTTTGCCGCTTTTCATGTGCTTTCAAGGCGATTCGAATCTACCTCCTGAAATCTGTTTCCTGCAATTCTGCCTTGCTTTCAAAGCCTCTTCGTTGCCTTCCCTTAATATATTTGTGGACGAGAGGTATCATTTAAAACTCTGCAGGTTTGTGAATTGCAGGGCCCCTGAGCTCCATTTTTCAACTCGCTTTTTTGGGAGCTGGCCGCAAAAGCGCAGGATTGCTTCAGGCCCTCTTCTGGTTCTGGGGGGCAGGCTGAGCTTGTGCTTAATTCTTCTTCCTGATGGGAAAATAGAGTGACCTGTGCCTGTCCCAACACCTAGAGCTAGTCTCTCATTGGTTCCCCCTCTTCCCGTTCATCCTCAGGACAAATTGCAACCTGTACGGAACAGGAGGTTAAAGGTGCTGATTCTCCAAGGAGGGAGATGGCTAGTAAATCGGCTGGAATGGCGAACCCGAGCAAAGGAGATGAGAAATGAGGTGCGTTTTAGAAACCTTTCCCGA
Source organism: Balaenoptera acutorostrata (assembly GCF_949987535.1). Taxonomy (NCBI): domain Eukaryota; kingdom Metazoa; phylum Chordata; class Mammalia; order Artiodactyla; family Balaenopteridae; genus Balaenoptera; species Balaenoptera acutorostrata. Next base: position 276,422 of record NW_026645945.1, on the reverse strand, counting down.
TCACACGGTGTACCATCTTCTGGGTTTCTCATGCCTGTTTTCGACGTAGGAAGATGCCCTTGAACCTGGAGATTTGGGACCCATGGGATGGGTACCATGCAGTATTACTTGAAAGGGTCTGCGTTGGCTCACCCAACCTCACCGAACCTCTCAGCCCCAAGAGTGTCCACCCTTATGTCTCAATCAGCTGTGGGTCTAGATATGGTCAATCCAGGTTGCATCACAGCCCCTGAACGAATTTTGTAAGAATTTCTCTCTCTTTCACTGTCTTTGTTTCACGGGTTTTGAAAAGTAATTTATTTTTATAATGGGGTTTAGCTGCTTTTCACGGCTGTGTTTATGCCGCTGTACACCCCCTTGACTCACTTACAGAGAGATATCAATACATAGGTTTGAAGATTCTTACTAGTCAGATATATTCTTGTGCGGTGAATAGGGGGTGTTGAGTCCAGTTCACTGAAAAAGGAATAGGTCTTGTCTCTTACATATTGGGTTTATGGAACGGTATCTGAGCTAATTTGAAACCCTTGTTTTATGCATCACCCCACCTCACCTTTCCCGTTCAGCAGCCATAGTGTGTTTCCTAAACGTGTGACTCTGTTCTGTTTTGCAATTCAGTTCAAGTGTAGCGGTTTTTACATTCCCTCTCTAAGTGATATCTTAGGATAAGTGTCTTTTTCTGTGTGACTTATTTCACTTAGAATCGTCGTACCTAAATCCACTCATCGTGCTGCTACTAGCCTTATGACGTTGATTTCATGGCTGAGTGATATTCCATTGTACAGGAGGACCACAACTTCTTTATCCATTTTTCTCTTTCCTAGGATATTGAAGGTGTAATGAAGTGGGGGTTCTTGTCAACAGAGCAGCCCTAAACTTTGGGGTGCCTGTGTCTTGCTGATTTTTAGTTTTCCCAATTTATACGGCCATGAGTGGAAGTGCCCTATGCTCTCCAAGCTGTGTTTTTTAGATGTTTCAGGACACACCGTACACTTCTCCAGAGTGGCTGTTGGCAATTTACATCCCACCCATCAGCGTAGCAAGGCTCCCATTTCTCCATGGCCGGTCCTGCATTTCTGGTTTGGACACTTTTTTCCGCATGGCCCTTTTGCCCGCTGGGAAGCGAGACTTCTTTGGAGCGCTGATTGGCCTTTCCAGGTTGCTTGGTTGGCCAAAAAGGGCGTATGCGTTTTTTCCTGAATATATTCAGGAAAAAACGCATACGCCCTTTTTGGCCAAGGGCATCATTGTCCACGTTTTGCCGCTTTTCATGTGCTTTCAAGGCGATTCGAATCTACCTCCTGAAATCTGTTTCCTGCAATTCTGCCTTGCTTTCAAAGCCTCTTCGTTGCCTTCCCTTAATATATTTGTGGACGAGAGGTATCATTTAAAACTCTGCAGGTTTGTGAATTGCAGGGCCCCTGAGCTCCATTTTTCAACTCGCTTTTTTGGGAGCTGGCCGCAAAAGCGCAGGATTGCTTCAGGCCCTCTTCTGGTTCTGGGGGGCAGGCTGAGCTTGTGCTTAATTCTTCTTCCTGATGGGAAAATAGAGTGACCTGTGCCTGTCCCAACACCTAGAGCTAGTCTCTCATTGGTTCCCCCTCTTCCCGTTCATCCTCAGGACAAATTGCAACCTGTACGGAACAGGAGGTTAAAGGTGCTGATTCTCCAAGGAGGGAGATGGCTAGTAAATCGGCTGGAATGGCGAACCCGAGCAAAGGAGATGAGAAATGAGGTGCGTTTTAGAAACCTTTCCCGATCACACGGTGTACCATCTTCTGGGTTTCTCATGCCTGTTTTCGATGTAGGAAGATGCCCTTGAACCTGGAGATTTGGGACCCATGGGATGGGTACCATGCAGTACTACTTGAAAGGGTCTGCGTTGGCTCACCCAACCTCACCGAACCTCTCAGCCCCAAGAGTGTCCACCCTTATGTCTCAATCAGCTGTGGGTCTAGATATGGTCAATCCAGGTTGCATCACAGCCCCTGAACGAATTTTGTAAGAATTTCTCTCTCTTTCACTGTCTTTGTTTCACGGGTTTTGAAAAGTAATTTATTTTTATAATGGGGTTTAGCTGCTTTTCACGGCTGTGTTTATGCCGCTGTACACCCCCTTGACTCACTTACAGAGAGATATCAATACATAGGTTTGAAGATTCTTACTAGTCAGATATATTCTTGTGCGGTGAATAGGGGGTGTTGAGTCCAGTTCACTGAAAAAGGAATAGGTCTTGTCTCTTACATATTGGGTTTATGGAACGGTATCTGAGCTAATTTGAAACCCTTGTTTTATGCATCACCCCACCTCACCTTGCCCGTTCAGCAGCCATAGTGTGTTTCCTAAACGTGTGACTCTGTTCTGTTTTGCAATTCAGTTCAAGTGTAGCGGATTTTACATTCCCTCTAGAAGTGATATCTTATGATAAGTGTCTTTTTCTGTGTGACTTATTTCACTTAGAATCGTCGTACCTAAATCCACTCATCGTGCTGCTACTAGCCTTATGACGTTGATTTCATGGCTGAGTGATATTCCATTGTACAGGAGGACCACAACTTCTTTATCCATTTTTCTCTTTCCTAGGATATTGAAGGTGTAATGAAGTGGGGGTTCTTGTCAACAGAGCAGCCCTAAACTTTGGGGTGCCTGTGTCTTGCTGATTTTTAGTTTTCCCAATTTATACGGCCATGAGTGGAAGTGCCCTATGCTCTCCAAGCTGTGTTTTTTAGATGTTTCAGGACACACCGTACACTTCTCCAGAGTGGCTGTTGGCAATTTACATCCCACCCATCAGCGTAGCAAGGCTCCCATTTCTCCATGGCCGGTCCTGCATTTCTGGTTTGGACACTTTTTTCTGCATGGCCCTTTTGCCCGCTGGGAAGCGAGACTTCTTTGGAGCGCTGATTGGCCTTTCCAGGTTGCTTGGTTGGCCAAAAAGGGCGTATGCGTTTTTTCCTGAATATATTCAGGAAAAAACGCATACGCCCTTTTTGGCCAAGGGCATCATTGTCCACGTTTTGCCGCTTTTCATGTGCTTTCAAGGCGATTCGAATCTACCTCCTGAAATCTGTTTCCTGCAATTCTGCCTTGCTTTCAAAGCCTCTTCGTTGCCTTCCCTTAATATATTTGTGGACGAGAGGTATCATTTAAAACTCTGCAGGTTTGTGAATTGCAGGGCCCCTGAGCTCCATTTTTCAACTCGCTTTTTTGGGAGCTGGCCGCAAAAGCGCAGGATTGCTTCAGGCCCTCTTCTGGTTCTGGGGGGCAGGCTGAGCTTGTGCTTAATTCTTCTTCCTGATGGGAAAATAGAGTGACCTGTGCCTGTCCCAACACCTAGAGCTAGTCTCTCATTGGTTCCCCCTCTTCCCGTTCATCCTCAGGACAAATTGCAACCTGTACGGAACAGTTGGTTAAAGGTGCTGATTCTCCAAGGAGGGAGATGGCTAGTAAATCGGCTGGAATGGCGAACCCGAGCAAAGGAGATGAGAAATGAGGTGCGTTTTAGAAACCTTTCCCGATCACACGGTGTACCATCTTCTGGGTTTCTCATGCCTGTTTTCGATGTAGGAAGATGCCCTTGAACCTGGAGATTTGGGACCCATGGGATGGGTACCATGCAGTACTACTTGAAAGGGTCTGCGTTGGCTCACCCAACCTCACCGAACCTCTCAGCCCCAAGAGTGTCCACCCTTATGTCTCAATCAGCTGTGGGTCTAGATATGGTCAATCCAGGTTGCATCACAGCCCCTGAACGAATTTTGTAAGAATTTCTCTCTCTTTCACTGTCTTTGTTTCACGGGTTTTGAAAAGTAATTTATTTTTATAATGGGGTTTAGCTGCTTTTCACGGCTGTGTTTATGCCGCTGTACACCCCCTTGACTCACTTACAGAGAGATATCAATACATAGGTTTGAAGATCCTTACTAGTCAGATATATTCTTGTGCGGTGAATAGGGGGTGTTGAGTCCAGTTCACTGAAAAAGGAATAGGTCTTGTCTCTTACATATTGGGTTTATGGAACGGTATCTGAGCTAATTTGAAACCCTTGTTTTATGCATCACCCCACCTCACCTTGCCCGTTCAGCAGCCATAGTGTGTTTCCTAAACGTGTGACTCTGTTCTGTTTTGCAATTCAGTTCAAGTGTAGCGGATTTTACATTCCCTCTAGAAGTGATATCTTATGATAAGTGTCTTTTTCTGTGTGACTTATTTCACTTAGAATCGTCGTACCTAAATCCACTCATCGTGCTGCTACTAGCCTTATGACGTTGATTTCATGGCTGAGTGATATTCCATTGTACAGGAGGACCACAACTTCTTTATCCATTTTTCTCTTTCCTAGGATATTGAAGGTGTAATGAAGTGGGGGTTCTTGTCAACAGAGCAGCCCTAAACTTTGGGGTGCCTGTGTCTTGCTGATTTTTAGTTTTCCCAATTTATATGCCCATGAGTGGAAGTGCCCTATGCTCTCCAAGCTGTGTTTTTTAGATGTTTCAGAACACACCGTACACTTCTCCAGAGTGGCTGTTGGCAATTTACATCCCACCCATCAGCGTAGCAAGGCTCCCATTTCTCCATGGCCGGTCCTGCATTTCTGGTTTGGACACTTTTTTCCGCATGGCCCTTTTGCCCGCTGGGAAGCGAGACTTCTTTGGAGCGCTGATTGGCCTTTCCAGGTTGCTTGGTTGGCCAAAAAGGGCGTATGCGTTTTTTCCTGAATATATTCAGGAAAAAACGCATACGCCCTTTTTGGCCAAGGGCATCATTGTCCACGTTTTGCCGCTTTTCATGTGCTTTCAAGGCGATTCGAATCTACCTCCTGAAATCTGTTTCCTGCAATTCTGCCTTGCTTTCAAAGCCTCTTCGTTGCCTTCCCTTAATATATTTGTGGACGAGAGGTATCATTTAAAACTCTGCAGGTTTGTGAATTGCAGTGCCCCTGAGCTCCATTTTTCAACTCGCTTTTTTGGGAGCTGGCCGCAAAAGCGCAGGATTGCTTCAGGCCCTCTTCTGGTTCTGGGGGGCAGGCTGAGCTTGCGCTTAATTCTTCTTCCTGATGGGAAAATAGAGTGACCTGTGCCTGTCCCAACACCTAGAGCTAGTCTCTCATTGGTTCCCCCTCTTCCCGTTCATCCTCAGGACAAATTGCAACCTGTACGGAACAGGAGGTTAAAGGTGCTGATTCTCCAAGGACGGAGATGGCTAGTAAATCGGCTGGAATGGCGAACCCGAGCAAAGGAGATGAGAAATGAGGTGCGTTTTAGAAACCTTTCCCGATCACACGGTGTACCATCTTCTGGGTTTCTCATGCCTGTTTTCGATGTAGGAAGATGCCCTTGAACCTGGAGATTTGGGACCCATGGGATGGGTACCATGCAGTACTACTTGAAAGGGTCTGCGTTGGCTCACCCAACCTCACCGAACCTCTCAGCCCCAAGAGTGTCCACCCTTATGTCTCAATCAGCTGTGGGTCTAGATATGGTCAATCCAGGTTGCATCACAGCCCCTGAACGAATTTTGTAAGAATTTCTCTCTCTTTCACTGTCTTTGTTACACGGGTTTTGAAAAGTAATTTATTTTTATAATGGGGTTTAGCTGCTTTTCACGGCTGTGTTTATGCCGCTGTACACCCCCTTGACTCACTTACAGAGAGATATCAATACATAGGTTTGAAGATTCTTACTAGTCAGATATATTCTTGTGCGGTGAATAGGGGGTGTTGAGTCCAGTTCACTGTAAAAAGGAATAGGTCTTGTCTCTTACATATTGGGTTTATGGAACGGTATCTGAGCTAATTTGAAACCCTTGTTTTATGCATCACCCCACCTCACCTTTCCCGTTCAGCAGCCATAGTGTGTTTCCTAAACGTGTGACTCTGTTCTGTTTTGCAATTCAGTTCAAGTGTATCGGTTTTTACATTCCCTCTCTAAGTGATATCTTAGGATAAGTGTCTTTTTCTGTGTGACTTATTTCACTTAGAATCGTCGTACCTAAATCCACTCATCGTGCTGCTACTAGCCTTATGACGTTGATTTCATGGCTGAGTGATATTCCATTGTACAGGAGGACCACAACTTCTTTATCCATTTTTCTCTTTCCTAGGATATTGAAGGTGTAATGAAGTGGGGGTTCTTGTCAACAGAGCAGCCCTAAACTTTGGGGTGCTTGTGTCTTGCTGATTTTTAGTTTTCCCAATTTATACGGCCATGAGTGGAAGTGCCCTATGCTCTCCAAGCTGTGTTTTTTAGATGTTTCAGGACACACCGTACACTTCTCCAGAGTGGCTGTTGGCAATTTACATCCCACCCATCAGCGTAGCAAGGCTCCCATTTCTCCATGGCCGGTCCTGCATTTCTGGTTTGGACACTTTTTTCCGCATGGCCCTTTTGCCCGCTGGGAAGCGAGACTGCTTTGGAGCGCTGATTGGCCTTTCCAGGTTGCTTGGTTGGCCAAAAAGGGCGTATGCGTTTTTTCCTGAATATATTCAGGAAAAAACGCATACGCCCTTTTTGGCCAAGGGCATCATTGTCCACGTTTTGCCGCTTTTCATGTGCTTTCAAGGCGATTCGAATCTACCTCCTGAAATCTGTTTCCTGCAATTCTGCCTTGCTTTCAAAGCCTCTTCGTTGCCTTCCCTTAATATATTTGTGGACGAGAGGTATCATTTAAAACTCTGCAGGTTTGTGAATTGCAGGGCCCCTGAGCTCCATTTTTCAACTCGCTTTTTTGGGAGCTGGCCGCAAAAGCGCAGGATTGCTTCAGGCCCTCTTCTGGTTCTGGGGGGCAGGCTGAGCTTGTGCTTAATTCTTCTTCCTGATGGGAAAATAGAGTGACCTGTGCCTGTCCCAACACCTAGAGCTAGTCTCTCATTGGTTCCCCCTCTTCCCGTTCATCCTCAGGACAAATTGCAACCTGTACGGAACAGGAGGTTAAAGGTGCTGATTCTCCAAGGAGGGAGATGGCTAGTAAATCGGCTGGAATGGCGAACCCGAGCAAAGGAGATGAGAAATGAGGTGCGTTTTAGAAACCTTTCCCGATCACACGGTGTACCATCTTCTGGGTTTCTCATGCCTGTTTTCGACGTAGGAAGATGCCCTTGAACCTGGAGATTTGGGACCCATGGGATGGGTACCATGCAGTATTACTTGAAAGGGTCTGCGTTGGCTCACCCAACCTCACCGAACCTCTCAGCCCCAAGAGTGTCCACCCTTATGTCTCAATCAGCTGTGGGTCTAGATATGGTCAATCCAGGTTGCATCACAGCCCCTGAACGAATTTTGTAAGAATTTCTCTCTCTTTCACTGTCTTTGTTTCACGGGTTTTGAAAAGTAATTTATTTTTATAATGGGGTTTAGCTGCTTTTCACGGCTGTGTTTATGCCGCTGTACACCCCCTTGACTCACTTACAGAGAGATATCAATACATAGGTTTGAAGATTCTTACTAGTCAGATATATTCTTGTGGGGTGAATAGGGGGTGTTGAGTCCAGTTCACTGAAAAAGGAATAGGTCTTGTCTCTTACATATTGGGTTTATGGAACGGTATCTGAGCTAATTTGAAACCCTTGTTTTATGCATCACCCCACCTCACCTTTCCCGTTCAGCAGCCATAGTGTGTTTCCTAAACGTGTGACTCTGTTCTGTTTTGCAATTCAGTTCAAGTGTAGCGGTTTTTACATTCCCTCTCTAAGTGATATCTTAGGATAAGTGTCTTTTTCTGTGTGACTTATTTCACTTAGAATCGTCGTACCTAAATCCACTCATCGTGCTGCTACTAGCCTTATGACGTTGATTTCATGGCTGAGTGATATTCCATTGTACAGGAGGACCACAACTTCTTTATCCATTTTTCTCTTTCCTAGGATATTTCAGGTGTAATGAAGTGGGGGTTCTTGTCAACAGAGCAGCCCTAAACTTTGGGGTGCCTGTGTCTTGCTGATTTTTAGTTTTCCCAATTTATACGGCCATGAGTGGAAGTGCCCTATGCTCTCCAAGCTGTGTTTTTTAGATGTTTCAGGACACACCGTACACTTCTCCAGAGTGGCTGTTGGCAATTTACATCCCACCCATCAGCGTAGCAAGGCTCCCATTTCTCCATGGCCGGTCCTGCATTTCTGGTTTGGACACTTTTTTCCGCATGGCCCTTTTGCCCGCTGGGAAGCGAGACTGCTTTGGAGCGCTGATTGGCCTTTCCAGGTTGCTTGGTTGGCCAAAAAGTGCGTATGAGTTTTTTCCTGAATATATTCAGGAAAAAACGCATACGCCCTTTTTGGCCAAGGGCATCATTGTCCACGTTTTGCCGCTTTTCATGTGCTTTCAAGGCGATTCGAATCTACCTCCTGAAATCTGTTTCCTGCAATTCTGCCTTGCTTTCAAAGCCTCTTCGTTGCCTTCCCTTAATATATTTGTGGACGAGAGGTATCATTTAAAACTCTGCAGGTTTGTGAATTGCAGGGCCCCTGAGCTCCATTTTTCAACTCGCTTTTTTGGGAGCTGGCCGCAAAAGCGCAGGATTGCTTCAGGCCCTCTTCTGGTTCTGGGGGGCAGGCTGAGCTTGTGCTTAATTCTTCTTCCTGATGGGAAAATAGAGTGACCTGTGCCTGTCCCAACACCTAGAGCTAGTCTCTCATTGGTTCCCCCTCTTCCCGTTCATCCTCAGGACAAATTGCAACCTGTACGGAACAGGAGGTTAAAGGTGCTGATTCTCCAAGGAGGGAGATGGCTAGTAAATCGGCTGGAATGGCGAACCCGAGCAAAGGAGATGAGAAATGAGGTGCGTTTTAGAAACCTTTCCCGATCACACGGTGTACCATCTTCTGGGTTTCTCATGCCTGTTTTCGACGTAGGAAGATGCCCTTGAACCTGGAGATTTGGGACCCATGGGATGGGTACCATGCAGTATTACTTGAAAGGGTCTGCGTTGGCTCACCCAACCTCACCGAACCTCTCAGCCCCAAGAGTGTCCACCCTTATGTCTCAATCACCTGTGGGTCTAGATATGGTCAATCCAGGTTGCATCACAGCCCCTGAACGAATTTTGTAAGAATTTCTCTCTCTTTCACTGTCTTTGTTTCACGGGTTTTGAAAAGTAATTTATTTTTATAATGGGGTTTAGCTGCTTTTCACGGCTGTGTTTATGCCGCTTTACACCCCCTTGACTCACTTACAGAGAGATATCAATACATAGGTTTGAAGATTCTTACTAGTCAGATATATTCTTGTGCGGTGAATAGGGGGTGTTGAGTCCAGTTCACTGAAAAAGGAATAGGTCTTGTCTCTTACATATTGGGTTTATGGAACGGTATCGGAGCTAATTTGAAACCCTTGTTTTATGCATCACCCCACCTCACCTTGCCCGTTCAGCAGCCATAGTGTGTTTCCTAAACGTGTGACTCTGTTCTGTTTTGCAATTCAGTTCAAGTGTAGCGGTTTTTACATTCCCTCTAGAAGTGATATCTTATGATAAGTGTCTTTTTCTGTGTGACTTATTTCACTTAGAATCGTCGTACCTAAATCCACTCATCGTGCTGCTACTAGCCTTATGACGTTGATTTCATGGCTGAGTGATATTCCATTGTACAGGAGGACCACAACTTCTTTATCCATTTTTCTCTTTCCTAGGATATTGAAGGTGTAATGAAGTGGGGGTTCTTGTCAACAGAGCAGCCCTAAACTTTGGGGTGCCTGTGTCTTGCTGATTTTTAGTTTTCCCAATTTATACGCCCATGAGTGGAAGTGCCCTATGCTCTCCAAGCTGTGTTTTTTAGATGTTTCAGGACACACCGTACACTTCTCCAGAGTGGCTGTTGGCAATTTACATCCCACCCATCAGCGTAGCAAGGCTCCCATTTCTCCATGGCCGGTCCTGCATTTCTGGTTTGGACACTTTTTTCCGCATGGCCCTTTTGCCCGCTGGGAAGCGAGACTTCTTTAGAGCGCTGATTGGCCTTTCCAGGTTGCTTGGTTGGCCAAAAAGGGCGTATGCGTTTTTTCCTGAATATATTCAGGAAAAAACGCATACGCCCTTTTTGGCCAAGGGCATCATTGTCCACGTTTTGCCGCTTTTCATGTGCTTTCAAGGCGATTCGAATCTACCTCCTGAAATCTGTTTCCTGCAATTCTGCCTTGCTTTCAAAGCCTCTTCGTTGCCTTCCCTTAATATATTTGTGGACGAGAGGTATCATTTAAAACTCTGCAGGTTTGTGAATTGCAGTGCCCCTGAGCTCCATTTTTCAACTCGCTTTTTTGGGAGCTGGCCGCAAAAGCGCAGGATTGCTTCAGGCCCTCTTCTGGTTCTGGGGGGCAGGCTGAGCTTGTGCTTAATTCTTCTTCCTGATGGGAAAATAGAGTGACCTGTGCCTGTCCCAACACCTAGAGCTAGTCTCTCATTGGTTCCCCCTCTTCCCGTTCATCCTCAGGACAAATTGCAACCTGTACGGAACAGGAGGTTAAAGGTGCTGATTCTCCAAGGAGGGAGATGGCTAGTAAATCGGCTGGAATGGCGAACCCGAGCAAAGGAGATGAGAAATGAGGTGCGTTTTAGAAACCTTTCCCGATCACACGGTGTACCATCTTCTGGGTTTCTCATGCCTGTTTTCGATGTAGGAAGATGCCCTTGAACCTGGAGATTTGGGACCCATGGGATGGGTACCATGCAGTACTACTTGAAAGGGTCTGCGTTGGCTCACCCAACCTCACCGAACCTCTCAGCCCCAAGAGTGTCCACCCTTATGTCTCAATCAGCTGTGGGTCTAGATATGGTCAATCCAGGTTGCATCACAGCCCCTGAACGAATTTTGTAAGAATTTCTCTCTCTTTCACTGTCTTTGTTTCACGGGTTTTGAAAAGTAATTTATTTTTATAATGGGGTTTAGCTGCTTTTCACGGCTGTGTTTATGCCGCTGTACACCCCCTTGACTCACTTACAGAGAGATATCAATACATAGGTTTGAAGATTCTTACTAGTCAGATATATTCTTGTGGGGTGAATAGGGGGTGTTGAGTCCAGTTCACTGAAAAAGGAATAGGTCTTGTCTCTTACATATTGGGTTTATGGAACGGTATCTGAGCTAATTTGAAACCCTTGTTTTATGCATCACCCCACCTCACCTTTCCCGTTCAGCAGCCATAGTGTGTTTTCTAAACGTGTGACTCTGTTCTGTTTTGCAATTCAGTTCAAGTGTAGCGGTTTTTACATTCCCTCTCTAAGTGATATCTTAGGATAAGTGTCTTTTTCTGTGTGACTTATTTCACTTAGAATCGTCGTAACTAAATCCACTCATCGTGCTGCTACTAGCCTTATGACGTTGATTTCATGGCTGAGTGATATTCCATTGTACAGGAGGACCACAACATCTTTATCCATTTTTTTCTTTCCTAGGATATTTAAGGTGTAATGAAGTGGGGGTTCTTGTCAACAGAGCAGCCCTAAATTTTGGGGTGCCTGTGTCTTGCTGATTTTTAGTTTTCCCAATTTATACGCCCATGAGTGGAAGTGCCCTATGCTCTCCAAGCTGTGTTTTTTAGATGTTTCAGAACACACCGTACACTTCTCCAGAGTGGCTGTTGGCAATTTACATCCCACCCATCTGCGTAGCAAGGCTCCCATTTCTCCATGGCCGGTCCTGCATTTCTGGTTTGGACACTTTTTTCCGCATGGCCCTTTTGCCCGCTGGGAAGCGAGACTTCTTTGGAGCACTGATTGGCCTTTCCAGGTTGCTCGGTTGGCCAAAAAGGGCGTATGCGTTTTTTCCTGAATATATTCAGGAAAAAACGCATACGCCCTTTTTGGCCAAGGGCATCATTGTCCACGTTTTGCCGCTTTTCATGTGCTTTCAAGGCGATTCGAATCTACCTCCTGAAATCTGTTTCCTGCAATTCTGCCTTGCTTTCAAAGCCTCTTCGTTGCCTTCCCTTAATATATTTGTGGACGAGAGGTATCATTTAAAACTCTGCAGGTTTTTGAATTGCAGTGCCCCTGAGCTCCATTTTTCAACTCGCTTTTTTGGGAGCTGGCCGCAAAAGCGCAGGATTGCTTCAGGCCCTCTTCTGGTTCTGGGGGGCAGGCTGAGCTTGTGCTTAATTCTTCTTCCTGATGGGAAAATAGAGTGACCTGTGCCTGTCCCAACACCTAGAGCTAGTCTCTCATTGGTTCCCCCTCTTCCCGTTCATCCTCAGGACAAATTGCAACCTGTACGGAACAGGAGGTTAAAGGTGCTGATTCTCCAAGGAGGGAGATGGCTAGTAAATCGGCTGGAATGGCGAACCCGAGCAAAGGAGATGAGAAATGAGGTGCATTTTAGAAACCTTTCCCGATCACACGGTGTACCATCTTCTGGGTTTCTCATGCCTGTTTTCGATGTAGGAAGATGCCCTTGAACCTGGAGATTTGGGACCCATGGGATGGGTACCATGCAGTAGTACTTGAAAGGGTCTGCGTTGGCTCACCCAACCTCACCGAACCTCTCAGCCCCAAGAGTGTCCACCCTTATGTCTCAATCACCTGTAGGTCTAGATATGGTCAATCCAGGTTGCATCACAGCCCCTGAACGAATTTTGTAAGAATTTCTCTCTCTTTCACTGTCTTTGTTTCACGGGTTTTGAAAAGTAATTTATTTTTATAATTGGGTTTAGCTGCTTTTCACGGCTGTGTTTATGCCGCTGTACACCCCCTTGACTCACTTACAGAGAGATATCAATACATAGGTTTGAAGATTCTTACTAGTCAGATATATTCTTGTGCGGTGAATAGGGGGTGTTGAGTCCAGTTCACTGAAAAAGGAATAGGTCTTGTCTCTTACATATTGGGTTTATGGAACGGTATCTGAGCTAATTTGAAACCCTTGTTTTATGCATCACCCCACCTCACCTTTCCCGTTCAGCAGCCATAGTGTGTTTCCTAAACGTGTGACTCTGTTCTGTTTTGCAATTCAGTTCAAGTGTAGCGGTTTTTACATTCCCTCTAGAAGTGATATCTTATGATAAGTGTCTTTTTCTGTGTGACTTATTTCACTTAGAATCGTCGTACCTAAATCCACTCATCGTGCTGCTACTAGCCTTATGACGTTGATTTCATGGCTGAGTGATATTCCATTGTACAGGAGGACCACAACTTCTTTATCCATTTTTCTCTTTCCTAGGATATTGAAGGTGTAATGAAGTGGGGGTTCTTGTCAACAGAGCAGCCCTAAACTTTGGGGTGCCTGTGTCTTGCTGATTTTTAGTTTTCCCAATTTATACGCCCATGAGTGGAAGTGCCCTATGCTCTCCAAGCTGTGTTTTTTAGATGTTTCAGGACACACCGTACACTTCTCCAGAGTGGCTGTTGGCAGTTTACATCCCACCCATCGGCGTAGCAAGGCTCCCATTTCTCCATGGCCGGTCCTGCATTTCTGGTTTGGACACTTTTTTCCGCATGGCCCTTTTGCCCGCTGGGAAGCGAGACTTCTTTGGAGCGCTGATTGGCCTTTCCAGGTTGCTTGGTTGGCCAAAAAGGGCGTATGCGTTTTTTCCTGAATATATTCAGGAAAAAACGCATACGCCCTTTTTGGCCAAGGGCATCATTGTCCACGTTTTGCCGCTTTTCATGTGCTTTCAAGGTGATTCGAATCTACCTCCTGAAATCTGTTTCCTGCAATTCTGCCTTGCTTTCAAAGCCTCTTCGTTGCCTTCCCTTAATATATTTGTGGACGAGAGGTATCATTTAAAACTCTGCAGGTTTGTGAATTGCAGTGCCCCTGAGCTCCATTTTTCAACTCGCTTTTTTGGGAGCTGGCCGCAAAAGCGCAGGATTGCTTCAGGCCCTCTTCTGGTTCTGGGGGGCAGGCTGAGCTTGTGCTTAATTCTTCTTCCTGATGGGAAAATAGAGTGACCTGTGCCTGTCCCAACACCTAGAGCTAGTCTCTCATTGGTTCCCCCTCTTCCCGTTCATCCTCAGGACAAATTGCAACCTGTACGGAACAGGAGGTTAAAGGTGCTGATTCTCCAAGGAGGGAGATGGCTAGTAAATCGGCTGGAATGGCGAACCCGAGCAAAGGAGATGAGAAATGAGGTGCGTTTTAGAAACCTTTCCCGATCACACGGTGTACCATCTTCTGGGTTTCTCATGCCTGTTTTCGATGTAGGAAGATGCCCTTGAACCTGGAGATTTGGGACCCATGGGATGGGTACCATGCAGTACTACTTGAAAGGGTCTGCGTTGGCTCACCCAACCTCACCGAACCTCTCAGCCCCAAGAGTGTCCACCCTTATGTCTCAATCAGCTATGGGTCTAGATATGGTCAATCCAGGTTGCATCACAGCCCCTGAACGAATTTTGTAAGAATTTCTCTCTCTTTCACTGTCTTTGTTTCACGGGTTTTGAAAAGTAATTTATTTTTATAATGGGGTTTAGCTGCTTTTCACGGCTGTGTTTATGCCGCTTTACACCCCCTTGACTCACTCACAGAGAGATATCAATACAATGGTTTGAAGATTCTTACTAGTCAGATATATTCTTGTGCGGTGAATAGGGGGTGTTGAGTCCAGTTCACTGAAAAAGGAATAGGTCTTGTCTCTTACATATTGGGTTTATGGAACGGTATCGGAGCTAATTTGAAACCCTTGTTTTATGCATCACCCCACCTCACCTTGCCCGTTCAGCAGCCATAGTGTGTTTTCTAAACGTGTGACTCTGTTCTGTTTTGTAATTCATTTCAAGTGTAGCGGTTTTTACATTCCCTCTCTAAGTGATATCTTAGGATAAGTGTCTTTTTCTGTGTGACTTATTTCACTTAGAATCGTCGTACCTAAATCCACTCATCGTGCTGCTACTAGCCTTATGACGTTGATTTCATGGCTGAGTGATATTCCATTGTACAGGAGGACCACAACTTCTTTATCCATTTTTCTCTTTCCTAGGATATTTAAGGTGTAATGAAGTGGGGGTTCTTGTCAACAGAGCAGCCCTAAACTTTGGGGTGCCTGTGTCTTGCTGATTTTTAGTTTTCCCAATTTATACGCCCATGAGTGGAAGTGCCCTATGCTCTCCAAGCTGTGTTTTTTAGATGTTACAGAACACACCGTACACTTCTCCAGAGTGGCTGTTGGCAATTTACATCCCACCCATCAGCGTAGCAAGGCTCCCATTTCTCCATGGCCGGTCCTGCATTTCTGGTTTGGACACTTTTTTCCGCATGGCCCTTTTGCCCGCTGGGAAGCGAGACTGCTTTGGAGCGCTGATTGGCCTTTCCAGGTTGCTTGGTTGGCCAAAAAGGGCGTATGCGTTTTTTCCTGAATATATTCAGGAAAAAACGCATACGCCCTTTTTGGCCAAGGGCATCATTGTCCACGTTTTGCCGCTTTTCATGTGCTTTCAAGGCGATTCGAATCTACCTCCTGAAATCTGTTTCCTGCAATTCTGCCTTGCTTTCAAAGCCTCTTCGTTGCCTTCCCTTAATATATTTGTGGACGAGAGGTATCATTTAAAACTCTGCAGGTTTGTGAATTGCAGGGCCCCTGAGCTCCATTTTTCAACTCGCTTTTTTGGGAGCTGGCCGCAAAAGCGCAGGATTGCTTCAGGCCCTCTTCTGGTTCTGGGGGGCAGGCTGAGCTTGTGCTTAATTCTTCTTCCTGATGGGAAAATAGAGTGACCTGTGCCTGTCCAAACACCTAGAGCTAGTCTCTCATTGGTTCCCCCTCTTCCCGTTCATCCTCAGGACAAATTGCAACCTGTACGGAACAGGAGGTTAAAGGTGCTGATTCTCCAAGGAGGGAGATGGCTAGTAAATTGGCTGGAATGGCGATCCCGAGCAAAGGAGGTGAGAAATGAGGTGCGTTTTAGAAACCTTTCCCGATCACACGGTGTACCATCTTCTGGGTTTCTCATGCCTGTTTTCGATGTAGGAAGATGCCCTTGAACCTGGAGATTTGGGACCCATGGGATGGGTACCATGCAGTATTACTTGAAAGGGTCTGCGTTGGCTCACCCAACCTCACCGAACCTCTCAGCCCCAAGAGTGTCCACCCTTATGTCTCAATCAGCTGTGGGTCTAGATATGGTCAATCCAGGTTGCATCACAGCCCCTGAACGAATTTTGTAAGAATTTCTCTCTCTTTCACTGTCTTTGTTTCACGGGTTTTGAAAAGTAATTTATTTTTATAATGGGGTTTAGCTGCTTTTCACGGCTGTGTTTATGCCGCTGTACACCCCCTTGACTCACTTACAGAGAGATATCAATACATAGGTTTGAAGATTCTTACTAGTCAGATATATTCTTGTGGGGTGAATAGGGGGTGTTGAGTCCAGTTCACTGAAAAAGGAATAGGTCTTGTCTCTTACATATTGGGTTTATGGAACGGTATCTGAGCTAATTTGAAACCCTTGTTTTATGCATCACCCCACCTCACCTTTCCCGTTCAGCAGCCATAGTGTGTTTCCTAAACGTGTGACTCTGTTCTGTTTTGCAATTCAGTTCAAGTGTAGCGGTTTTTACATTCCCTCTCTAAGTGATATCTTAGGATAAGTGTCTTTTTCTGTGTGACTTATTTCACTTAGAATCGTCGTACCTAAATCCACTCATCGTGCTGCTACTAGCCTTATGACGTTGATTTCATGGCTGAGTGATATTCCATTGTACAGGAGGACCACAACTTCTTTATCCATTTTTCTCTTTCCTAGGATATTTAAGGTGTAATGAAGTGGGGGTTCTTCTCAACAGAGCAGCCCTAAACTTTGGGGTGCCTGTGTCTTGCTGATTTTTAGTTTTCCCAATTTATACGGCCATGAGTGGAAGTGCCCTATGCTCTCCAAGCTGTGTTTTTTAGATGTTTCAGGACACACCGTACACTTCTCCAGAGTGGCTGTTGGCAATTTACATCCCACCCATCAGCGTAGCAAGGCTCCCATTTCTCCATGGCCGGTCCTGCATTTCTGGTTTGGACACTTTTTTCCGCATGGCCCTTTTGCCCGCTGGGAAGCGAGACTGCTTTGGAGCGCTGATTGGCCTTTCCAGGTTGCTTGGTTGGCCAAAAAGGGCGTATGCGTTTTTTCCTGAATATATTCAGGAAAAAACGCATACGCCCTTTTTGGCCAAGGGCATCATTGTCCACGTTTTGCCGCTTTTCATGTGCTTTCAAGGCGATTCGAATCTACCTCCTGAAATCTGTTTCCTGCAATTCTGCCTTGCTTTCAAAGCCTCTTCGTTGCCTTCCCTTAATATATTTGTGGACGAGAGGTATCATTTAAAACTCTGCAGGTTTGTGAATTGCAGGGCCCCTGAGCTCCATTTTTCAACTCGCTTTTTTGGGAGCTGGCCGCAAAAGCGCAGGATTGCTTCAGGCCCTCTTCTGGTTCTGGGGGGCAGGCTGAGCTTGTGCTTAATTCTTCTTCCTGATGGGAAAATAGAGTGACCTGTGCCTGTCCCAACACCTAGAGCTAGTCTCTCATTGGTTCCCCCTCTTCCCGTTCATCCTCAGGACAAATTGCAACCTGTACGGAACAGGAGGTTAAAGGTGCTGATTCTCCAAGGAGGGAGATGGCTAGTAAATCGGCTGGAATGGCGAACCCGAGCAAAGGAGATGAGAAATGAGGTGCGTTTTAGAAACCTTTCCCGATCACACGGTGTACCATCTTCTGGGTTTCTCATGCCTGTTTTCGACGTAGGAAGATGCCCTTGAACCTGGAGATTTGGGATCCATGGGATGGGTACCATGCAGTACTACTTGAAAGGGTCTGCGTTGGCTCACCCAACCTCACCGAACCTCTCAGCCCCAAGAGTGTCCACCCTTATGTCTCAATCAGCTGTGGGTCTAGATATGGTCAATCCAGGTTGCATCACAGCCCCTGAACGAATTTTGTAAGAATTTATCTCTCTTTCACTGTCTTTGTTTCACGGGTTTTGAAAAGTAATTTATTTTTATAATGGGGTTTAGCTGCTTTTCACGGCTGTGTTTATGCCGCTGTACACCCCCTTGACTCACTTACAGAGAGATATCAATACATAGGTTTGAAGATTCTTACTAGTCAGATATATTCTTGTGCGGTGAATAGGGGGTGTTGAGTCCAGTTCACTGAAAAAGGAATAGGTCTTGTCTCTTACATATTGGGTTTATGGAACGGTATCTGAGCTAATTTGAAACCCTTGTTTTATGCATCACCCCACCTCACCTTGCCCGTTCAGCAGCCATAGTGTGTTTCCTAAACGTGTGACTCTGTTCTGTTTTGCAATTCAGTTCAAGTGTAGCGGTTTTTACATTCCCTCTCTAAGTGATATCTTAGGATAAGTGTCTTTTTCTGTGTGACTTATTTCACTTAGAATCGTCGTACCTAAATCCACTCATCGTGCTGCTACTAGCCTTATGACGTTGATTTCATGGCTGAGTGATATTCCATTGTACAGGAGGACCACAACTTCTTTATCCATTTTTCTCTTTCCTAGGATATTGAAGGTGTAATGAAGTGGGGGTTCTTGTCAACAGAGCAGCCCTAAACTTTGGGGTGCCTGTGTCTTGCTGATGTTTAGTTTTCCCAATTTATACGCCCATGAGTGGAAGTGCCCTATGCTCTCCAAGCTGTGTTTTTTAGATGTTTCAGGACACACCGTACACTTCTCCAGAGTGGCTGTTGGCAATTTACATCCCACCCATCAGCGTAGCAAGGCTCCCATTTCTCCATGGCCGGTCCTGCATTTCTGGTTTGGACACTTTTTTCCGCATGGCCCTTTTGCCCGCTGGGAAGCGAGACTTCTTTGGAGCGCTGATTGGCCTTTCCAGGTTGCTTGGTTGGCCAAAAAGGGCGTATGCGTTTTTTCCTGAATATATTCAGGAAAAAACGCATACGCCCTTTTTGGCCAAGGGCATCATTGTCCACGTTTTGCCGCTTTTCATGTGCTTTCAAGGCGATTCGAATCTACCTCCTGAAATCTGTTTCCTGCAATTCTGCCTTGCTTTCAAAGCCTCTTCGTTGCCTTCCCTTAATATATTTGTGGACGAGAGGTATCATTTAAAACTCTGCAGGTTTGTGAATTGCAGGGCCCCTGAGCTCCATTTTTCAACTCGCTTTTTTGGGAGCTGGCCGCAAAAGCGCAGGATTGCTTCAGGCCCTCTTCTGGTTCTGGGGGGCAGGCTGAGCTTGTGCTTAATTCTTCTTCCTGATGGGAAAATAGAGTGACCTGTGCCTGTCCCAACACCTAGAGCTAGTCTCTCATTGGTTCCCCCTCTTCCCGTTCATCCTCAGGACAAATTGCAACCTGTACGGAACAGGAGGTTAAAGGTGCTGATTCTCCAAGGAGGGAGATGGCTAGTAAATCGGCTGGAATGGCGAACCCGAGCAAAGGAGATGAGAAATGAGGTGCGTTTTAGAAACCTTTCCCGATCACACGGTGTACCATCTTCTGGGTTTCTCATGCCTGTTTTCGACGTAGGAAGATGCCCTTGAACCTGGAGATTTGGGATCCATGGGATGGGTACCATGCAGTACTACTTGAAAGGGTCTGCGTTGGCTCACCCAACCTCACCGAACCTCTCAGCCCCAAGAGTGTCCACCCTTATGTCTCAATCAGCTGTGGGTCTAGATATGGTCAATCCAGGTTGCATCACAGCCCCTGAACGAATTTTGTAAGAATTTATCTCTCTTTCACTGTCTTTGTTTCACGGGTTTTGAAAAGTAATTTATTTTTATAATGGGGTTTAGCTGCTTTTCACGGCTGTGTTTATGCCGCTGTACACCCCCTTGACTCACTTACAGAGAGATATCAATACATAGGTTTGAAGATTCTTACTAGTCAGATATATTCTTGTGCGGTGAATAGGGGGTGTTGAGTCCAGTTCACTGAAAAAGGAATAGGTCTTGTCTCTTACATATTGGGTTTATGGAACGGTATCTGAGCTAATTTGAAACCCTTGTTTTATGCATCACCCCACCTCACCTTTCCCGTTCAGCAGCCATAGTGTGTTTCCTAAACGTGTGACTCTGTTCTGTTTTGCAATTCAGTTCAAGTGTAGCGGTTTTTACATTCCCTCTCTAAGTGATATCTTAGGATAAGTGTCTTTTTCTGTGTGACTTATTTCACTTAGAATCGTCGTACCTAAATCCACTCATCGTGCTGCTACTAGCCTTATGACGTTGATTTCATGGCTGAGTGATATTCCATTGTACAGGAGGACCACAACTTCTTTATCCATTTTTCTCTTTCCTAGGATATTGAAGGTGTAATGAAGTGGGGGTTCTTGTCAACAGAGCAGCCCTAAACTTTGGGGTGCCTGTGTCTTGCTGATGTTTAGTTTTCCCAATTTATACGCCCATGAGTGGAAGTGCCCTATGCTCTCCAAGCTGTGTTTTTTAGATGTTTCAGGACACACCGTACACTTCTCCAGAGTGGCTGTTGGCAATTTACATCCCACCCATCAGCGTAGCAAGGCTCCCATTTCTCCATGGCCGGTCCTGCATTTCTGGTTTGGACACTTTTTTCCGCATGGCCCTTTTGCCCGCTGGGAAGCGAGACTTCTTTGGAGCGCTGATTGGCCTTTCCAGGTTGCTTGGTTGGCCAAAAAGGGCGTATGCGTTTTTTCCTGAATATATTCAGGAAAAAACGCATACGCCCTTTTTGGCCAAGGGCATCATTGTCCACGTTTTGCCGCTTTTCATGTGCTTTCAAGGCGATTCGAATCTACCTCCTGAAATCTGTTTCCTGCAATTCTGCCTTGCTTTCAAAGCCTCTTCGTTGCCTTCCCTTAATATATTTGTGGACGAGAGGTATCATTTAAAACTCTGCAGGTTTGTGAATTGCAGTGCCCCTGAGCTCCATTTTTCAACTCGCTTTTTTGGGAGCTGGCCGCCAAAGCGCAGGATTGCTTCAGGCCCTCTTCTGGTTCTGGGGGGCAGGCTGAGCTTGTGCTTAATTCTTCTTCCTGATGGGAAAATAGAGTGACCTGTGCCTGTCCCAACCCCTGGAGCTAGTCTCTCATTGGTTCCCCCTCTTCCCGTTCATCCTCAGGACAAATTGCAACCTGTACGGAACAGGAGGTTAAAGGTGCTGATTCTCCAAGGAGGGAGATGGCTAGTAAATCGGCTGGAATGGTGAACCCGAGCAAAGGAGATGAGAAATGAGGTGCGTTTTAGAAACCTTTCCCGATCACACGGTGTACCATCTTCTGGGTTTCTCATGCCTGTTTTCGACGTAGGAAGATGCCCTTGAACCTGGAGATTTGGGACCCATGGGATGGGTACCATGCAGTATTACTTGAAAGGGTCTGCGTTGGCTCACCCAACCTCACCGAACCTCTCAGCCCCAAGAGTGTCCACCCTTATGTCTCAATCAGCTGTGGGTCTAGATATGGTCAATCCAGGTTGCATCACAGCCCCTGAACGAATTTTGTAAGAATTTCTCTCTCTTTCACTGTCTTTGTTTCACGGGTTTTGAAAAGTAATTTATTTTTATAATGGGGTTTAGCTGCTTTTCACGGCTGTGTTTATGCCGCTGTACACCCCCTTGACTCACTTACAGAGAGATATCAATACATAGGTTTGAAGATTCTTACTAGTCAGATATATTCTTGTGCGGTGAATAGGGGGTGTTGAGTCCAGTTCACTGAAAAAGGAATAGGTCTTGTCTCTTACATATTGGGTTTATGGAACGGTATCTGAGCTAATTTGAAACCCTTGTTTTATGCATCACCCCACCTCACCTTGCCCGTTCAGCAGCCATAGTGTGTTTCCTAAACGTGTGACTCTGTTCTGTTTTGCAATTCAGTTCAAGTGTAGCGGTTTTTACATTCCCTCTCTAAGTGATATCTTAGGATAAGTGTCTTTTTCTGTGTGACTTATTTCACTTAGAATCGTCGTACCTAAATCCACTCATCGTGCTGCTACTAGCCTTATGACGTTGATTTCATGGCTGAGTGATATTCCATTGTACAGGAGGACCACAACTTCTTTATCCATTTTTCTCTTTCCTAGGATATTGAAGGTGTAATGAAGTGGGGGTTCTTGTCAACAGAGCAGCCCTAAACTTTGGGGTGCCTGTGTCTTGCTGATGTTTAGTTTTCCCAATTTATACGCCCATGAGTGGAAGTGCCCTATGCTCTCCAAGCTGTGTTTTTTAGATGTTTCAGGACACACCGTACACTTCTCCAGAGTGGCTGTTGGCAATTTACATCCCACCCATCAGCGTAGCAAGGCTCCCATTTCTCCATGGCCGGTCCTGCATTTCTGGTTTGGACACTTTTTTCCGCATGGCCCTTTTGCCCGCTGGGAAGCGAGACTTCTTTGGAGCGCTGATTGGCCTTTCCAGGTTGCTTGGTTGGCCAAAAAGGGCGTATGCGTTTTTTCCTGAATATATTCAGGAAAAAACGCATACGCCCTTTTTGGCCAAGGGCATCATTGTCCACGTTTTGCCGCTTTTCATGTGCTTTCAAGGCGATTCGAATCTACCTCCTGAAATCTGTTTCCTGCAATTCTGCCTTGCTTTCAAAGCCTCTTCGTTGCCTTCCCTTAATATATTTGTGGACGAGAGGTATCATTTAAAACTCTGCAGGTTTGTGAATTGCAGGGCCCCTGAGCTCCATTTTTCAACTCGCTTTTTTGGGAGCTGGCCGCAAAAGCGCAGGATTGCTTCAGGCCCTCTTCTGGTTCTGGGGGGCAGGCTGAGCTTGTGCTTAATTCTTCTTCCTGATGGGAAAATAGAGTGACCTGTGCCTGTCCCAACACCTAGAGCTAGTCTCTCATTGGTTCCCCCTCTTCCCGTTCATCCTCAGGACAAATTGCAACCTGTACGGAACAGGAGGTTAAAGGTGCTGATTCTCCAAGGAGGGAGATGGCTAGTAAATCGGCTGGAATGGCGAACCCGAGCAAAGGAGATGAGAAATGAGGTGCGTTTTAGAAACCTTTCCCGATCACACGGTGTACCATCTTCTGGGTTTCTCATGCCTGTTTTCGACGTAGGAAGATGCCCTTGAACCTGGAGATTTGGGATCCATGGGATGGGTACCATGCAGTACTACTTGAAAGGGTCTGCGTTGGCTCACCCAACCTCACCGAACCTCTCAGCCCCAAGAGTGTCCACCCTTATGTCTCAATCAGCTGTGGGTCTAGATATGGTCAATCCAGGTTGCATCACAGCCCCTGAACGAATTTTGTAAGAATTTATCTCTCTTTCACTGTCTTTGTTTCACGGGTTTTGAAAAGTAATTTATTTTTATAATGGGGTTTAGCTGCTTTTCACGGCTGTGTTTATGCCGCTGTACACCCCCTTGACTCACTTACAGAGAGATATCAATACATAGGTTTGAAGATTCTTACTAGTCAGATATATTCTTGTGCGGTGAATAGGGGGTGTTGAGTCCAGTTCACTGAAAAAGGAATAGGTCTTGTCTCTTACATATTGGGTTTATGGAACGGTATCTGAGCTAATTTGAAACCCTTGTTTTATGCATCACCCCACCTCACCTTTCCCGTTCAGCAGCCATAGTGTGTTTCCTAAACGTGTGACTCTGTTCTGTTTTGCAATTCAGTTCAAGTGTAGCGGTTTTTACATTCCCTCTCTAAGTGATATCTTAGGATAAGTGTCTTTTTCTGTGTGACTTATTTCACTTAGAATCGTCGTACCTAAATCCACTCATCGTGCTGCTACTAGCCTTATGACGTTGATTTCATGGCTGAGTGATATTCCATTGTACAGGAGGACCACAACTTCTTTATCCATTTTTCTCTTTCCTAGGATATTGAAGGTGTAATGAAGTGGGGGTTCTTGTCAACAGAGCAGCCCTAAACTTTGGGGTGCCTGTGTCTTGCTGATGTTTAGTTTTCCCAATTTATACGCCCATGAGTGGAAGTGCCCTATGCTCTCCAAGCTGTGTTTTTTAGATGTTTCAGGACACACCGTACACTTCTCCAGAGTGGCTGTTGGCAATTTACATCCCACCCATCAGCGTAGCAAGGCTCCCATTTCTCCATGGCCGGTCCTGCATTTCTGGTTTGGACACTTTTTTCCGCATGGCCCTTTTGCCCGCTGGGAAGCGAGACTTCTTTGGAGCGCTGATTGGCCTTTCCAGGTTGCTTGGTTGGCCAAAAAGGGCGTATGCGTTTTTTCCTGAATATATTCAGGAAAAAACGCATACGCCCTTTTTGGCCAAGGGCATCATTGTCCACGTTTTGCCGCTTTTCATGTGCTTTCAAGGCGATTCGAATCTACCTCCTGAAATCTGTTTCCTGCAATTCTGCCTTGCTTTCAAAGCCTCTTCGTTGCCTTCCCTTAATATATTTGTGGACGAGAGGTATCATTTAAAACTCTGCAGGTTTGTGAATTGCAGGGCCCCTGAGCTCCATTTTTCAACTCGCTTTTTTGGGAGCTGGCCGCAAAAGCGCAGGATTGCTTCAGGCCCTCTTCTGGTTCTGGGGGGCAGGCTGAGCTTGTGCTTAATTCTTCTTCCTGATGGGAAAATAGAGTGACCTGTGCCTGTCCCAACACCTAGAGCTAGTCTCTCATTGGTTCCCCCTCTTCCCGTTCATCCTCAGGACAAATTGCAACCTGTACGGAACAGGAGGTTAAAGGTGCTGATTCTCCAAGGAGGGAGATGGCTAGTAAATCGGCTGGAATGGCGAACCCGAGCAAAGGAGATGAGAAATGAGGTGCGTTTTAGAAACCTTTCCCGATCACACGGTGTACCATCTTCTGGGTTTCTCATGCCTGTTTTCGACGTAGGAAGATGCCCTTGAACCTGGAGATTTGGGATCCATGGGATGGGTACCATGCAGTACTACTTGAAAGGGTCTGCGTTGGCTCACCCAACCTCACCGAACCTCTCAGCCCCAAGAGTGTCCACCCTTATGTCTCAATCAGCTGTGGGTCTAGATATGGTCAATCCAGGTTGCATCACAGCCCCTGAACGAATTTTGTAAGAATTTATCTCTCTTTCACTGTCTTTGTTTCACGGGTTTTGAAAAGTAATTTATTTTTATAATGGGGTTTAGCTGCTTTTCACGGCTGTGTTTATGCCGCTGTACACCCCCTTGACTCACTTACAGAGAGATATCAATACATAGGTTTGAAGATTCTTACTAGTCAGATATATTCTTGTGCGGTGAATAGGGGGTGTTGAGTCCAGTTCACTGAAAAAGGAATAGGTCTTGTCTCTTACATATTGGGTTTATGGAACGGTATCTGAGCTAATTTGAAACCCTTGTTTTATGCATCACCCCACCTCACCTTTCCCGTTCAGCAGCCATAGTGTGTTTCCTAAACGTGTGACTCTGTTCTGTTTTGCAATTCAGTTCAAGTGTAGCGGTTTTTACATTCCCTCTCTAAGTGATATCTTAGGATAAGTGTCTTTTTCTGTGTGACTTATTTCACTTAGAATCGTCGTACCTAAATCCACTCATCGTGCTGCTACTAGCCTTATGACGTTGATTTCATGGCTGAGTGATATTCCATTGTACAGGAGGACCACAACTTCTTTATCCATTTTTCTCTTTCCTAGGATATTGAAGGTGTAATGAAGTGGGGGTTCTTGTCAACAGAGCAGCCCTAAACTTTGGGGTGCCTGTGTCTTGCTGATGTTTAGTTTTCCCAATTTATACGCCCATGAGTGGAAGTGCCCTATGCTCTCCAAGCTGTGTTTTTTAGATGTTTCAGGACACACCGTACACTTCTCCAGAGTGGCTGTTGGCAATTTACATCCCACCCATCAGCGTAGCAAGGCTCCCATTTCTCCATGGCCGGTCCTGCATTTCTGGTTTGGACACTTTTTTCCGCATGGCCCTTTTGCCCGCTGGGAAGCGAGACTTCTTTGGAGCGCTGATTGGCCTTTCCAGGTTGCTTGGTTGGCCAAAAAGGGCGTATGCGTTTTTTCCTGAATATATTCAGGAAAAAACGCATACGCCCTTTTTGGCCAAGGGCATCATTGTCCACGTTTTGCCGCTTTTCATGTGCTTTCAAGGCGATTCGAATCTACCTCCTGAAATCTGTTTCCTGCAATTCTGCCTTGCTTTCAAAGCCTCTTCGTTGCCTTCCCTTAATATATTTGTGGACGAGAGGTATCATTTAAAACTCTGCAGGTTTGTGAATTGCAGGGCCCCTGAGCTCCATTTTTCAACTCGCTTTTTTGGGAGCTGGCCGCAAAAGCGCAGGATTGCTTCAGGCCCTCTTCTGGTTCTGGGGGGCAGGCTGAGCTTGTGCTTAATTCTTCTTCCTGATGGGAAAATAGAGTGACCTGTGCCTGTCCCAACACCTAGAGCTAGTCTCTCATTGGTTCCCCCTCTTCCCGTTCATCCTCAGGACAAATTGCAACCTGTACGGAACAGGAGGTTAAAGGTGCTGATTCTCCAAGGAGGGAGATGGCTAGTAAATCGGCTGGAATGGCGAACCCGAGCAAAGGAGATGAGAAATGAGGTGCGTTTTAGAAACCTTTCCCGATCACACGGTGTACCATCTTCTGGGTTTCTCATGCCTGTTTTCGACGTAGGAAGATGCCCTTGAACCTGGAGATTTGGGATCCATGGGATGGGTACCATGCAGTACTACTTGAAAGGGTCTGCGTTGGCTCACCCAACCTCACCGAACCTCTCAGCCCCAAGAGTGTCCACCCTTATGTCTCAATCAGCTGTGGGTCTAGATATGGTCAATCCAGGTTGCATCACAGCCCCTGAACGAATTTTGTAAGAATTTATCTCTCTTTCACTGTCTTTGTTTCACGGGTTTTGAAAAGTAATTTATTTTTATAATGGGGTTTAGCTGCTTTTCACGGCTGTGTTTATGCCGCTGTACACCCCCTTGACTCACTTACAGAGAGATATCAATACATAGGTTTGAAGATTCTTACTAGTCAGATATATTCTTGTGCGGTGAATAGGGGGTGTTGAGTCCAGTTCACTGAAAAAGGAATAGGTCTTGTCTCTTACATATTGGGTTTATGGAACGGTATCTGAGCTAATTTGAAACCCTTGTTTTATGCATCACCCCACCTCACCTTTCCCGTTCAGCAGCCATAGTGTGTTTCCTAAACGTGTGACTCTGTTCTGTTTTGCAATTCAGTTCAAGTGTAGCGGTTTTTACATTCCCTCTCTAAGTGATATCTTAGGATAAGTGTCTTTTTCTGTGTGACTTATTTCACTTAGAATCGTCGTACCTAAATCCACTCATCGTGCTGCTACTAGCCTTATGACGTTGATTTCATGGCTGAGTGATATTCCATTGTACAGGAGGACCACAACTTCTTTATCCATTTTTCTCTTTCCTAGGATATTGAAGGTGTAATGAAGTGGGGGTTCTTGTCAACAGAGCAGCCCTAAACTTTGGGGTGCCTGTGTCTTGCTGATGTTTAGTTTTCCCAATTTATACGCCCATGAGTGGAAGTGCCCTATGCTCTCCAAGCTGTGTTTTTTAGATGTTTCAGGACACACCGTACACTTCTCCAGAGTGGCTGTTGGCAATTTACATCCCACCCATCAGCGTAGCAAGGCTCCCATTTCTCCATGGCCGGTCCTGCATTTCTGGTTTGGACACTTTTTTCCGCATGGCCCTTTTGCCCGCTGGGAAGCGAGACTTCTTTGGAGCGCTGATTGGCCTTTCCAGGTTGCTTGGTTGGCCAAAAAGGGCGTATGCGTTTTTTCCTGAATATATTCAGGAAAAAACGCATACGCCCTTTTTGGCCAAGGGCATCATTGTCCACGTTTTGCCGCTTTTCATGTGCTTTCAAGGCGATTCGAATCTACCTCCTGAAATCTGTTTCCTGCAATTCTGCCTTGCTTTCAAAGCCTCTTCGTTGCCTTCCCTTAATATATTTGTGGACGAGAGGTATCATTTAAAACTCTGCAGGTTTGTGAATTGCAGGGCCCCTGAGCTCCATTTTTCAACTCGCTTTTTTGGGAGCTGGCCGCAAAAGCGCAGGATTGCTTCAGGCCCTCTTCTGGTTCTGGGGGGCAGGCTGAGCTTGTGCTTAATTCTTCTTCCTGATGGGAAAATAGAGTGACCTGTGCCTGTCCCAACACCTAGAGCTAGTCTCTCATTGGTTCCCCCTCTTCCCGTTCATCCTCAGGACAAATTGCAACCTGTACGGAACAGGAGGTTAAAGGTGCTGATTCTCCAAGGAGGGAGATGGCTAGTAAATCGGCTGGAATGGCGAACCCGAGCAAAGGAGATGAGAAATGAGGTGCGTTTTAGAAACCTTTCCCGATCACACGGTGTACCATCTTCTGGGTTTCTCATGCCTGTTTTCGACGTAGGAAGATGCCCTTGAACCTGGAGATTTGGGATCCATGGGATGGGTACCATGCAGTACTACTTGAAAGGGTCTGCGTTGGCTCACCCAACCTCACCGAACCTCTCAGCCCCAAGAGTGTCCACCCTTATGTCTCAATCAGCTGTGGGTCTAGATATGGTCAATCCAGGTTGCATCACAGCCCCTGAACGAATTTTGTAAGAATTTATCTCTCTTTCACTGTCTTTGTTTCACGGGTTTTGAAAAGTAATTTATTTTTATAATGGGGTTTAGCTGCTTTTCACGGCTGTGTTTATGCCGCTGTACACCCCCTTGACTCACTTACAGAGAGATATCAATACATAGGTTTGAAGATTCTTACTAGTCAGATATATTCTTGTGCGGTGAATAGGGGGTGTTGAGTCCAGTTCACTGAAAAAGGAATAGGTCTTGTCTCTTACATATTGGGTTTATGGAACGGTATCTGAGCTAATTTGAAACCCTTGTTTTATGCATCACCCCACCTCACCTTTCCCGTTCAGCAGCCATAGTGTGTTTCCTAAACGTGTGACTCTGTTCTGTTTTGCAATTCAGTTCAAGTGTAGCGGTTTTTACATTCCCTCTCTAAGTGATATCTTAGGATAAGTGTCTTTTTCTGTGTGACTTATTTCACTTAGAATCGTCGTACCTAAATCCACTCATCGTGCTGCTACTAGCCTTATGACGTTGATTTCATGGCTGAGTGATATTCCATTGTACAGGAGGACCACAACTTCTTTATCCATTTTTCTCTTTCCTAGGATATTGAAGGTGTAATGAAGTGGGGGTTCTTGTCAACAGAGCAGCCCTAAACTTTGGGGTGCCTGTGTCTTGCTGATGTTTAGTTTTCCCAATTTATACGCCCATGAGTGGAAGTGCCCTATGCTCTCCAAGCTGTGTTTTTTAGATGTTTCAGGACACACCGTACACTTCTCCAGAGTGGCTGTTGGCAATTTACATCCCACCCATCAGCGTAGCAAGGCTCCCATTTCTCCATGGCCGGTCCTGCATTTCTGGTTTGGACACTTTTTTCCGCATGGCCCTTTTGCCCGCTGGGAAGCGAGACTTCTTTGGAGCGCTGATTGGCCTTTCCAGGTTGCTTGGTTGGCCAAAAAGGGCGTATGCGTTTTTTCCTGAATATATTCAGGAAAAAACGCATACGCCCTTTTTGGCCAAGGGCATCATTGTCCACGTTTTGCCGCTTTTCATGTGCTTTCAAGGCGATTCGAATCTACCTCCTGAAATCTGTTTCCTGCAATTCTGCCTTGCTTTCAAAGCCTCTTCGTTGCCTTCCCTTAATATATTTGTGGACGAGAGGTATCATTTAAAACTCTGCAGGTTTGTGAATTGCAGGGCCCCTGAGCTCCATTTTTCAACTCGCTTTTTTGGGAGCTGGCCGCAAAAGCGCAGGATTGCTTCAGGCCCTCTTCTGGTTCTGGGGGGCAGGCTGAGCTTGTGCTTAATTCTTCTTCCTGATGGGAAAATAGAGTGACCTGTGCCTGTCCCAACACCTAGAGCTAGTCTCTCATTGGTTCCCCCTCTTCCCGTTCATCCTCAGGACAAATTGCAACCTGTACGGAACAGGAGGTTAAAGGTGCTGATTCTCCAAGGAGGGAGATGGCTAGTAAATCGGCTGGAATGGCGAACCCGAGCAAAGGAGATGAGAAATGAGGTGCGTTTTAGAAACCTTTCCCGATCACACGGTGTACCATCTTCTGGGTTTCTCATGCCTGTTTTCGACGTAGGAAGATGCCCTTGAACCTGGAGATTTGGGATCCATGGGATGGGTACCATGCAGTACTACTTGAAAGGGTCTGCGTTGGCTCACCCAACCTCACCGAACCTCTCAGCCCCAAGAGTGTCCACCCTTATGTCTCAATCAGCTGTGGGTCTAGATATGGTCAATCCAGGTTGCATCACAGCCCCTGAACGAATTTTGTAAGAATTTATCTCTCTTTCACTGTCTTTGTTTCACGGGTTTTGAAAAGTAATTTATTTTTATAATGGGGTTTAGCTGCTTTTCACGGCTGTGTTTATGCCGCTGTACACCCCCTTGACTCACTTACAGAGAGATATCAATACATAGGTTTGAAGATTCTTACTAGTCAGATATATTCTTGTGCGGTGAATAGGGGGTGTTGAGTCCAGTTCACTGAAAAAGGAATAGGTCTTGTCTCTTACATATTGGGTTTATGGAACGGTATCTGAGCTAATTTGAAACCCTTGTTTTATGCATCACCCCACCTCACCTTTCCCGTTCAGCAGCCATAGTGTGTTTCCTAAACGTGTGACTCTGTTCTGTTTTGCAATTCAGTTCAAGTGTAGCGGTTTTTACATTCCCTCTCTAAGTGATATCTTAGGATAAGTGTCTTTTTCTGTGTGACTTATTTCACTTAGAATCGTCGTACCTAAATCCACTCATCGTGCTGCTACTAGCCTTATGACGTTGATTTCATGGCTGAGTGATATTCCATTGTACAGGAGGACCACAACTTCTTTATCCATTTTTCTCTTTCCTAGGATATTGAAGGTGTAATGAAGTGGGGGTTCTTGTCAACAGAGCAGCCCTAAACTTTGGGGTGCCTGTGTCTTGCTGATGTTTAGTTTTCCCAATTTATACGCCCATGAGTGGAAGTGCCCTATGCTCTCCAAGCTGTGTTTTTTAGATGTTTCAGGACACACCGTACACTTCTCCAGAGTGGCTGTTGGCAATTTACATCCCACCCATCAGCGTAGCAAGGCTCCCATTTCTCCATGGCCGGTCCTGCATTTCTGGTTTGGACACTTTTTTCCGCATGGCCCTTTTGCCCGCTGGGAAGCGAGACTTCTTTGGAGCGCTGATTGGCCTTTCCAGGTTGCTTGGTTGGCCAAAAAGGGCGTATGCGTTTTTTCCTGAATATATTCAGGAAAAAACGCATACGCCCTTTTTGGCCAAGGGCATCATTGTCCACGTTTTGCCGCTTTTCATGTGCTTTCAAGGCGATTCGAATCTACCTCCTGAAATCTGTTTCCTGCAATTCTGCCTTGCTTTCAAAGCCTCTTCGTTGCCTTCCCTTAATATATTTGTGGACGAGAGGTATCATTTAAAACTCTGCAGGTTTGTGAATTGCAGGGCCCCTGAGCTCCATTTTTCAACTCGCTTTTTTGGGAGCTGGCCGCAAAAGCGCAGGATTGCTTCAGGCCCTCTTCTGGTTCTGGGGGGCAGGCTGAGCTTGTGCTTAATTCTTCTTCCTGATGGGAAAATAGAGTGACCTGTGCCTGTCCCAACACCTAGAGCTAGTCTCTCATTGGTTCCCCCTCTTCCCGTTCATCCTCAGGACAAATTGCAACCTGTACGGAACAGGAGGTTAAAGGTGCTGATTCTCCAAGGAGGGAGATGGCTAGTAAATCGGCTGGAATGGCGAACCCGAGCAAAGGAGATGAGAAATGAGGTGCGTTTTAGAAACCTTTCCCGATCACACGGTGTACCATCTTCTGGGTTTCTCATGCCTGTTTTCGACGTAGGAAGATGCCCTTGAACCTGGAGATTTGGGATCCATGGGATGGGTACCATGCAGTACTACTTGAAAGGGTCTGCGTTGGCTCACCCAACCTCACCGAACCTCTCAGCCCCAAGAGTGTCCACCCTTATGTCTCAATCAGCTGTGGGTCTAGATATGGTCAATCCAGGTTGCATCACAGCCCCTGAACGAATTTTGTAAGAATTTCTCTCTCTTTCACTGTCTTTGTTTCACGGGTTTTGAAAAGTAATTTATTTTTATAATGGGGTTTAGCTGCTTTTCACGGCTGTGTTTATGCCGCTGTACACCCCCTTGACTCACTTACAGAGAGATATCAATACATAGGTTTGAAGATTCTTACTAGTCAGATATATTCTTGTGCGGTGAATAGGGGGTGTTGAGTCCAGTTCACTGAAAAAGGAATAGGTCTTGTCTCTTACATATTGGGTTTATGGAACGGTATCTGAGCTAATTTGAAACCCTTGTTTTATGCATCACCCCACCTCACCTTTCCCGTTCAGCAGCCATAGTGTGTTTCCTAAACGTGTGACTCTGTTCTGTTTTGCAATTCAGTTCAAGTGTAGCGGTTTTTACATTCCCTCTCTAAGTGATATCTTAGGATAAGTGTCTTTTTCTGTGTGACTTATTTCACTTAGAATCGTCGTACCTAAATCCACTCATCGTGCTGCTACTAGCCTTATGACGTTGATTTCATGGCTGAGTGATATTCCATTGTACAGGAGGACCACAACTTCTTTATCCATTTTTCTCTTTCCTAGGATATTGAAGGTGTAATGAAGTGGGGGTTCTTGTCAACAGAGCAGCCCTAAACTTTGGGGTGCCTGTGTCTTGCTGATTTTTAGTTTTCCCAATTTATACGGCCATGAGTGGAAGTGCCCTATGCTCTCCAAGCTGTGTTTTTTAGATGTTTCAGGACACACCGTACACTTCTCCAGAGTGGCTGTTGGCAATTTACATCCCACCCATCAGCGTAGCAAGGCTCCCATTTCTCCATGGCCGGTCCTGCATTTCTGGTTTGGACACTTTTTTCCGCATGGCCCTTTTGCCCGCTGGGAAGCGAGACTTCTTTGGAGCGCTGATTGGCCTTTCCAGGTTGCTTGGTTGGCCAAAAAGGGCGTATGCGTTTTTTCCTGAATATATTCAGGAAAAAACGCATACGCCCTTTTTGGCCAAGGGCATCATTGTCCACGTTTTGCCGCTTTTCATGTGCTTTCAAGGCGATTCGAATCTACCTCCTGAAATCTGTTTCCTGCAATTCTGCCTTGCTTTCAAAGCCTCTTCGTTGATTCCCTTAATATATTTGTGGACGAGAGGTATCATTTAAAACTCTGCAGGTTTGTGAATTGCAGGGCCCCTGAGCTCCATTTTTCAACTCGCTTTTTTGGGAGCTGGCCGCAAAAGCGCAGGATTGCTTCAGGCCCTCTTCTGGTTCTGGGGGGCAGGCTGAGCTTGTGCTTAATTCTTCTTCCTGATGGGAAAATAGAGTGACCTGTGCCTGTCCCAACACCTAGAGCTAGTCTCTCATTGGTTCCCCCTCTTCCCGTTCATCCTCAGGACAAATTGCAACCTGTACGGAACAGGAGGTTAAAGGTGCTGATTCTCCAAGGAGGGAGATGGCTAGTAAATCGGCTGGAATGGCGAACGCGAGCAAAGGAGATGAGAAATGAGGTGCGTTTTAGAAACCTTTCCCGATCACACGGTGTACCATCTTCTGGGTTTCTCATGCCTGTTTTCGATGTAGGAAGATGCCCTTGAACCTGGAGATTTGGGACCCATGGGATGGGTACCATGCAGTACTGCATGAAAGGGTCTGCGTTGGCTCACCCAACCTCACCGAACCTCTCAGCCCCAAGAGTGTCCACCCTTATGTCTCAATCAGCTGTGGGTCTAGATATGGTCAATCCAGGTTGCATCACAGCCCCTGAACGAATTTTGTAAGAATTTCTCTCTCTTTCACTGTCTTTGTTTCACGGGTTTTGAAAAGTAATTTATTTTTATAATGGGGTTTAGCTGCTTTTCACGGCTGTGTTTATGCCGCTGTACACCCCCTTGACTCACTTACAGAGAGATATCAATACATAGGTTTGAAGATTCTTACTAGTCAGATATATTCTTGTGCGGTGCATAGGGGGTGTTGAGTCCAGTTCACTGAAAAAGGAATAGGTCTTGTCTCTTACATATTGGGTTTATGGAACGGTATCTGAGCTAATTTGAAACCCTTGTTTTATGCATCACCCCACCTCACCTTGCCCGTTCAGCAGCCATAGTGTGTTTCCAAAACGTGTGACTCTGTTCTGTTTTGCAATTCAGTTCAAGTGTAGCGGTTTTTACATTCCCTCTAGAAGTGATATCTTATGATAAGTGTCTTTTTCTGTGTGACTTATTTCACTTAGAATCGTCGTACCTAAATCCACTCATCGTGCTGCTACTAGCCTTATGACGTGGATTTCATGGCTGAGTGATATTCCATTGTACAGGAGGACCACAACTTCTTTATCCATTTTTCTCTTTCCTAGGATATTGAAGGTGTAATGAAGTGGGGGTTCTTGTCAACAGAGCAGCCCTAAACTTTGGGGTGCCTGTGTCTTGCTGATTTTTAGTTTTCCCAATTTATACGCCCATGAGTGGAAGTGCCCTATGCTCTCCAAGCTGTGTTTTTTAGATGTTTCAGAACACACCGTACACTTCTCCAGAGTGGCTGTTGGCAATTTACATCCCACCCATCAGCGTAGCAAGGCTCCCATTTCTCCATGGCCGGTCCTGCATTTCTGGTTTGGACACTTTTTTCCGCATGGCCCTTTTGCCCGCTGGGAAGCGAGACTTCTTTGGAGCGCTGATTGGCCTTTCCAGGTTGCTTGGTTGGCCAAAAAGGGCGTATGCGTTTTTTCCTGAATATATTCAGGAAAAAACGCATACGCCCTTTTTGGCCAAGGGCATCATTGTCCACGTTTTGCCGCTTTTCATGTGCTTTCAAGGCGATTCGAATCTACCTCCTGAAATCTGTTTCCTGCAATTCTGCCTTGCTTTCAAAGCCTCTTCGTTGCCTTCCCTTAATATATTTGTGGACGAGAGGTATCATTTAAAACTCTGCAGGTTTGTGAATTGCAGTGCCCCTGAGCTCCATTTTTCAACTCGCTTTTTTGGGAGCTGGCCGCAAAAGCGCAGGATTGCTTCAGGCCCTCTTCTGGTTCTGGGGGGCAGGCTGAGCTTGCGCTTAATTCTTCTTCCTGATGGGAAAATAGAGTGACCTGTGCCTGTCCCAACACCTAGATCTAGTCTCTCATTGGTTCCCCCTCTTCCCGTTCATCCTCAGGACAAATTGCAACCTGTACGGAACAGGAGGTTAAAGGTGCTGATTCTCCAAGGAGGGAGATGGCTAGTAAATCGGCTGGAATGGCGAACCCGAGCAAAGGAGATGAGAAATGAGGTGCGTTTTAGAAACCTTTCCCGATCACACGGTGTACCATCTTCTGGGTTTCTCATGCCTGTTTTCGACGTAGGAAGATGCCCTTGAACCTGGAGATTTGGGACCCATGGGATGGGTACCATGCAGTACTACTTGAAAGGGTCTGCGTTGGCTCACCCAACCTCACCGAACCTCTCAGCCCCAAGAGTGTCCACCCTTATGTCTCAATCAGCTGTGGGTCTAGATATGGTCAATCCAGGTTGCATCACAGCCCCTGAACGAATTTTGTAAGAATTTATCTCTCTTTCACTGTCTTTGTTTCACGGGTTTTAAAAGTAATTTATTTTTATAATGGGGTTTAGCTGCTTTTCACGGCTGTGTTTATGCCGCTGTACACCCCCTTGACTCACTTACAGAGAGATATCAATACATAGGTTTGAAGATTCTTACTAGTCAGATATATTCTTGTGCGGTGAATAGGGGGTGTTGAGTCCAGTTCACTGAAAAAGGAATAGGTCTTGTCTCTTACATATTGGGTTTATGTAACGGTATCTGAGCTAATTTGAAACCCTTGTTTTATGCATCACCCCACCTCACCTTTCCCGTTCAGCAGCCATAGTGTGTTTCCTAAACGTGTGACTCTGTTCTGTTTTGTAATTCAGTTCAAGTGTAGCGGTTTTTACATTCCCTCTCTAAGTGATATCTTAGGATAAGTGTCTTTTTCTGTGTGACTTATTTCACTTAGAATCGTCGTACCTAAATCCACTCATCGTGCTGCTACTAGCCTTATGACGTTGATTTCATGGCTGAGTGATATTCCATTGTACAGGAGGACCACAACTTCTTTATCCATTTTTCTCTTTCCTAGGATATTGAAGGTGTAATGAAGTGGGGGTTCTTGTCAACAGAGCAGCCCTAAACTTTGGGGTGCCTGTGTCTTGCTGATGTTTAGTTTTCCCAATTTATACGCCCATGAGTGGAAGTGCCCTATGCTCTCCAAGCTGTGTTTTTTAGATGTTTCAGGACACACCGTACACTTCTCCAGAGTGGCTGTTGGCAATTTACATCCCACCCATCAGCGTAGCAAGGCTCCCATTTCTCCATGGCCGGTCCTGCATTTCTGGTTTGGACACTTTTTTCCGCATGGCCCTTTTGCCCGCTGGGAAGCGAGACTGCTTTGGAGCGCTGATTGGCCTTTCCAGGTTGCTTGGTTGGCCAAAAAGGGCGTATGCGTTTTTTCCTGAATATATTCAGGAAAAAACGCATACGCCCTTTTTGGCCAAGGGCATCATTGTCCACGTTTTGCCGCTTTTCATGTGCTTTCAAGGCGATTCGAATCTACCTCCTGAAATCTGTTTCCTGCAATTCTGCCTTGCTTTCAAAGCCTCTTCGTTGCCTTCCCTTAATATATTTGTGGACGAGAGGTATCATTTAAAACTCTGCAGGTTTGTGAATTGCAGGGCCCCTGAGCTCCATTTTTCAACTCGCTTTTTTGGGAGCTGGCCGCAAAAGCGCAGGATTGCTTCAGGCCCTCTTCTGGTTCTGGGGGGCAGGCTGAGCTTGTGCTTAATTCTTCTTCCTGATGGGAAAATAGAGTGACCTGTGCCTGTCCCAACACCTAGAGCTAGTCTCTCATTGGTTCCCCCTCTTCCCGTTCATCCTCAGGACAAATTGCAACCTGTACGGAACAGGAGGTTAAAGGTGCTGATTCTCCAAGGAGGGAGATGGCTAGTAAATCGGCTGGAATGGCGAACCCGAGCAAAGGAGATGAGAAATGAGGTGCATTTTAGAAACCTTTCCCGATCACACGGTGTACCATCTTCTGGGTTTCTCATGCCTGTTTTCGACGTAGGAAGATGCCCTTGAACCTGGAGATTTGGGATCCATGGGATGGGTACCATGCAGTATTACTTGAAAGGGTCTGCGTTGGCTCACCCAACCTCACCGAACCTCTCAGCCCCAAGAGTGTCCACCCTTATGTCTCAATCAGCTGTGGGTCTAGATATGGTCAATCCAGGTTGCATCACAGCCCCTGAACGAATTTTGTAAGAATTTATCTCTCTTTCACTGTCTTTGTTTCACGGGTTTTGAAAAGTAATTTATTTTTATAATGGGGTTTAGCTGCTTTGCACGGCTGTGTTTATGCCGCTGTACACCCCCTTGACTCACTTACAGAGAGATATCAATACATAGGTTTGAAGATTCTTACTAGTCAGATATATTCTTGTGCGGTGAATAGGGGGTGTTGAGTCCAGTTCACTGAAAAAGGAATAGGTCTTGTCTCTTACATATTGGGTTTATGGAACGGTATCTGAGCTAATTTGAAACCCTTGTTTTATGCATCACCCCACCTCACCTTTCCCGTTCAGCAGCCATAGTGTGTTTCCTAAACGTGTGACTCTGTTCTGTTTTGCAATTCAGTTCAAGTGTAGCGGTTTTTACATTCCCTCTCTAAGTGATATCTTAGGATAAGTGTCTTTTTCTGTGTGACTTATTTCACTTAGAATCGTCGTACCTAAATCCACTCATCGTGCTGCTACTAGCCTTATGACGTTGATTTCATGGCTGAGTGATATTCCATTGTACAGGAGGACCACAACTTCTTTATCCATTTTTCTCTTTCCTAGGATATTGAAGGTGTAATGAAGTGGGGGTTCTTGTCAACAGAGCAGCCCTAAACTTTGGGGTGCCTGTGTCTTGCTGATGTTTAGTTTTCCCAATTTATACGCCCATGAGTGGAAGTGCCCTATGCTCTCCAAGCTGTGTTTTTTAGATGTTTCAGGACACACCGTACACTTCTCCAGAGTGGCTGTTGGCAATTTACATCCCACCCATCAGCGTAGCAAGGCTCCCATTTCTCCATGGCCGGTCCTGCATTTCTGGTTTGGACACTTTTTTCCGCATGGCCCTTTTGCCCGCTGGGAAGCGAGACTTCTTTGGAGCGCTGATTGGCCTTTCCAGGTTGCTTGGTTGGCCAAAAAGGGCGTATGCGTTTTTTCCTGAATATATTCAGGAAAAAACGCATACGCCCTTTTTGGCCAAGGGCATCATTGTCCACGTTTTGCCGCTTTTCATGTGCTTTCAAGGCGATTCGAATCTACCTCCTGAAATCTGTTTCCTGCAATTCTGCCTTGCTTTCAAAGCCTCTTCGTTGCCTTCCCTTAATATATTTGTGGACGAGAGGTATCATTTAAAACTCTGCAGGTTTGTGAATTGCAGGGCCCCTGAGCTCCATTTTTCAACTCGCTTTTTTGGGAGCTGGCCGCAAAAGCGCAGGATTGCTTCAGGCCCTCTTCTGGTTCTGGGGGGCAGGCTGAGCTTGTGCTTAATTCTTCTTCCTGATGGGAAAATAGAGTGACCTGTGCCTGTCCCAACACCTAGAGCTAGTCTCTCATTGGTTCCCCCTCTTCCCGTTCATCCTCAGGACAAATTGCAACCTGTACGGAACAGGAGGTTAAAGGTGCTGATTCTCCAAGGAGGGAGATGGCTAGTAAATCGGCTGGAATGGCGAACCCGAGCAAAGGAGATGAGAAATGAGGTGCGTTTTAGAAACCTTTCCCGATCACACGGTGTACCATCTTCTGGGTTTCTCATGCCTGTTTTCGACGTAGGAAGATGCCCTTGAACCTGGAGATTTGGGACCCATGGGATGGGTACCATGCAGTATTACTTGAAAGGGTCTGCGTTGGCTCACCCAACCTCACCGAACCTCTCAGCCCCAAGAGTGTCCACCCTTATGTCTCAATCAGCTGTGGGTCTAGATATGGTCAATCCAGGTTGCATCACAGCCCCTGAACGAATTTTGTAAGAATTTCTCTCTCTTTCACTGTCTTTGTTTCACGGGTTTTGAAAAGTAATTTATTTTTATAATGGGGTTTAGCTGCTTTTCACGGCTGTGTTTATGCCGCTGTACACCCCCTTGACTCACTTACAGAGAGATATCAATACATAGGTTTGAAGATTCTTACTAGTCAGATATATTCTTGTGCGGTGAATAGGGGGTGTTGAGTCCAGTTCACTGAAAAAGGAATAGGTCTTGTCTCTTACATATTGGGTTTATGGAACGGTATCTGAGCTAATTTGAAACCCTTGTTTTATGCATCACCCCACCTCACCTTTCCCGTTCAGCAGCCATAGTGTGTTTCCTAAACGTGTGACTCTGTTCTGTTTTGCAATTCAGTTCAAGTGTAGCGGTTTTTACATTCCCTCTCTAAGTGATATCTTAGGATAAGTGTCTTTTTCTGTGTGACTTATTTCACTTAGAATCGTCGTACCTAAATCCACTCATCGTGCTGCTACTAGCCTTATGACGTTGATTTCATGGCTGAGTGATATTCCATTGTACAGGAGGACCACAACTTCTTTATCCATTTTTCTCTTTCCTAGGATATTGAAGGTGTAATGAAGTGGGGGTTCTTGTCAACAGAGCAGCCCTAAACTTTGGGGTGCCTGTGTCTTGCTGATTTTTAGTTTTCCCAATTTATACGGCCATGAGTGGAAGTGCCCTATGCTCTCCAAGCTGTGTTTTTTAGATGTTTCAGGACACACCGTACACTTCTCCAGAGTGGCTGTTGGCAATTTACATCCCACCCATCAGCGTAGCAAGGCTCCCATTTCTCCATGGCCGGTCCTGCATTTCTGGTTTGGACACTTTTTTCCGCATGGCCCTTTTGCCCGCTGGGAAGCGAGACTTCTTTGGAGCGCTGATTGGCCTTTCCAGGTTGCTTGGTTGGCCAAAAAGGGCGTATGCGTTTTTTCCTGAATATATTCAGGAAAAAACGCATACGCCCTTTTTGGCCAAGGGCATCATTGTCCACGTTTTGCCGCTTTTCATGTGCTTTCAAGGCGATTCGAATCTACCTCCTGAAATCTGTTTCCTGCAATTCTGCCTTGCTTTCAAAGCCTCTTCGTTGCCTTCCCTTAATATATTTGTGGACGAGAGGTATCATTTAAAACTCTGCAGGTTTGTGAATTGCAGGGCCCCTGAGCTCCATTTTTCAACTCGCTTTTTTGGGAGCTGGCCGCAAAAGCGCAGGATTGCTTCAGGCCCTCTTCTGGTTCTGGGGGGCAGGCTGAGCTTGCGCTTAATTCTTCTTCCTGATGGGAAAATAGAGTGACCTGTGCCTGTCCCAACACCTAGAGCTAGTCTCTCATTGGTTCCCCCTCTTCCCGTTCATCCTCAGGACAAATTGCAACCTGTACGGAACAGGAGGTTAAAGGTGCTGATTCTCCAAGGACGGAGATGGCTAGTAAATCGGCTGGAATGGCGAACCCGAGCAAAGGAGATGAGAAATGAGGTGCGTTTTAGAAACCTTTCCCGATCACACGGTGTACCATCTTCTGGGTTTCTCATGCCTGTTTTCGATGTAGGAAGATGCCCTTGAACCTGGAGATTTGGGACCCATGGGATGGGTACCATGCAGTACTACTTGAAAGGGTCTGCGTTGGCTCACCCAACCTCACCGAACCTCTCAGCCCCAAGAGTGTCCACCCTTATGTCTCAATCAGCTGTGGGTCTAGATATGGTCAATCCAGGTTGCATCACAGCCCCTGAACGAATTTTGTAAGAATTTCTCTCTCTTTCACTGTCTTTGTTACACGGGTTTTGAAAAGTAATTTATTTTTATAATGGGGTTTAGCTGCTTTTCACGGCTGTGTTTATGCCGCTGTACACCCCCTTGACTCACTTACAGAGAGATATCAATACATAGGTTTGAAGATTCTTACTAGTCAGATATATTCTTGTGCGGTGAATAGGGGGTGTTGAGTCCAGTTCACTGTAAAAAGGAATAGGTCTTGTCTCTTACATATTGGGTTTATGGAACGGTATCTGAGCTAATTTGAAACCCTTGTTTTATGCATCACCCCACCTCACCTTTCCCGTTCAGCAGCCATAGTGTGTTTCCTAAACGTGTGACTCTGTTCTGTTTTGCAATTCAGTTCAAGTGTATCGGTTTTTACATTCCCTCTCTAAGTGATATCTTAGGTTAAGTGTCTTTTTCTGTGTGACTTATTTCACTTAGAATCGTCGTACCTAAATCCACTCATCGTGCTGCTACTAGCCTTATGACGTTGATTTCATGGCTGAGTGATATTCCATTGTACAGGAGGACCACAACTTCTTTATCCATTTTTCTCTTTCCTAGGATATTGAAGGTGTAATGAAGTGGGGGTTCTTGTCAACAGAGCAGCCCTAAACTTTGGGGTGCTTGTGTCTTGCTGATTTTTAGTTTTCCCAATTTATACGGCCATGAGTGGAAGTGCCCTATGCTCTCCAAGCTGTGTTTTTTAGATGTTTCAGGACACACCGTACACTTCTCCAGAGTGGCTGTTGGCAATTTACATCCCACCCATCAGCGTAGCAAGGCTCCCATTTCTCCATGGCTGGTC
The DNA here is from genome assembly GCF_949987535.1 of Balaenoptera acutorostrata. Taxonomy (NCBI): domain Eukaryota; kingdom Metazoa; phylum Chordata; class Mammalia; order Artiodactyla; family Balaenopteridae; genus Balaenoptera; species Balaenoptera acutorostrata. The sequence continues at coordinate 234,897 of NW_026645945.1, read as the reverse complement.
CTGCATTTCTGGTTTGGACACTTTTTTCCGCATGGCCCTTTTGCCCGCTGGGAAGCGAGACTGCTTTGGAGCGCTGATTGGCCTTTCCAGGTTGCTTGGTTGGCCAAAAAGGGCGTATGCGTTTTTTCCTGAATATATTCAGGAAAAAACGCATACGCCCTTTTTGGCCAAGGGCATCATTGTCCACGTTTTGCCGCTTTTCATGTGCTTTCAAGGCGATTCGAATCTACCTCCTGAAATCTGTTTCCTGCAATTCTGCCTTGCTTTCAAAGCCTCTTCGTTGCCTTCCCTTAATATATTTGTGGACGAGAGGTATCATTTAAAACTCTGCAGGTTTGTGAATTGCAGGGCCCCTGAGCTCCATTTTTCAACTCGCTTTTTTGGGAGCTGGCCGCAAAAGCGCAGGATTGCTTCAGGCCCTCTTCTGGTTCTGGGGGGCAGGCTGAGCTTGTGCTTAATTCTTCTTCCTGATGGGAAAATAGAGTGACCTGTGCCTGTCCCAACACCTAGAGCTAGTCTCTCATTGGTTCCCCCTCTTCCCGTTCATCCTCAGGACAAATTGCAACCTGTACGGAACAGGAGGTTAAAGGTGCTGATTCTCCAAGGAGGGAGATGGCTAGTAAATCGGCTGGAATGGCGAACCCGAGCAAAGGAGATGAGAAATGAGGTGCGTTTTAGAAACCTTTCCCGATCACACGGTGTACCATCTTCTGGGTTTCTCATGCCTGTTTTCGATGTAGGAAGATGCCCTTGAACCTGGAGATTTGGGACCCATGGGATGGGTACCATGCAGTACTACTTGAAAGGGTCTGCGTTGGCTCACCCAACCTCACCGAACCTCTCAGCCCCAAGAGTGTCCACCCTTATGTCTCAATCAGCTGTGGGTCTAGATATGGTCAATCCAGGTTGCATCACAGCCCCTGAACGAATTTTGTAAGAATTTCTCTCTCTTTCACTGTCTTTGTTTCACGGGTTTTGAAAAGTAATTTATTTTTATAATGGGGTTTAGCTGCTTTTCACGGCTGTGTTTATGCCGCTGTACACCCCCTTGACTCACTTACAGAGAGATATCAATACATAGGTTTGAAGATTCTTACTAGTCAGATATATTCTTGTGGGGTGAATAGGGGGTGTTGAGTCCAGTTCACTGAAAAAGGAATAGGTCTTGTCTCTTACATATTGGGTTTATGGAACGGTATCTGAGCTAATTTGAAACCCTTGTTTTATGCATCACCCCACCTCACCTTTCCCGTTCAGCAGCCATAGTGTGTTTCCTAAACGTGTGACTCTGTTCTGTTTTGCAATTCAGTTCAAGTGTAGCGGTTTTTACATTCCCTCTCTAAGTGATATCTTAGGATAAGTGTCTTTTTCTGTGTGACTTATTTCACTTAGAATCGTCGTACCTAAATCCACTCATCGTGCTGCTACTAGCCTTATGACGTTGTTTTCATTGCTGAGTGATATTCCATTGTACAGGAGGACCACAACTTCTTTATCCATTTTTCTCTTTCCTAGGATATTTCAGGTGTAATGAAGTGGGGGTTCTTGTCAACAGAGCAGCCCTAAACTTTGGGGTGCCTGTGTCTTGCTGATTTTTAGTTTTCCCAATTTATACGGCCATGAGTGGAAGTGCCCTATGCTCTCCAAGCTGTGTTTTTTAGATGTTTCAGGACACACCGTACACTTCTCCAGAGTGGCTGTTGGCAATTTACATCCCACCCATCAGCGTAGCAAGGCTCCCATTTCTCCATGGCCGGTCCTGCATTTCTGGTTTGGACACTTTTTTCCGCATGGCCCTTTTGCCCGCTGGGAAGCGAGACTGCTTTGGAGCGCTGATTGGCCTTTCCAGGTTGCTTGGTTGGCCAAAAAGGGCGTATGCGTTTTTTCCTGAATATGTTCAGGAAAAAACGCATACGCCCTTTTTGGCCAAGGGCATCATTTTCCACGTTTTGCCGCTTTTCATGTGCTTTCAAGGCGATTCGAATCTACCTCCTGAAATCTGTTTCCTGCAATTCTGCCTTGCTTTCAAAGCCTCTTCGTTGCCTTCCCTTAATATATTTGTGGACGAGAGGTATCATTTAAAACTCTGCAGGTTTGTGAATTGCAGGGCCCCTGAGCTCCATTTTTCAACTCGCTTTTTTGGGAGCTGGCCGCAAAAGCGCAGGATTGCTTCAGGCCCTCTTCTGGTTCTGGGGGGCAGGCTGAGCTTGTGCTTAATTCTTCTTCCTGATGGGAAAATAGAGTGACCTGTGCCTGTCCCAACACCTAGAGCTAGTCTCTCATTGGTTCCCCCTCTTCCCGTTCATCCTCAGGACAAATTGCAACCTGTACGGAACAGGAGGTTAAAGGTGCTGATTCTCCAAGGAGGGAGATGGCTAGTAAATCGGCTGGAATGGCGAACCCGAGCAAAGGAGATGAGAAATGAGGTGCGTTTTAGAAACCTTTCCCGATCACACGGTGTACCATCTTCTGGGTTTCTCATGCCTGTTTTCGATGTAGGAAGATGCCCTTGAACCTGGAGATTTGGGACCCATGGGATGGGTACCATGCAGTACTACTTGAAAGGGTCTGCGTTGGCTCACCCAACCTCACCGAACCTCTCAGCCCCAAGAGTGTCCACCCTTATGTCTCAATCAGCTGTGGGTCTAGATATGGTCAATCCAGGTTGCATCACAGCCCCTGAACGAATTTTGTAAGAATTTCTCTCTCTTTCACTGTCTTTGTTTCACGGGTTTTGAAAAGTAATTTATTTTTATAATGGGGTTTAGCTGCTTTTCACGGCTGTGTTTATGCCGCTGTACACCCCCTTGACTCACTTACAGAGAGATATCAATACATAGGTTTGAAGATTCTTACTAGTCAGATATATTCTTGTGGGGTGAATAGGGGGTGTTGAGTCCAGTTCACTGAAAAAGGAATAGGTCTTGTCTCTTACATATTGGGTTTATGGAACGGTATCTGAGCTAATTTGAAACCCTTGTTTTATGCATCACCCCACCTCACCTTTCCCGTTCAGCAGCCATAGTGTGTTTCCTAAACGTGTGACTCTGTTCTGTTTTGCAATTCAGTTCAAGTGTAGCGGTTTTTACATTCCCTCTCTAAGTGATATCTTAGGATAAGTGTCTTTTTCTGTGTGACTTATTTCACTTAGAATCGTCGTACCTAAATCCACTCATCGTGCTGCTACTAGCCTTATGACGTTGATTTCATTGCTGAGTGATATTCCATTGTACAGGAGGACCACAACTTCTTTATCCATTTTTCTCTTTCCTAGGATATTTCAGGTGTAATGAAGTGGGGGTTCTTGTCAACAGAGCAGCCCTAAACTTTGGGGTGCCTGTGTCTTGCTGATTTTTAGTTTTCCCAATTTATACGGCCATGAGTGGAAGTGCCCTATGCTCTCCAAGCTGTGTTTTTTAGATGTTTCAGGACACACCGTACACTTCTCCAGAGTGGCTGTTGGCAATTTACATCCCACCCATCAGCGTAGCAAGGCTCCCATTTCTCCATGGCCGGTCCTGCATTTCTGGTTTGGACACTTTTTTCCGCATGGCCCTTTTGCCCGCTGGGAAGCGAGACTGCTTTGGAGCGCTGATTGGCCTTTCCAGGTTGCTTGGTTGGCCAAAAAGGGCGTATGCGTTTTTTCCTGAATATGTTCAGGAAAAAACGCATACGCCCTTTTTGGCCAAGGGCATCATTTTCCACGTTTTGCCGCTTTTCATGTGCTTTCAAGGCGATTCGAATCTACCTCCTGAAATCTGTTTCCTGCAATTCTGCCTTGCTTTCAAAGCCTCTTCGTTGCCTTCCCTTAATATATTTGTGGACGAGAGGTATCATTTAAAACTCTGCAGGTTTGTGAATTGCAGGGCCCCTGAGCTCCATTTTTCAACTCGCTTTTTTGGGAGCTGGCCGCAAAAGCGCAGGATTGCTTCAGGCCCTCTTCTGGTTCTGGGGGGCAGGCTGAGCTTGTGCTTAATTCTTCTTCCTGATGGGAAAATAGAGTGACCTGTGCCTGTCCCAACACCTAGAGCTAGTCTCTCATTGGTTCCCCCTCTTCCCGTTCATCCTCAGGACAAATTGCAACCTGTACGGAACAGGAGGTTAAAGGTGCTGATTCTCCAAGGAGGGAGATGGCTAGTAAATCGGCTGGAATGGCGAACCCGAGCAAAGGAGATGAGAAATGAGGTGCGTTTTAGAAACCTTTCCCGATCACACGGTGTACCATCTTCTGGGTTTCTCATGCCTGTTTTCGATGTAGGAAGATGCCCTTGAACCTGGAGATTTGGGACCCATGGGATGGGTACCATGCAGTACTACTTGAAAGGGTCTGCGTTGGCTCACCCAACCTCACCGAACCTCTCAGCCCCAAGAGTGTCCACCCTTATGTCTCAATCACCTGTGGGTCTAGATATGGTCAATCCAGGTTGCATCACAGCCCCTGAACGAATTTTGTAAGAATTTCTCTCTCTTTCACTGTCTTTGTTTCACGGGTTTTGAAAAGTAATTTATTTTTATAATGGGGTTTAGCTGCTTTTCACGGCTGTGTTTATGCCGCTGTACACCCCCTTGACTCACTTACAGAGAGATATCAATACATAGGTTTGAAGATTCTTACTAGTCAGATATATTCTTGTGCGGTGAATAGGGGGTGTTGAGTCCAGTTCACTGAAAAAGGAATAGGTCTTGTCTCTTACATATTGGGTTTATGGAACGGTATCTGAGCTAATTTGAAACCCTTGTTTTATGCATCACCCCACCTCACCTTTCCCGTTCAGCAGCCATAGTGTGTTTCCTAAACGTGTGACTCTGTTCTGTTTTGCAATTCAGTTCAAGTGTAGCGGTTTTTACATTCCCTCTATAAGTGATAACTTAGGATAAGTGTCTTTTTCTGTGTGACTTATTTCACTTAGAATCGTCGTACCTAAATCCACTCATCGTGCTGCTACTAGCCTTATGACGTTGATTTCATGGCTGAGTGATATTCCATTGTACAGGAGGACCACAACTACTTTATCCATTTTTCTCTTTCCTAGGATATTTAAGGTGTAATGAAGTGGGGGTTCTTGTCAACAGAGCAGCCCTAAACTTTGGGGTGCCTGTGTCTTGCTGATTTTTAGTTTTCCCAATTTATACGCCCATGAGTGGAAGTGCCCTATGCTCTCCAAGCTGTGTTTTTTAGATGTTTCAGAACACACCGTACACTTCTCCAGAGTGGCTGTTGGCAATTTACATCCCACCCATCAGCGTAGCAAGGCTCCCATTTCTCCATGGCCGGTCCTGCATTTCTGGTTTGGACACTTTTTTCCGCATGGCCCTTTTGCCCGCTGGGAAGCGAGACTTCTTTGGAGCGCTGATTGGCCTTTCCAGGTTGCTTGGTTGGCCAAAAAGGGCGTATGCGTTTTTTCCTGAATATATTCAGGAAAAAACGCATACGCCCTTTTTGGCCAAGGGCATCATTGTCCACGTTTTGCCGCTTTTCATGTGCTTTCAAGGTGATTCGAATCTACCTCCTGAAATCTGTTTCCTGCAATTCTGCCTTGCTTTCAAAGCCTCTTCGTTGCCTTCCCTTAATATATTTGTGGACGAGAGGTATCATTTAAAACTCTGCAGGTTTGTGAATTGCAGTGCCCCTGAGCTCCATTTTTCAACTCGCTTTTTTGGGAGCTGGCCGCAAAAGCGCAGGATTGCTTCAGGCCCTCTTCTGGTTCTGGGGGGCAGGCTGAGCTTGTGCTTAATTCTTCTTCCTGATGGGAAAATAGAGTGACCTGTGCCTGTCCCAACACCTAGAGCTAGTCTCTCATTGGTTCCCCCACTTCCCGTTCATCCTCAGGACAAATTGCAACCTGTACGGAACAGGAGGTTAAAGGTGCTGATTCTCCAAGGAGGGAGATGGCTAGTAAATCGGCTGGAATGGCGAACCCGAGCAAAGGAGATGAGAAATGAGGTGCGTTTTAGAAACCTTTCCCGATCACACGGTGTACCATCTTCTGGGTTTCTCATGCCTGTTTTCGATGTAGGAAGATGCCCTTGAACCTGGAGATTTGGGACCCATGGGATGGGTACCATGCAGTACTACTTGAAAGGGTCTGCGTTGGCTCACCCAACCTCACCGAACCTCTCAGCCCCAAGAGTGTCCACCCTTATGTCTCAATCAGCTATGGGTCTAGATATGGTCAATCCAGGTTGCATCACAGCCCCTGAACGAATTTTGTAAGAATTTCTCTCTCTTTCACTGTCTTTGTTTCACGGGTTTTGAAAAGTAATTTATTTTTATAATGGGGTTTAGCTGCTTTTCACGGCTGTGTTTATGCCGCTTTACACCCCCTTGACTCACTCACAGAGAGATATCAATACAATGGTTTGAAGATTCTTACTAGTCAGATATATTCTTGTGCGGTGAATAGGGGGTGTTGAGTCCAGTTCACTGAAAAAGGAATAGGTCTTGTCTCTTACATATTGGGTTTATGGAACGGTATCGGAGCTAATTTGAAACCCTTGTTTTATGCATCACCCCACCTCACCTTGCCCGTTCAGCAGCCATAGTGTGTTTTCTAAACGTGTGACTCTGTTCTGTTTTGTAATTCAGTTCAAGTGTAGCGGTTTTTACATTCCCTCTCTAAGTGATATCTTAGGATAAGTGTCTTTTTCTGTGTGACTTATTTCACTTAGAATCGTCGTACCTAAATCCACTCATCGTGCTGCTACTAGCCTTATGACGTTGATTTCATGGCTGAGTGATATTCCATTGTACAGGAGGACCACAACTTCTTTATCCATTTTTCTCTTTCCTAGGATATTTAAGGTGTAATGAAGTGGGGGTTCTTGTCAACAGAGCAGCCCTAAACTTTGGGGTGCCTGTGTCTTGCTGATTTTTAGTTTTCCCAATTTATACGGCCATGAGTGGAAGTGCCCTATGCTCTCCAAGCTGTGTTTTTTAGATGTTACAGAACACACCGTACACTTCTCCAGAGTGGCTGTTGGCAATTTACATCCCACCCATCAGCGTAGCAAGGCTCCCATTTCTCCATGGCCGGTCCTGCATTTCTGGTTTGGACACTTTTTTCCGCATGGCCCTTTTGCCCGCTGGGAAGCGAGACTGCTTTGGAGCGCTGATTGGCCTTTCCAGGTTGCTTGGTTGGCCAAAAAGGGCGTATGCGTTTTTTCCTGAATATATTCAGGAAAAAACGCATACGCCCTTTTTGGCCAAGGGCATCATTGTCCACGTTTTGCCGCTTTTCATGTGCTTTCAAGGCGATTCGAATCTACCTCCTGAAATCTGTTTCCTGCAATTCTGCCTTGCTTTCAAAGCCTCTTCGTTGCCTTCCCTTAATATATTTGTGGACGAGAGGTATCATTTAAAACTCTGCAGGTTTGTGAATTGCAGGGCCCCTGAGCTCCATTTTTCAACTCGCTTTTTTGGGAGCTGGCCGCAAAAGCGCAGGATTGCTTCAGGCCCTCTTCTGGTTCTGGGGGGCAGGCTGAGCTTGTGCTTAATTCTTCTTCCTGATGGGAAAATAGAGTGACCTGTGCCTGTCCCAACACCTAGAGCTAGTCTCTCATTGGTTCCCCCTCTTCCCGTTCATCCTCAGGACAAATTGCAACCTGTACGGAACAGGAGGGTAAAGGTGCTGATTCTCCAAGGAGGGAGATGGCTAGTAAATCGGCTGGAATGGCGAACCCGAGCAAAGGAGGTGAGAAATGAGGTGCGTTTTAGAAACCTTTCCCGATCACACGGTGTACCATCTTCTGGGTTTCTCATGCCTGTTTTCGATGTAGGAAGATGCCCTTGAACCTGGAGATTTGGGACCCATGGGATGGGTACCATGCAGTATTACTTGAAAGGGTCTGCGTTGGCTCACCCAACCTCACCGAACCTCTCAGCCCCAAGAGTGTCCACCCTTATGTCTCAATCAGCTGTGGGTCTAAATATGGTCAATCCAGGTTGCATCACAGCCCCTGAACGAATTTTGTAAGAATTTCTCTCTCTTTCACTGTCTTTGTTTCACGGGTTTTGAAAAGTAATTTATTTTTATAATGGGGTTTAGCTGCTTTTCACGGCTGTGTTTATGCCGCTGTACACCCCCTTGACTCACTTACAGAGAGATATCAATACATAGGTTTGAAGATTCTTACTAGTCAGATATATTCTTGTGCGGTGAATAGGGGGTGTTGAGTCCAGTTCACTGAAAAAGGAATAGGTCTTGTCTCTTACATATTGGGTTTATGGAACGGTATCTGAGCTAATTTGAAACCCTTGTTTTATGCATCACCCCACCTCACCTTTCCCGTTCAGCAGCCATAGTGTGTTTCCTAAACGTGTGACTCTGTTCTGTTTTGCAATTCAGTTCAAGTGTAGCGGTTTTTACATTCCCTCTCTAAGTGATATCTTAGGATAAGTGTCTTTTTCTGTGTGACTTATTTCACTTAGAATCGTCGTACCTAAATCCACTCATCGTGCTGCTACTAGCCTTATGACGTTGATTTCATGGCTGAGTGATATTCCATTGTACAGGAGGACCACAACTTCTTTATCCATTTTTCTCTTTCCTAGGATATTGAAGGTGTAATGAAGTGGGGGTTCTTGTCAACAGAGTAGCCCTAAACTTTGGGGTGCCTGTGTCTTGCTGATTTTTAGTTTTCCCAATTTATACGCCCATGAGTGGAAGTGCCCTATGCTCTCCAAGCTGTGTTTTTTAGATGTTTCAGAACACACCGTACACTTCTCCAGAGTGGCTGTTGGCAATTTACATCCCACCCATCAGCGTAGCAAGGCTCCCATTTCTCCATGGCCGGTCCTGCATTTCTGGTTTGGACACTTTTTTCCGCATGGCCCTTTTGCCCGCTGGGAAGCGAGACTTCTTTGGAGCGCTGATTGGCCTTTCCAGGTTGCTTGGTTGGCCAAAAAGGGCGTATGCGTTTTTTCCTGAATATATTCAGGAAAAAACGCATACGCCCTTTTTGGCCAAGGGCATCATTGTGCACGTTTTGCCGCTTTTCATGTGCTTTCAAGGCGATTCGAATCTACCTCCTGAAATCTGTTTCCTGCAATTCTGCCTTGCTTTCAAAGCCTCTTCGTTGCCTTCCCTTAATATATTTGTGGACGAGAGGTATCATTTAAAACTCTGCAGGTTTGTGAATTGCAGGGCCCCTGAGCTCCATTTTTCAACTCGCTTTTTTGGGAGCTGGCCGCAAAAGCGCAGGATTGCTTCAGGCCCTCTTCTGGTTCTGGGGGGCAGGCTGAGCTTGTGCTTAATTCTTCTTCCTGATGGGAAAATAGAGTGACCTGTGCCTGTCCCAACACCTAGAGCTAGTCTCTCATTGGTTCCCCCTCTTCCCGTTCATCCTCAGGACAAATTGCAACCTGTACGGAACAGGAGGTTAAAGGTGCTGATTCTCCAAGGAGGGAGATGGCTAGTAAATCGGCTGGAATGGCGAACCCGAGCAAAGGAGATGAGAAATGAGGTGCGTTTTAGAAACCTTTCCCGATCACACGGTGTACCATCTTCTGGGTTTCTCATGCCTGTTTTCGACGTAGGAAGATGCCCTTGAACCTGGAGATTTGGGATCCATGGGATGGGTACCATGCAGTACTACTTGAAAGGGTCTGCGTTGGCTCACCCAACCTCACCGAACCTCTCAGCCCCAAGAGTGTCCACCCTTATGTCTCAATCAGCTGTGGGTCTAGATATGGTCAATCCAGGTTGCATCACAGCCCCTGAACGAATTTTGTAAGAATTTCTCTCTCTTTCACTGTCTTTGTTTCACGGGTTTTGAAAAGTAATTTATTTTTATAATGGGGTTTAGCTGCTTTTCACGGCTGTGTTTATGCCGCTGTACACCCCCTTGACTCACTTACAGAGAGATATCAATACATAGGTTTGAAGATTCTTACTAGTCAGATATATTCTTGTGCGGTGAATAGGGGGTGTTGAGTCCAGTTCACTGAAAAAGGAATAGGTCTTGTCTCTTACATATTGGGTTTATGGAACGGTATCTGAGCTAATTTGAAACCCTTGTTTTATGCATCACCCCACCTCACCTTTCCCGTTCAGCAGCCATAGTGTGTTTCCTAAACGTGTGACTCTGTTCTGTTTTGCAATTCAGTTCAAGTGTAGCGGTTTTTACATTCCCTCTCTAAGTGATATCTTAGGATAAGTGTCTTTTTCTGTGTGACTTATTTCACTTAGAATCGTCGTACCTAAATCCACTCATCGTGCTGCTACTAGCCTTATGACGTTGATTTCATGGCTGAGTGATATTCCATTGTACAGGAGGACCACAACTTCTTTATCCATTTTTCTCTTTCCTAGGATATTGAAGGTGTAATGAAGTGGGGGTTCTTGTCAACAGAGCAGCCCTAAACTTTGGGGTGCCTGTGTCTTGCTGATGTTTAGTTTTCCCAATTTATACGCCCATGAGTGGAAGTGCCCTATGCTCTCCAAGCTGTGTTTTTTAGATGTTTCAGGACACACCGTACACTTCTCCAGAGTGGCTGTTGGCAATTTACATCCCACCCATCAGCGTAGCAAGGCTCCCATTTCTCCATGGCCGGTCCTGCATTTCTGGTTTGGACACTTTTTTCCGCATGGCCCTTTTGCCCGCTGGGAAGCGAGACTTCTTTGGAGCGCTGATTGGCCTTTCCAGGTTGCTTGGTTGGCCAAAAAGGGCGTATGCGTTTTTTCCGGAATATATTCAGGAAAAAACGCATACGCCCTTTTTGGCCAAGGGCATCATTGTCCACGTTTTGCCGCTTTTCATGTGCTTTCAAGGCGATTCGAATCTACCTCCTGAAATCTGTTTCCTGCAATTCTGCCTTGCTTTCAAAGCCTCTTCGTTGCCTTCCCTTAATATATTTGTGGACGAGAGGTATCATTTAAAACTCTGCAGGTTTGTGAATTGCAGGGCCCCTGAGCTCCATTTTTCAACTCGCTTTTTTGGGAGCTGGCCGCAAAAGCGCAGGATTGCTTCAGGCCCTCTTCTGGTTCTGGGGGGCAGGCTGAGCTTGTGCTTAATTCTTCTTCCTGATGGGAAAATAGAGTGACCTGTGCCTGTCCCAACACCTAGAGCTAGTCTCTCATTGGTTCCCCCTCTTCCCGTTCATCCTCAGGACAAATTGCAACCTGTACGGAACAGGAGGTTAAAGGTGCTGATTCTCCAAGGAGGGAGATGGCTAGTAAATCGGCTGGAATGGCGAACCCGAGCAAAGGAGATGAGAAATGAGGTGCGTTTTAGAAACCTTTCCCGATCACACGGTGTACCATCTTCTGGGTTTCTCATGCCTGTTTTCGACGTAGGAAGATGCCCTTGAACCTGGAGATTTGGGATCCATGGGATGGGTACCATGCAGTATTACTTGAAAGGGTCTGCGTTGGCTCACCCAACCTCACCGAACCTCTCAGCCCCAAGAGTGTCCACCCTTATGTCTCAATCAGCTGTGGGTCTAGATATGGTCAATCCAGGTTGCATCACAGCCCCTGAACGAATTTTGTAAGAATTTCTCTCTCTTTCACTGTCTTTGTTTCACGGGTTTTGAAAAGTAATTTATTTTTATAATGGGGTTTAGCTGCTTTTCACGGCTGTGTTTATGCCGCTGTACACCCCCTTGACTCACTTACAGAGAGATATCAATACATAGGTTTGAAGATTCTTACTACTCAGATATATTCTTGTGCGGTGAATAGGGGGTGTTGAGTCCAGTTCACTGAAAAAGGAATAGGTCTTGTCTCTTACATATTGGGTTTATGGAACGGTATCTGAGCTAATTTGAAACCCTTGTTTTATGCATCACCCCACCTCACCTTTCCCGTTCAGCAGCCATAGTGTGTTTCCTAAACGTGTGACTCTGTTCTGTTTTGCAATTCAGTTCAAGTGTAGCGGTTTTTACATTCCCTCTCTAAGTGATATCTTAGGATAAGTGTCTTTTTCTGTGTGACTTATTTCACTTAGAATCGTCGTACCTAAATCCACTCATCGTGCTGCTACTAGCCTTATGACGTTGATTTCATGGCTGAGTGATATTCCATTGTACAGGAGGACCACAACTTCTTTATCCATTTTTCTCTTTCCTAGGATATTGAAGGTGTAATGAAGTGGGGGTTCTTGTCAACAGAGCAGCCCTAAACTTTGGGGTGCCTGTGTCTTGCTGATGTTTAGTTTTCCCAATTTATACGCCCATGAGTGGAAGTGCCCTATGCTCTCCAAGCTGTGTTTTTTAGATGTTTCAGGACACACCGTACACTTCTCCAGAGTGGCTGTTGGCAATTTACATCCCACCCATCAGCGTAGCAAGGCTCCCATTTCTCCATGGCCGGTCCTGCATTTCTGGTTTGGACACTTTTTTCCGCATGGCCCTTTTGCCCGCTGGGAAGCGAGACTTCTTTGGAGCGCTGATTGGCCTTTCCAGGTTGCTTGGTTGGCCAAAAAGGGCGTATGCGTTTTTTCCTGAATATATTCAGGAAAAAACGCATACGCCCTTTTTGGCCAAGGGCATCATTGTCCACGTTTTGCCGCTTTTCATGTGCTTTCAAGGCGATTCGAATCTACCTCCTGAAATCTGTTTCCTGCAATTCTGCCTTGCTTTCAAAGCCTCTTCGTTGCCTTCCCTTAATATATTTGTGGACGAGAGGTATCATTTAAAACTCTGCAGGTTTGTGAATTGCAGGGCCCCTGAGCTCCATTTTTCAACTCGCTTTTTTGGGAGCTGGCCGCAAAAGCGCAGGATTGCTTCAGGCCCTCTTCTGGTTCTGGGGGGCAGGCTGAGCTTGTGCTTAATTCTTCTTCCTGATGGGAAAATAGAGTGACCTGTGCCTGTCCCAACACCTAGAGCTAGTCTCTCATTGGTTCCCCCTCTTCCCGTTCATCCTCAGGACAAATTGCAACCTGTACGGAACAGGAGGTTAAAGGTGCTGATTCTCCAAGGAGGGAGATGGCTAGTAAATCGGCTGGAATGGCGAACCCGAGCAAAGGAGATGAGAAATGAGGTGCGTTTTAGAAACCTTTCCCGATCACACGGTGTACCATCTTCTGGGTTTCTCATGCCTGTTTTCGACGTAGGAAGATGCCCTTGAACCTGGAGATTTGGGACCCATGGGATGGGTACCATGCAGTATTACTTGAAAGGGTCTGCGTTGGCTCACCCAACCTCACCGAACCTCTCAGCCCCAAGAGTGTCCACCCTTATGTCTCAATCAGCTGTGGGTCTAGATATGGTCAATCCAGGTTGCATCACAGCCCCTGAACGAATTTTGTAAGAATTTCTCTCTCTTTCACTGTCTTTGTTTCACGGGTTTTGAAAAGTAATTTATTTTTATAATGGGGTTTAGCTGCTTTTCACGGCTGTGTTTATGCCGCTGTACACCCCCTTGACTCACTTACAGAGAGATATCAATACATAGGTTTGAAGATTCTTACTACTCAGATATATTCTTGTGCGGTGAATAGGGGGTGTTGAGTCCAGTTCACTGAAAAAGGAATAGGTCTTGTCTCTTACATATTGGGTTTATGGAACGGTATCTGAGCTAATTTGAAACCCTTGTTTTATGCATCACCCCACCTCACCTTTCCCGTTCAGCAGCCATAGTGTGTTTCCTAAACGTGTGACTCTGTTCTGTTTTGCAATTCAGTTCAAGTGTAGCGGTTTTTACATTCCCTCTCTAAGTGATATCTTAGGATAAGTGTCTTTTTCTGTGTGACTTATTTCACTTAGAATCGTCGTACCTAAATCCACTCATCGTGCTGCTACTAGCCTTATGACGTTGATTTCATGGCTGAGTGATATTCCATTGTACAGGAGGACCACAACTTCTTTATCCATTTTTCTCTTTCCTAGGATATTTAAGGTGTAATGAAGTGGGGGTTCTTCTCAACAGAGTAGCCCTAAACTTTGGGGTGCCTGTGTCTTGCTGATGTTTAGTTTTCCCAATTTATACGGCCATGAGTGGAAGTGCCCTATGCTCTCCAAGCTGTGTTTTTTAGATGTTTCAGGACACACCGTACACTTCTCCAGAGTGGCTGTTGGCAATTTACATCCCACCCATCAGCGTAGCAAGGCTCCCATTTCTCCATGGCCGGTCCTGCATTTCTGGTTTGGACACTTTTTTCCGCATGGCCCTTTTGCCCGCTGGGAAGCGAGACTGCTTTGGAGCGCTGATTGGCCTTTCCAGGTTGCTTGGTTGGCCAAAAAGGGCGTATGCGTTTTTTCCTGAATATATTCAGGAAAAAACGCATACGCCCTTTTTGGCCAAGGGCATCATTGTCCACGTTTTGCCGCTTTTCATGTGCTTTCAAGGCGATTCGAATCTACCTCCTGAAATCTGTTTCCTGCAATTCTGCCTTGCTTTCAAAGCCTCTTCGTTGCCTTCCCTTAATATATTTGTGGACGAGAGGTATCATTTAAAACTCTGCAGGTTTGTGAATTGCAGGGCCCCTGAGCTCCATTTTTCAACTCGCTTTTTTGGGAGCTGGCCGCAAAAGCGCAGGATTGCTTCAGGCCCTCTTCTGGTTCTGGGGGGCAGGCTGAGCTTGTGCTTAATTCTTCTTCCTGATGGGAAAATAGAGTGACCTGTGCCTGTCCCAACACCTAGAGCTAGTCTCTCATTGGTTCCCCCTCTTCCCGTTCATCCTCAGGACAAATTGCAACCTGTACGGAACAGGAGGTTAAAGGTGCTGATTCTCCAAGGAGGGAGATGGCTAGTAAATCGGCTGGAATGGCGAACCCGAGCAAAGGAGATGAGAAATGAGGTGCGTTTTAGAAACCTTTCCCGATCACACGGTGTACCATCTTCTGGGTTTCTCATGCCTGTTTTCGACGTAGGAAGATGCCCTTGAACCTGGAGATTTGGGACCCATGGGATGGGTACCATGCAGTATTACTTGAAAGGGTCTGCGTTGGCTCACCCAACCTCACCGAACCTCTCAGCCCCAAGAGTGTCCACCCTTATGTCTCAATCAGCTGTGGGTCTAGATATGGTCAATCCAGGTTGCATCACAGCCCCTGAACGAATTTTGTAAGAATTTCTCTCTCTTTCACTGTCTTTGTTTCACGGGTTTTGAAAAGTAATTTATTTTTATAATGGGGTTTAGCTGCTTTTCACGGCTGTGTTTATGCCGCTGTACACCCCCTTGACTCACTTACAGAGAGATATCAATACATAGGTTTGAAGATTCTTACTACTCAGATATATTCTTGTGCGGTGAATAGGGGGTGTTGAGTCCAGTTCACTGAAAAAGGAATAGGTCTTGTCTCTTACATATTGGGTTTATGGAACGGTATCTGAGCTAATTTGAAACCCTTGTTTTATGCATCACCCCACCTCACCTTTCCCGTTCAGCAGCCATAGTGTGTTTCCTAAACGTGTGACTCTGTTCTGTTTTGCAATTCAGTTCAAGTGTAGCGGTTTTTACATTCCCTCTCTAAGTGATATCTTAGGATAAGTGTCTTTTTCTGTGTGACTTATTTCACTTAGAATCGTCGTACCTAAATCCACTCATCGTGCTGCTACTAGCCTTATGACGTTGATTTCATGGCTGAGTGATATTCCATTGTACAGGAGGACCACAACTTCTTTATCCATTTTTCTCTTTCCTAGGATATTTAAGGTGTAATGAAGTGGGGGTTCTTCTCAACAGAGTAGCCCTAAACTTTGGGGTGCCTGTGTCTTGCTGATGTTTAGTTTTCCCAATTTATACGGCCATGAGTGGAAGTGCCCTATGCTCTCCAAGCTGTTTTTTTTAGATGTTTCAGGACACACCGTACACTTCTCCAGAGTGGCTGTTGGCAATTTACATCCCACCCATCAGCGTAGCAAGGCTCCCATTTCTCCATGGCCGGTCCTGCATTTCTGGTTTGGACACTTTTTTCCGCATGGCCCTTTTGCCCGCTGGGAAGCGAGACTGCTTTGGAGCGCTGATTGGCCTTTCCAGGTTGCTTGGTTGGCCAAAAAGGGCGTATGCGTTTTTTCCTGAATATATTCAGGAAAAAACGCATACGCCCTTTTTGGCCAAGGGCATCATTGTGCACGTTTTGCCGCTTTTCATGTGCTTTCAAGGCGATTCGAATCTACCTCCTGAAATCTGTTTCCTGCAATTCTGCCTTGCTTTCAAAGCCTCTTCGTTGCCTTCCCTTAATATATTTGTGGACGAGAGGTATCATTTAAAACTCTGCAGGTTTGTGAATTGAAGTGCCCCTGAGCTCCATTTTTCAACTCGCTTTTTTGGGAGCTGGCCGCAAAAGCGCAGGATTGCTTCAGGCCCTCTTCTGGTTCTGGGGGGCAGGCTGAGCTTGTGCTTAATTCTTCTTCCTGATGGGAAAATAGAGTGACCTGTGCCTGTCCCAACACCTAGAGCTAGTCTCTCATTGGTTCCCCCTCTTCCCGTTCATCCTCAGGACAAATTGCAACCTGTACGGAACAGGAGGTTAAAGGTGCTGATTCTCCAAGGAGGGAGATGGCTAGTAAATCGGCTGGAATGGTGAACCCGAGCAAAGGAGATGAGAAATGAGGTGCGTTTTAGAAACCTTTCCCGATCACACGGTGTACCATCTTCTGGGTTTCTCATGCCTGTTTTCGACGTAGGAAGATGCCCTTGAACCTGGAGATTTGGGACCCATGGGATGGGTACCATGCAGTATTACTTGAAAGGGTCTGCGTTGGCTCACCCAACCTCACCGAACCTCTCAGCCCCAAGAGTGTCCACCCTTATGTCTCAATCAGCTGTGGGTCTAGATATGGTCAATCCAGGTTGCATCACAGCCCCTGAACGAATTTTGTAAGAATTTCTCTCTCTTTCACTGTCTTTGTTTCACGGGTTTTGAAAAGTAATTTATTTTTATAATGGGGTTTAGCTGCTTTTCACGGCTGTGTTTATGCCGCTGTACACCCCCTTGACTCACTTACAGAGAGATATCAATACATAGGTTTGAAGATTCTTACTAGTCAGATATATTCTTGTGCGGTGAATAGGGGGTGTTGAGTCCAGTTCACTGAAAAAGGAATAGGTCTTGTCTCTTACATATTGGGTTTATGGAACGGTATCTGAGCTAATTTGAAACCCTTGTTTTATGCATCACCCCACCTCACCTTGCCCGTTCAGCAGCCATAGTGTGTTTCCTAAACGTGTGACTCTGTTCTGTTTTGCAATTCAGTTCAAGTGTAGCGGTTTTTACATTCCCTCTCTAAGTGATATCTTAGGATAAGTGTCTTTTTCTGTGTGACTTATTTCACTTAGAATCGTCGTACCTAAATCCACTCATCGTGCTGCTACTAGCCTTATGACGTTGATTTCATGGTTGAGTGATATTCCATTGTACAGGAGGACCACAACTTCTTTATCCATTTTTCTCTTTCCTAGGATATTGAAGGTGTAAGAAGTGGGGGTTCTTGTCAACAGAGCAGCCCTAAACTTTGGGGTGCCTGTGTCTTGCTGATTTTTAGTTTTCCCAATTTATACGCCCATGAGTGGAAGTGCCCTATGCTCTCCAAGCTGTGTTTTTTAGATGTTTCAGAACACACCGTACACTTCTCCAGAGTGGCTGTTGGCAATTTACATCCCACCCATCAGCGTAGCAAGGCTCCCATTTCTCCATGGCCGGTCCTGCATTTCTGGTTTGGACACTTTTTTCCGCATGGCCCTTTTGCCCGCTGGGAAGCGAGACTTCTTTGGAGCGCTGATTGGCCTTTCCAGGTTGCTTGGTTGGCCAAAAAGGGCGTATGCGTTTTTTCCTGAATATATTCAGGAAAAAACGCATACGCCCTTTTTGGCCAAGGGCATCATTGTCCACGTTTTGCCGCTTTTCATGTGCTTTCAAGGCGATTCGAATCTACCTCCTGAAATCTGTTTCCTGCAATTCTGCCTTGCTTTCAAAGCCTCTTCGTTGCCTTCCCTTAATATATTTGTGGACGAGAGGTATCATTTAAAACTCTGCAGGTTTGTGAATTGCAGTGCTCCTGAGCTCCATTTTTCAACTCGCTTTTTTGGGAGCTGGCCGCAAAAGCGCAGGATTGCTTCAGGCCCTCTTCTGGTTCTGGGGAGCAGGCTGAGCTTGTGCTTAATTCTTCTTCCTGATGGGAAAATAGAGTGACCTGTGCCTGTCCCAACACCTAGAGCTAGTCTCTCATTGGTTCCCCCTCTTCCCGTTCATCCTCAGGACAAATTGCAACCTGTACGGAACAGGAGGTTAAAGGTGCTGATTCTCCAAGGAGGGAGATGGCTAGTAAATCGGCTGGAATGGCGAACCCGAGCAAAGGAGATGAGAAATGAGGTGCGTTTTAGAAACCTTTCCCGATCACACGGTGTACCATCTTCTGGGTTTCTCATGCCTGTTTTCGATGTAGGAAGATGCCCTTGAACCTGGAGATTTGGGACCCATGGGATGGGTACCATGCTGTACTACTTGAAAGGGTCTGCATTGGCTCACCCAACCTCACCGAACCTCTCAGCCCCAAGAGTGTCCACCCTTATGTCTCAATCAGCTGTGGGTCTAGATATGGTCAATCCAGGTTGCATCACAGCCCCTGAACGAATTTTGGAAGAATTTCTCTCTCTTTCACTGTCTTTGTTACACGGGTTTTGAAAAGTAATTTATTTTTATAATGGGGTTTAGCTGCTTTTCACGGCTGTGTTTATGCCGCTGTACACCCCCTTGACTCACTTACAGAGAGATATCAATACATAGGTTTGAAGATTCTTACTAGTCAGATATATTCTTGTGCGGTGAATAGGGGGTGTTGAGTCCAGTTCACTGTAAAAAGGAATAGGTCTTGTCTCTTACATATTGGGTTTATGGAACGGTATCTGAGCTAATTTGAAACCCTTGTTTTATGCATCACCCCACCTCACCTTTCCCGTTCAGCAGCCATAGTGTGTTTCCTAAACGTGTGACTCTGTTCTGTTTTGCAATTCAGTTCAAGTGTATCGGTTTTTACATTCCCTCTCTAAGTGATATCTTAGGATAAGTGTCTTTTTCTGTGTGACTTATTTCACTTAGAATCGTCGTACCTAAATCCACTCATCGTGCTGCTACTAGCCTTATGACGTTGATTTCATGGCTGAGTGATATTCCATTGTACAGGAGGACCACAACTTCTTTATCCATTTTTCTCTTTCCTAGGATATTGAAGGTGTAATGAAGTGGGGGTTCTTGTCAACAGAGCAGCCCTAAACTTTGGGGTGCCTGTGTCTTGCTGATTTTTAGTTTTCCCAATTTATACGGCCATGAGTGGAAGTGCCCTATGCTCTCCAAGCTGTGTTTTTTAGATGTTTCAGGACACACCGTACACTTCTCCAGAGTGGCTGTTGGCAATTTACATCCCACCCATCAGCGTAGCAAGGCTCCCATTTCTCCATGGCCGGTCCTGCATTTCTGGTTTGGACACTTTTTTCCGCATGGCCCTTTTGCCCGCTGGGAAGCGAGACTGCTTTGGAGCGCTGATTGGCCTTTCCAGGTTGCTTGGTTGGCCAAGAAGGGCGTATGCGTTTTTTCCTGAATATATTCAGGAAAAAACGCATACGCCCTTTTTGGCCAAGGGCATCATTGTCCACGTTTTGCCGCTTTTCATGTGCTTTCAAGGCGATTCGAATCTACCTCCTGAAATCTGTTTCCTGCAATTCTGCCTTGCTTTCAAAGCCTCTTCGTTGCCTTCCCTTAATATATTTGTGGACGAGAGGTATCATTTAAAACTCTGCAGGTTTGTGAATTGCAGTGCCCCTGAGCTCCATTTTTCAACTCGCTTTTTTGGGAGCTGGCCGCAAAAGCGCAGGATTGCTTCAGGCCCTCTTCTGGTTCTGGGGGGCAGGCTGAGCTTGTGCTTAATTCTTCTTCCTGATGGGAAAATAGAGTGACCTGTGCCTGTCCCAACACCTAGAGCTAGTCTCTCATTGGTTCCCCCTCTTCCCGTTCATCCTCAGGACAAATTGCAACCTGTACGGAACAGGAGGTTAAAGGTGCTGATTCTCCAAGGAGGGAGATGGCTAGTAAATCGGCTGGAATGGCGAACCCGAGC
Source organism: Balaenoptera acutorostrata (assembly GCF_949987535.1). NCBI lineage: Eukaryota > Metazoa > Chordata > Mammalia > Artiodactyla > Balaenopteridae > Balaenoptera > Balaenoptera acutorostrata. Next base: position 214,900 of record NW_026645945.1, on the reverse strand, counting down.
AAAGGAGATGAGAAATGAGGTGCGTTTTAGAAACCTTTCCCGATCACACGGTGTACCATCTTCTGGGTTTCTCATGCCTGTTTTCGATGTAGGAAGATGCCCTTGAACCTGGAGATTTGGGACCCATGGGATGGGTACCATGCAGTAGTACTTGAAAGGGTCTGCGTTGGCTCACCCAACCTCACCGAACCTCTCAGCCCCAAGAGTGTCCACCCTTATGTCTCAATCAGCTGTGGGTCTAGATATGGTCAATCCAGGTTGCATCACAGCCCCTGAACGAATTTTGTAAGAATTTCTCTCTCTTTCACTGTCTTTGTTTCACGGGTTTTGAAAAGTAATTTATTTTTATAATGGGGTTTAGCTGCTTTTCACGGCTGTGTTTATGCCGCTGTACACCCCCTTGACTCACTTACAGAGAGATATCAATACATAGGTTTGAAGATTCTTACTAGTCAGATATATTCTTGTGCGGTGAATAGGGGGTGTTGAGTCCAGTTCACTGAAAAAGGAATAGGTCTTGTCTCTTACATATTGGGTTTATGGAACGGTATCTGAGCTAATTTGAAACCCTTGTTTTATGCATCACCCCACCTCACCTTTCCCGTTCAGCAGCCATAGTGTGTTTCCTAAACGTGTGACTCTGTTCTGTTTTGCAATTCAGTTCAAGTGTATCGGTTTTTACATTCCCTCTCTAAGTGATATCTTAGGATAAGTGTCTTTTTCTGTGTGACTTATTTCACTTAGAATCGTCGTACCTAAATCCACTCATCGTGCTGCTACTAGCCTTATGACGTTGATTTCATGGCTGAGTGATATTCCATTGTACAGGAGGACCACAACTTCTTTATCCATTTTTCTCTTTCCTAGGATATTGAAGGTGTAATGAAGTGGGGGTTCTTGTCAACAGAGCAGCCCTAAACTTTGGGGTGCCTGTGTCTTGCTGATTTTTAGTTTTCCCAATTTATACGGCCATGAGTGGAAGTGCCCTATGCTCTCCAAGCTGTGTTTTTTAGATGTTTCAGGACACACCGTACACTTCTCCAGAGTGGCTGTTGGCAATTTACATCCCACCCATCAGCGTAGCAAGGCTCCCATTTCTCCATGGCCGGTCCTGCATTTCTGGTTTGGACACTTTTTTCCGCATGGCCCTTTTGCCCGCTGGGAAGCGAGACTTCTTTGGAGCGCTGATTGGCCTTTCCAGGTTGCTTGGTTGGCCAAAAAGGGCGTATGCGTTTTTTCCTGAATATATTCAGGAAAAAACGCATACGCCCTTTTTGGCCAAGGGCATCATTGTCCACGTTTTGCCGCTTTTCATGTGCTTTCAAGGCGATTCGAATCTACCTCCTGAAATCTGTTTCCTGCAATTCTGCCTTGCTTTCAAAGCCTCTTCGTTGCCTTCCCTTAATATATTTGTGGACGAGAGGTATCATTTAAAACTCTGCAGGTTTGTGAATTGCAGGGCCCCTGAGCTCCATTTTTCAACTCGCTTTTTTGGGAGCTGGCCGCAAAAGCGCAGGATTGCTTCAGGCCCTCTTCTGGTTCTGGGGGGCAGGCTGAGCTTGTGCTTAATTCTTCTTCCTGATGGGAAAATAGAGTGACCTGTGCCTGTCCCAACACCTAGAGCTAGTCTCTCATTGGTTCCCCCTCTTCCCGTTCATCCTCAGGACAAATTGCAACCTGTACGGAACAGGAGGTTAAAGGTGCTGATTCTCCAAGGAGGGAGATGGCTAGTAAATCGGCTGGAATGGCGAACCCGAGCAAAGGAGATGAGAAATGAGGTGCGTTTTAGAAACCTTTCCCGATCACACGGTGTACCATCTTCTGGGTTTCTCATGCCTGTTTTCGATGTAGGAAGATGCCCTTGAACCTGGAGATTTGGGACCCATGGGATGGGTACCATGCAGTATTACTTGAAAGGGTCTGCGTTGGCTCACCCAACCTCACCGAACCTCTCAGCCCCAAGAGTGTCCACCCTTATGTCTCAATCAGCTGTGGGTCTAGATATGGTCAATCCAGGTTGCATCACAGCCCCTGAACGAATTTTGTAAGAATTTCTCTCTCTTTCACTGTCTTTGTTTCACGGGTTTTGAAAAGTAATTTATTTTTATAATGGGGTTTAGCTGCTTTTCACGGCTGTGTTTATGCCGCTGTACACCCCCTTGACTCACTTACAGAGAGATATCAATACATAGGTTTGAAGATTCTTACTAGTCAGATATATTCTTGTGCGGTGAATAGGGGGTGTTGAGTCCAGTTCACTGAAAAAGGAATAGGTCTTGTCTCTTACATATTGGGTTTATGGAACGGTATCTGAGCTAATTTGAAACCCTTGTTTTATGCATCACCCCACCTCACCTTGCCCGTTCAGCAGCCATAGTGTGTTTCCTAAACGTGTGACTCTGTTCTGTTTTGCAATTCAGTTCAAGTGTAGCGGTTTTTACATTCCCTCTAGAAGTGATATCTTATGATAAGTGTCTTTTTCTGTGTGACTTATTTCACTTAGAATCGTCGTACCTAAATCTACTCATCGTGCTGCTACTAGCCTTATGACGTTGATTTCATGGCTGAGTGATATTCCATTGTACAGGAGGACCACAACTTCTTTATCCATTTTTCTCTTTCCTAGGATATTGAAGTTGTAATGAAGTGGGGGTTCTTGTCAACAGAGCAGCCCTAAACTTTGGGGTGCCTGTGTCTTGCTGATTTTTAGTTTTCCCAATTTATACGCCCATGAGTGGAAGTGCCCTATGCTCTCCAAGCTGTGTTTTTTAGATGTTTCAGAACACACCGTACACTTCTCCAGAGTGGCTGTTGGCAATTTACATCCCACCCATCAGCGTAGCAAGGCTCCCATTTCTCCATGGCCGGTCCTGCATTTCTGGTTTGGACACTTTTTTCCGCATGGCCCTTTTGCCCGCTGGGAAGCGAGACTTCTTTGGAGCGCTGATTGGCCTTTCCAGGTTGCTTGGTTGGCCAAAAAGGGCGTATGCGTTTTTTCCTGAATATATTCAGGAAAAAACGCATACGCCCTTTTTGGCCAAGGGCATCATTGTCCACGTTTTGCCGCTTTTCATGTGCTTTCAAGGCGATTCGAATCTACCTCCTGAAATCTGTTTCCTGCAATTCTGCCTTGCTTTCAAAGCCTCTTCGTTGCCTTCCCTTAATATATTTGTGGACGAGAGGTATCATTTAAAACTCTGCAGGTTTGTGAATTGCAGTGCTCCTGAGCTCCATTTTTCAACTCGCTTTTTTGGGAGCTGGCCGCAAAAGCGCAGGATTGCTTCAGGCCCTCTTCTGGTTCTGGGGAGCAGGCTGAGCTTGTGCTTAATTCTTCTTCCTGATGGGAAAATAGAGTGACCTGTGCCTGTCCCAACACCTAGAGCTAGTCTCTCATTGGTTCCCCCTCTTCCCGTTCATCCTCAGGACAAATTGCAACCTGTACGGAACAGGAGGTTAAAGGTGCTGATTCTCCAAGGAGGGAGATGGCTAGTAAATCGGCTGGAATGGCGAACCCGAGCAAAGGAGATGAGAAATGAGGTGCGTTTTAGAAACCTTTCCCGATCACACGGTGTACCATCTTCTGGGTTTCTCATGCCTGTTTTCGATGTAGGAAGATGCCCTTGAACCTGGAGATTTGGGACCCATGGGATGGGTACCATGCTGTACTACTTGAAAGGGTCTGCATTGGCTCACCCAACCTCACCGAACCTCTCAGCCCCAAGAGTGTCCACCCTTATGTCTCAATCAGCTGTGGGTCTAGATATGGTCAATCCAGGTTGCATCACAGCCCCTGAACGAATTTTGGAAGAATTTCTCTCTCTTTCACTGTCTTTGTTACACGGGTTTTGAAAAGTAATTTATTTTTATAATGGGGTTTAGCTGCTTTTCACGGCTGTGTTTATGCCGCTGTACACCCCCTTGACTCACTTACAGAGAGATATCAATACATAGGTTTGAAGATTCTTACTAGTCAGATATATTCTTGTGCGGTGAATAGGGGGTGTTGAGTCCAGTTCACTGTAAAAAGGAATAGGTCTTGTCTCTTACATATTGGGTTTATGGAACGGTATCTGAGCTAATTTGAAACCCTTGTTTTATGCATCACCCCACCTCACCTTTCCCGTTCAGCAGCCATAGTGTGTTTCCTAAACGTGTGACTCTGTTCTGTTTTGCAATTCAGTTCAAGTGTATCGGTTTTTACATTCCCTCTCTAAGTGATATCTTAGGATAAGTGTCTTTTTCTGTGTGACTTATTTCACTTAGAATCGTCGTACCTAAATCCACTCATCGTGCTGCTACTAGCCTTATGACGTTGATTTCATGGCTGAGTGATATTCCATTGTACAGGAGGACCACAACTTCTTTATCCATTTTTCTCTTTCCTAGGATATTGAAGGTGTAATGAAGTGGGGGTTCTTGTCAACAGAGCAGCCCTAAACTTTGGGGTGCCTGTGTCTTGCTGATTTTTAGTTTTCCCAATTTATACGGCCATGAGTGGAAGTGCCCTATGCTCTCCAAGCTGTGTTTTTTAGATGTTTCAGGACACACCGTACACTTCTCCAGAGTGGCTGTTGGCAATTTACATCCCACCCATCAGCGTAGCAAGGCTCCCATTTCTCCATGGCCGGTCCTGCATTTCTGGTTTGGACACTTTTTTCCGCATGGCCCTTTTGCCCGCTGGGAAGCGAGACTGCTTTGGAGCGCTGATTGGCCTTTCCAGGTTGCTTGGTTGGCCAAGAAGGGCGTATGCGTTTTTTCCTGAATATATTCAGGAAAAAACGCATACGCCCTTTTTGGCCAAGGGCATCATTGTCCACGTTTTGCCGCTTTTCATGTGCTTTCAAGGCGATTCGAATCTACCTCCTGAAATCTGTTTCCTGCAATTCTGCCTTGCTTTCAAAGCCTCTTCGTTGCCTTCCCTTAATATATTTGTGGACGAGAGGTATCATTTAAAACTCTGCAGGTTTGTGAATTGCAGTGCCCCTGAGCTCCATTTTTCAACTCGCTTTTTTGGGAGCTGGCCGCAAAAGCGCAGGATTGCTTCAGGCCCTCTTCTGGTTCTGGGGGGCAGGCTGAGCTTGTGCTTAATTCTTCTTCCTGATGGGAAAATAGAGTGACCTGTGCCTGTCCCAACACCTAGAGCTAGTCTCTCATTGGTTCCCCCTCTTCCCGTTCATCCTCAGGACAAATTGCAACCTGTACGGAACAGGAGGTTAAAGGTGCTGATTCTCCAAGGAGGGAGATGGCTAGTAAATCGGCTGGAATGGCGAACCCGAGCAAAGGAGATGAGAAATGAGGTGCGTTTTAGAAACCTTTCCCGATCACACGGTGTACCATCTTCTGGGTTTCTCATGCCTGTTTTCGATGTAGGAAGATGCCCTTGAACCTGGAGATTTGGGACCCATGGGATGGGTACCATGCAGTAGTACTTGAAAGGGTCTGCGTTGGCTCACCCAACCTCACCGAACCTCTCAGCCCCAAGAGTGTCCACCCTTATGTCTCAATCAGCTGTGGGTCTAGATATGGTCAATCCAGGTTGCATCACAGCCCCTGAACGAATTTTGTAAGAATTTCTCTCTCTTTCACTGTCTTTGTTTCACGGGTTTTGAAAAGTAATTTATTTTTATAATGGGGTTTAGCTGCTTTTCACGGCTGTGTTTATGCCGCTGTACACCCCCTTGACTCACTTACAGAGAGATATCAATACATAGGTTTGAAGATTCTTACTAGTCAGATATATTCTTGTGGGGTGAATAGGGGGTGTTGAGTCCAGTTCACTGAAAAAGGAATAGGTCTTGTCTCTTACATATTGGGTTTATGGAACGGTATCTGAGCTAATTTGAAACCCTTGTTTTATGCATCACCCCACCTCACCTTTCCCGTTCAGCAGCCATAGTGTGTTTTCTAAACGTGTGACTCTGTTCTGTTTTGCAATTCAGTTCAAATGTAGCGGTTTTTACATTCCCTCTCTAAGTGATATCTTAGGATAAGTGTCTTTTTCTGTGTGACTTATTTCACTTAGAATCGTCGTACCTAAATCCACTCATCGTGCTGCTACTAGCCTTATGACGTTGATTTCATGGCTGAGTGATATTCCATTGTACAGGAGGACCACAACATCTTTATCCATTTTTCTCTTTCCTAGGATATTTAAGGTGTAATGAAGTGGGGGTTCTTGTCAACAGAGCAGCCCTAAATTTTGGGGTGCCTGTGTCTTGCTGATTTTTAGTTTTCCCAATTTATACGCCCATGAGTGGAAGTGCCCTATGCTCTCCAAGCTGTGTTTTTTAGATGTTTCAGAACACACCGTACACTTCTCCAGAGTGGCTGTTGGCAATTTACATCCCACCCATCAGCGTAGCAAGGCTCCCATTTCTCCATGGCCGGTCCTGCATTTCTGGTTTGGACACTTTTTTCCGCATGGCCCTTTTGCCCGCTGGGAAGCGAGACTTCTTTGGAGCACTGATTGGCCTTTCCAGGTTGCTCGGTTGGCCAAAAAGGGCGTATGCGTTTTTTCCTGAATATATTCAGGAAAAAACGCATACGCCCTTTTTGGCCAAGGGCATCATTGTCCACGTTTTGCCGCTTTTCATGTGCTTTCAAGGCGATTCGAATCTACCTCCTGAAATCTGTTTCCTGCAATTCTGCCTTGCTTTCAAAGCCTCTTCGTTGCCTTCCCTTAATATATTTGTGGACGAGAGGTATCATTTAAAACTCTGCAGGTTTGTGAATTGCAGTGCCCCTGACCTCCATTTTTCAACTCGCTTTTTTGGGAGCTGGCCGCAAAAGCGCAGGATTGCTTCAGGCCCTCTTCTGGTTCTGGGGGGCAGGCTGAGCTTGTGGTTAATTCTTCTTCCTGATGGGAAAATAGAGTGACCTGTGCCTGTCCCAACACCTAGAGCTAGTCTCTCATTGGTTCCCCCTCTTCCCGTTCATCCTCAGGACAAATTGCAACCTGTACGGAACAGGAGGTTAAAGGTGCTGATTCTCCAAGGAGGGAGATGGCTAGTAAATCGGCTGGAATGGCGAACCCGAGCAAAGGAGATGAGAAATGAGGTGCGTTTTAGAAACCTTTCCCGATCACACGGTGTACCATCTTCTGGGTTTCTCATGCCTGTTTTCGATGTAGGAAGATGCCCTTGAACCTGGAGATTTGGGACCCATGGGATGGGTACCATGCAGTAGTACTTGAAAGGGTCTGCGTTGGGTCACCCAACCTCACCGAACCTCTCAGCCCCAAGAGTGTCCACCCTTATGTCTCAATCAGCTGTGGGTCTAGATATGGTCAATCCAGGTTGCATCACAGCCCCTGAACGAATTTTGTAAGAATTTCTCTCTCTTTCACTGTCTTTGTTTCACGGGTTTTGAAAAGTAATTTATTTTTATAATGGGGTTTAGCTGCTTTTCACGGCTGTGTTTATGCCGCTGTACACCCCCTTGACTCACTTACAGAGAGATATCAATACATAGGTTTGAAGATTCTTACTAGTCAGATATATTCTTGTGGGGTGAATAGGGGGTGTTGAGTCCAGTTCACTGAAAAAGGAATAGGTCTTGTCTCTTACATATTGGGTTTATGGAACGGTATCTGAGCTAATTTGAAACCCTTGTTTTATGCATCACCCCACCTCACCTTTCCCGTTCAGCAGCCATAGTGTGTTTTCTAAACGTGTGACTCTGTTCTGTTTTGCAATTCAGTTCAAATGTAGCGGTTTTTACATTCCCTCTCTAAGTGATATCTTAGGATAAGTGTCTTTTTCTGTGTGACTTATTTCACTTAGAATCGTCGTACCTAAATCCACTCATTGTGCTGCTACTAGCTTTATGACGTTGATTTCATGGCTGAGTGATATTCCATTGTACAGGAGGACCACAACATCTTTATCCATTTTTCTCTTTCCTAGGATATTTAAGGTGTAATGAAGTGGGGGTTCTTGTCAACAGAGCAGCCCTAAATTTTGGGGTGCCTGTGTCTTGCTGATTTTTAGTTTTCCCAATTTATACGCCCATGAGTGGAAGTGCCCTATGCTCTCCAAGCTGTGTTTTTTAGATGTTTCAGAACACACCGTACACTTCTCCAGAGTGGCTGTTGGCAATTTACATCCCACCCATCAGCGTAGCAAGGCTCCCATTTCTCCATGGCCGGTCCTGCATTTCTGGTTTGGACACTTTTTTCCACATGGCCCTTTTGCCCGCTGGGAAGCGAGACTTCTTTGGAGCGCTGATTGGCCTTTCCAGGTTGCTTGGTTGGCCAAAAAGGGCGTATGCGTTTTTTCCTGAATATATTCAGGAAAAAACGCATACGCCCTTTTTGGCCAAGGGCATCATTGTCCACGTTTTGCCGCTTTTCATGTGCTTTCAAGGCGATTCGAATCTACCTCCTGAAATCTGTTTCCTGCAATTCTGCCTTGCTTTCAAAGCCTCTTCGTTGCCTTCCCTTAATATATTTGTGGACGAGAGGTATCATTTAAAACTCTGCAGGTTTGTGAATTGCAGTGCCCCTGAGCTCCATTTTTCAACTCGCTTTTTTGGGAGCTGGCCGCAAAAGCGCAGGATTGCTTCAGGCCCTCTTCTGGTTCTGGGGGGCAAGCTGAGCTTGTGCTTAATTCTTCTTCCTGATGGGAAAATAGAGTGACCTGTGCCTGTCCCAACACCTAGAGCTAGTCTCTCATTGGTTCCCCCTCTTCCCGTTCATCCTCAGGACAAATTGCAACCTGTACGGAACAGGAGGTTAAAGGTGCTGATTCTCCAAGGAGGGAGATGGCTAGTAAATCGGCTGGAATGGCGAACCCGAGCAAAGGAGATGAGAAATGAGGTGCGTTTTAGAAACCTTTCCCGATCACACGGTGTACCATCTTCTGGGTTTCTCATGCCTGTTTTCGATGTAGGAAGATGCCCTTGAACCTGGAGATTTGGGACCCATGGGATGGGTACCATGCAGTACTACTTGAAAGGGTCTGCGTTGGCTCACCCAACCTCACCGAACCTCTCAGCCCCAAGAGTGTCCACCCTTATGTCTCAATCACCTGTGGGTCTAGATATGGTCAATCCAGGTTGCATCACAGCCCCTGAACGAATTTTGTAAGAATTTCTCTCTCTTTCACTGTCTTTGTTTCACGGGTTTTGAAAAGTAATTTATTTTTATAATGGGGTTTAGCTGCTTTTCACGGCTGTGTTTATGCCGCTTTACACCCCCTTGACTCACTCACAGAGAGATATCAATACAATGGTTTGAAGATTCTTACTAGTCAGATATATTCTTGTGCGGTGAATAGGGGGTGTTGAGTCCAGTTCACTGAAAAAGGAATAGGTCTTGTCTCTTACATATTGGGTTTATGGAACGGTATCGGAGCTAATTTGAAACCCTTGTTTTATGCATCACCCCACCTCACCTTGCCCGTTCAGCAGCCATAGTGTGTTTTCTAAACGTGTGACTCTGTTCTGTTTTGTAATTCAGTTCAAGTGTAGCGGTTTTTACATTCCCTCTCTAAGTGATATCTTAGGATAAGTGTCTTTTTCTGTGTGACTTATTTCACTTAGAATCGTCGTACCTAAATCCACTCATCGTGCTGCTACTAGCCTTATGACGTTGATTTCATGGCTGAGTGATATTCCATTGTACAGGAGGACCACAACTTCTTTATCCATTTTTCTCTTTCCTAGGATATTTAAGGTGTAATGAAGTGGGGGTTCTTGTCAACAGAGCAGCCCTAAACTTTGGGGTGCCTGTGTCTTGCTGATTTTTAGTTTTCCCAATTTATACGCCCATGAGTGGAAGTGCCCTATGCTCTCCAAGCTGTGTTTTTTAGATGTTACAGAACACACCGTACACTTCTCCAGAGTGGCTGTTGGCAATTTACATCCCACCCATCAGCGTAGCAAGGCTCCCATTTCTCCATGTCCGGTCCTGCATTTCTGGTTTGGACACTTTTTTCCGCATGGCCCTTTTGCCCGCTGGGAAGCGAGACTTCTTTGGAGCGCTGATTGGCCTTTCCAGGTTGCTTGGTTGGCCAAAAAGGGCGTATGCGTTTTTTCCTGAATATATTCAGGAAAAAACGCATACGCCCTTTTTGGCCAAGGGCATCATTGTCCACGTTTTGCCGCTTTTCATGTGCTTTCAAGGTGATTCGAATCTACCTCCTGAAATCTGTTTCCTGCAATTCTGCCTTGCTTTCAAAGCCTCTTCGTTGCCTTCCCTTAATATATTTGTGGACGAGAGGTATCATTTAAAACTCTGCAGGTTTGTGAATTGCAGTGCCCCTGAGCTCCATTTTTCAACTCGCTTTTTTGGGAGCTGGCCGCAAAAGCGCAGGATTGCTTCAGGCCCTCTTCTGGTTCTGGGGGGCAGGCTGAGCTTGTGCTTAATTCTTCTTCCTGATGGGAAAATAGAGTGACCTGTGCCTGTCCCAACACCTAGAGCTAGTCTCTCATTGGTTCCCCCTCTTCCCGTTCATCCTCAGGACAAATTGCAACCTGTACGGAACAGGAGGTTAAAGGTGCTGATTCTCCAAGGAGGGAGATGGCTAGTAAATCGGCTGGAATGGCGAACCCGAGCAAAGGAGATGAGAAATGAGGTGCGTTTTAGAAACCTTTCCCGATCACACGGTGTACCATCTTCTGGGTTTCTCATGCCTGTTTTCGATGTAGGAAGATGCCCTTGAACCTGGAGATTTGGGACCCATGGGATGGGTACCATGCAGTACTACTTGAAAGGGTCTGCGTTGGCTCACCCAACCTCACCGAACCTCTCAGCCCCAAGAGTGTCCACCCTTATGTCTCAATCAGCTGTGGGTCTAGATATGGTCAATCCAGGTTGCATCACAGCCCCTGAACGAATTTTGTAAGAATTTCTCTCTCTTTCACTGTCTTTGTTTCACGGGTTTTGAAAAGTAATTTATTTTTATAATGGGGTTTAGCTGCTTTTCACGGCTGTGTTTATGCCGCTGTACACCCCCTTGACTCACTTACAGAGAGATATCAATACATAGGTTTGAAGATTCTTACTAGTCAGATATATTCTTGTGCGGTGAATAGGGGGTGTTGAGTCCAGTTCACTGAAAAAGGAATAGGTCTTGTCTCTTACATATTGGGTTTATGGAACGGTATCTGAGCTAATTTGAAACCCTTGTTTTATGCATCACCCCACCTCACCTTTCCCGTTCAGCAGCCATAGTGTGTTTTCTAAACGTGTGACTCTGTTCTGTTTTGTAATTCAGTTCAAGTGTAGCGGTTTTTACATTCCCTCTCTAAGTGATATCTTAGGATAAGTGTCTTTTTCTGTGTGACTTATTTCACTTAGAATCGTCGTACCTAAATCCACTCATCGTGCTGCTACTAGCCTTATGACGTTGATTTCATGGCTGAGTGATATTCCATTGTACAGGAGGACCACAACTTCTTTATCCATTTTTCTCTTTCCTAGGATATTTAAGGTGTAATGAAGTGGGGGTTCTTGTCAACAGAGCAGCCCTAAACTTTGGGGTGCCTGTGTCTTGCTGATTTTTAGTTTTCCCAATTTATACGCCCATGAGTGGAAGTGCCCTATGCTCTCCAAGCTGTGTTTTTTAGATGTTTCAGGCCACACCGTACACTTCTCCAGAGTGGCTGTTGGCAATTTACATCCCACCCATCAGCGTAGCAAGGCTCCCATTTCTCCATGGCCGGTCCTGCATTTCTGGTTTGGACACTTTTTTCCCCATGGCCCTTTTGCCCGCTGGGAAGCGAGACTTCTTTGGAGCGCTGATTGGCCTTTCCAGGTTGCTTGGTTGGCCAAAAAGGGCGTATGCGTTTTTTCCTGAATATATTCAGGAAAAAACGCATACGCCCTTTTTGGCCAAGGGCATCATTGTCCACGTTTTGCCGCTTTTCATGTGCTTTCAAGGTGATTCGAATCTACCTCCTGAAATCTGTTTCCTGCAATTCTGCCTTGCTTTCAAAGCCTCTTCGTTGCCTTCCCTTAGTATATTTGTGGACGAGAGGTATCATTTAAAACTCTGCAGGTTTGTGAATTGCAGTGCCCCTGAGCTCCATTTTTCAACTCGCTTTTTTGGGAGCTGGCCGCAAAAGCGCAGGATTGCTTCAGGCCCTCTTCTGGTTCTGGGGGGCAGGCTGAGCTTGTGCTTAATTCTTCTTCCTGATGGGAAAATAGAGTGACCTGTGCCTGTCCCAACACCTAGAGCTAGTCTCTCATTGGTTCCCCCTCTTCCCGTTCATCCTCAGGACAAATTGCAACCTGTACGGAACAGGAGGTTAAAGGTGCTGATTCTCCAAGGAGGGAGATGGCTAGTAAATCGGCTGGAATGGCGAACCCGAGCAAAGGAGATGAGAAATGAGGTGCGTTTTAGAAACCTTTCCCGATCACACGGTGTACCATCTTCTGGGTTTCTCATGCCTGTTTTCGATGTAGGAAGATGCCCTTGAACCTGGAGATTTGGGACCCATGGGATGGGTACCATGCAGTACTACTTGAAAGGGTCTGCGTTGGCTCACCCAACCTCACCGAACCTCTCAGCCCCAAGAGTGTCCACCCTTATGTCTCAATCAGCTGTGGGTCTAGATATGGTCAATCCAGGTTGCATCACAGCCCCTGAACGAATTTTGTAAGAATTTCTCTCTCTTTCACTGTCTTTGTTTCACGGGTTTTGAAAAGTAATTTATTTTTATAATGGGGTTTAGCTGCTTTTCACGGCTGTGTTTATGCCGCTGTACACCCCCTTGACTCACTTACAGAGAGATATCAATACATAGGTTTGAAGATTCTTACTAGTCAGATATATTCTTGTGCGGTGAATAGGGGGTGTTGAGTCCAGTTCACTGAAAAAGGAATAGGTCTTGTCTCTTACATATTGGGTTTATGGAACGGTATCTGAGCTAATTTGAAACCCTTGTTTTATGCATCACCCCACCTCACCTTTCCCGTTCAGCAGCCATAGTGTGTTTTCTAAACGTGTGACTCTGTTCTGTTTTGTAATTCAGTTCAAGTGTAGCGGTTTTTACATTCCCTCTCTAAGTGATATCTTAGGATAAGTGTCTTTTTCTGTGTGACTTATTTCACTTAGAATTGTCGTACCTAAATCCACTCATCGTGCTGCTACTAGCCTTATGACGTTGATTTCATGGCTGAGTGATATTCCATTGTACAGGAGGACCACAACTTCTTTATCCATTTTTCTCTTTCCTAGGATATTTAAGGTGTAATGAAGTGGGGGTTCTTGTCAACAGAGCAGCCCTAAACTTTGGGGTGCCTGTGTCTTGCTGATTTTTAGTTTTCCCAATTTATACGCCCATGAGTGGAAGTGCCCTATGCTCTCCAAGCTGTGTTTTTTAGATGTTTCAGGCCACACCATACACTTCTCCAGAGTGGCTGTTGGCAATTTACATCCCACCCATCAGCGTAGCAAGGCTCCCATTTCTCCATGGCCGGTCCTGCATTTCTGGTTTGGAAACTTTTTTCCCCATGGCCCTTTTGCCCGCTGGGAAGCACGACTTTTTTGGAGCGCTGATTGGCTTTTCCAGGTTGCTTGGTTGGCCGAAAAGGGCGTATGCGTTTTTTCCTGAATATATTCAGGAAAAAACGCATACGCCCTTTTTGGCCAAGGGCATCATTGTCCACGTTTTGCCGCTTTTCATGTGCTTTCAAGGCGATTCGAATCTACCTCCTGAAATCTGTTTCCTGCAATTCTGCCTTGCTTTCAAAGCCTCTTCGTTGCCTTCCCTTAATATATTTGTGTACGAGAGGTATCATTTAAAACTCTGCAGGTTTGTGAATTGCAGTGCCCCTGAGCTCCATTTTTCAACTCGCTTTTTTGCGAGCTGGCCGCAAAAGCGCAGGATTGCTTCAGGCCCTCTTCTGGTTCTGGGGGGCAGGCTGAGCTTGTGCTTAATTCTTCTTCCTGATGGGAAAATAGAGTGACCTGTGCCTGTCCCAACACCTAGAGCTAGTCTCTCATTGGTTCCCCCTCTTCCCGTTCATCCTCAGGACAAATTGCAACCTGTACGGAACAGGAGGTTAAAGGTGCTGATTCTCCAAGGAGGGAGATGGCTAGTAAATCGGCTGGAATGGCGAACCCGAGCAAAGGAGATGAGAAATTAGGTGCGTTTTAGAAACCTTTCCCGATCACACGGTGTACCATCTTCTGGGTTTCTCATGCCTGTTTTCGATGTAGGAAGATGCCCTTGAACCTGGAGATTTGGGACCCATGGGATGGGTACCATGCAGTACTACTTGAAAGGGTCTGCGTTGGCTCACCCAACCTCACCGAACCTCTCAGCCCCAAGAGTGTCCACCCTTATGTCTCAATCAGCTGTGGGTCTAGATATGGTCAATCCAGGTTGCATCACAGCCCCTGAACGAATTTTGTAAGAATTTCTCTCTCTTTCACTGTCTTTGTTTCACGGGTTTTGAAAAGTAATTTATTTTTATAATGGGGTTTAGCTGCTTTTCACGGCTGTGTTTATGCCGCTGTACACCCCCTTGACTCACTTACAGAGAGATATCAATACATAGGTTTGAAGATTCTTACTAGTCAGATATATTCTTGTGCGGTGAATAGGGGGTGTTGAGTCCAGTTCACTGAAAAAGGAATAGGTCTTGTCTCTTACAAATTGGGTTTATGGAACGGTATCTGAGCTAATTTGAAACCCTTGTTTTATGCATCACCCCACCTCACCTTTCCCGTTCAGCAGCCATAGTGTGTTTTCTAAACGTGTGACTCTGTTCTGTTTTGTAATTCAGTTCAAGTGTAGCGGTTTTTACATTCCCTCTCTAAGTGATATCTTAGGATAAGTGTCTTTTTCTGTGTGACTTATTTCACTTAGAATTGTCGTACCTAAATCCACTCATCGTGCTGCTACTAGCCTTATGACGTTGATTTCATGGCTGAGTGATATTCCATTGTACAGGAGGACCACAACTTCTTTATCCATTTTTCTCTTTCCTAGGATATTTAAGGTGTAATGAAGTGGGGGTTCTTGTCAACAGAGCAGCCCTAAACTTTGGGGTGCCTGTGTCTTGCTGATTTTTAGTTTTCCCAATTTATACGCCCATGAGTGGAAGTGCCCTATGCTCTCCAAGCTGTGTTTTTTAGATGTTTCAGGCCACACCGTACACTTCTCCAGAGTGGCTGTTGGCAATTTACATCCCACCCATCAGCGTAGCAAGGCTCCCATTTCTCCATGGCCGGTCCTGCATTTCTGGTTTGGACACTTTTTTCCCCATGGCCCTTTTGCCCGCTGGGAAGCGAGACTTCTTTGGAGCGCTGATTGGCCTTTCCAGGTTGCTTGGTTGGCCAAAAAGGGCGTATGCGTTTTTTCCTGAATATATTCAGGAAAAAACGCATACGCCCTTTTTGGCCAAGGGCATCATTGTCCACGTTTTGCCGCTTTTCATGTGCTTTCAAGGTGATTCGAATCTACCTCCTGAAATCTGTTTCCTGCAATTCTGCCTTGCTTTCAAAGCCTCTTCGTTGCCTTCCCTTAATATATTTGTGGACGAGAGGTATCATTTAAAACTCTGCAGGTTTGTGAATTGCAGTGCCCCTGAGCTCCATTTTTCAACTCGCTTTTTTGGGAGCTGGCCGCAAAAGCGCAGGATTGCTTCAGGCCCTCTTCTGGTTCTGGGGGGCAGGCTGAGCTTGTGCTTAATTCTTCTTCCTGATGGGAAAATAGAGTGACCTGTGCCTGTCCCAACACCTAGAGCTAGTCTCTCATTGGTTCCCCCTCTTCCCGTTCATCCTCAGGACAAATTGCAACCTGTACGGAACAGGAGGTTAAAGGTGCTGATTCTCCAAGGAGGGAGATGGCTAGTAAATCGGCTGGAATGGCGAACCCGAGCAAAGGAGATGAGAAATGAGGTGCGTTTTAGAAACCTTTCCCGATCACACCGTGTACCATCTTCTGGGTTTCTCATGCCTGTTTTCGACGTAGGAAGATGCCCTTGAACCTGGAGATTTGGGACCCATGGGATGGGTACCATGCAGTATTACTTGAAAGGGTCTGCGTTGGCTCACCCAACCTCACCGAACCTCTCAGCCCCAAGAGTGTCCACCCTTATGTCTCAATCAGCTGTGGGTCTAGATATTGTCAATCCAGGTTGCATCACAGCCCCTGAACGAATTTTGTAAGGATTTCTCTCTCTTTCACTGTCTTTGTTTCACGGGTTTTGAAAAGTAATTTATTTTTATAATGGGGTTTAGCTGCTTTTCACGGCTGTGTTTATGCCGCTTTACACCCCCTTGACTCACTCACAGAGAGATATCAATACATAGGTTTGAAGATTCTTACTAGTCAGACATATTCTTGTGCGGTGAATAGGGGGTGTTGAGTCCAGTTCACTGAAAAAGGAATAGGTCTTGTCTCTTACATATTGGGTTTATGGAACGGTATCGGAGCTAATTTGAAACCCTTGTTTTATGCATCACCCCACCTCACCTTTCCCGTTCAGCAGCCATAGTGTGTTTCCTAAACGTGTGACTCTGTTCTGTTTTGCAATTCAGTTCAAGTGTAGCGGTTTTTACATTCCCTCTCTAAGTGATATCTTAGGATAAGTGTCTTTTTCTCTGTGACTTATTTCACTTAGAATCGTCGTACCTAAATCCACTCATCGTGCTGCTACTAGCCTTATGACGTGGATTTCATGGCTGAGTGATATTCCATTGTACATGAGGACCACAACTTCTTTACCCATTTTTCTCTTTCCTAGGATATTTAAGGTGTAATGAAGTGGGGGTTCTTGTCAACAGAGCAGCCCTAAACTTTGGGGTGCCTGTGTCTTGCTGATTTTTAGTTTTCCCAATTTATACGCCCATGAGTGGAAGTGCCCTATGCTCTCCAAGCTGTGTTTTTTAGATGTTTCAGAACACACCGTACACTTCTCCAGAGTGGCTGTTGGCAATTTACATCCCACCCATCAGCGTAGCAAGGCTCCCATTTCTCCATGGCCGGTCCTGCATTTCTGGTTTGGACACTTTTTTCCGCATGGCCCTTTTGCCCGCTGGGAAGCGAGACTTCTTTGGAGCGCTGATTGGCCTTTCCAGGTTGCTTGGTTGGCCAAAAATGGCGTATGCGTTTTTTCCTGAATATATTCAGGAAAAAACGCATACGCCCTTTTTGGCCAAGGGCATCATTGTCCACGTTTTGCCGCTTTTCATGTGCTTTCAAGGCGATTCAAATCTACCTCCTGAAATCTGTTTCCTGCAATTCTGCCTTGCTTTCAAAGCCTCTTCGTTGCCTTCCCTTAATATATTTGTGGACGAGAGGTATCATTTAAAACTCTGCAGGTTTGTGAATTGCAGTGTCCCTGAGCTCCATTTTTCAACTCGCTTTTTTGGGAGCTGGCCGCAAAAGCGCAGGATTGCTTCAGGCCCTCTTCTGGTTCTGGGGGGCAGGCTGAGCTTGTGCTTAATTCTTCTTCCTGATGGGAAAATAGAGTGACCTGTGCCTGTCCCAACACCTAGAGCTAGTCTCTCATTGGTTCCCCCTCTTCCCGTTCATCCTCAGGACAAATTGCAACCTGTACGGAACAGGAGGTTACAGGTGCTGATTCTCCAAGGAGGGAGATGGCTAGTAAATCGGCTGGAATGGCGAACCCGAGCAAAGGAGATGAGAAATGAGGTGCGTTTTAGAAACCTTTCCCGATCACACCGTGTACCATCTTCTGGGTTTCTCATGCCTGTTTTCGACGTAGGAAGTTGCCCTTGAACCTGGAGATTTGGGACCCATGGGATGGGTACCATGCAGTATTACTTGAAAGGGTCTGCGTTGGCTCACCCAACCTCACCGAACCTCTCAGCCCCAAGAGTGTCCACCCTTATGTCTCAATCAGCTGTGGGTCTAGATATGGTCAATCCAGGTTGCATCACAGCCCCTGAACGAATTTTGTAAGAATTTCTCTCTCTTTCACTGTCTTTGTTTCACGGGTTTTGAAAAGTAATTTATTTTTATAATGGGGTTTAGCTGCTTTTCACGGCTGTGTTTATGCCGCTTTACACCCCCTTGACTCACTCACAGAGAGATATCAATACATAGGTTTGAAGATTCTTACTAGTCAGATATATTCTTGTGCGGTGAATAGGGGGTGTTGAGTCCAGTTCACTGAAAAAGGAATAGGTCTTGTGTCTTACATATTGGGTTTATGGAACGGTATCGGAGCTAATTTGAAACCCTTGTTTTATGCATCACCCCACCTCAACTTGCCCGTTCAGCAGCCATAGTGTGTTTTCTAAACGTGTGACTCTGTTCTGTTTTGTAATTCAGTTCAAGTGTAGCGGTTTTTACATTCCCTCTCTAAGTGATATCTTAGGATAAGTGTCTTTTTCTGTGTGACTTATTTCACTTAGAATCGTCGTACCTAAATCCACTCATCGTGCTGCTACTAGCCTTATGACGTGGATTTCATGGCTGAGTGATATTCCATTGTACATGAAGACCACAACTTCTTTACCCATTTTTCTCTTTCCTAGGATATTTAAGGTGTAATGAAGTGGGGGTTCTTGTCAACAGAGCAGCCCTAAACTTTGGGGTGCCTGTGTCTTGCTGATTTTTAGTTTTCCCAATTTATACGCCCATGAGTGGAAGTGCCCTATGCTCTCCAAGCTGTGTTTTTTAGATGTTTCAGAACACACCGTACACTTCTCCAGAGTGGCTGTTGGCAATTTACATCCCACCCATCAGCGTAGCAAGGCTTCCATTTCTCCATGGCCGGTCCTGCATTTCTGGTTTGGACACTTTTTTCCGCATGGCCCTTTTGCCCGCTGGGAAGCGAGACTTCTTTGGAGCGCTGATTGGCCTTTCCAGGTTGCTTATTTCCTGAATATATTCAGGAAAAAACGCATACGCCCTTTTTGGCCAAGGGCATCATTGTCCACGTTTTGCCGCTTTTCATGTGCTTTCAAGGTGATTCGAATCTACCTCCTGAAATCTGTTTCCTGCAATTCTGCCTTGCTTTCAAAGCCTCTTCGTTGCCTTCCCTTAATATATTTGTGGACGAGAGGTATCATTTAAAACTCTGCAGGTTTGTGAATTGCAGTGCCCCTGAGCTCCATTTTTCAACTCGCTTTTTTGGGAGCTGGCCGCAAAAGCGCAGGATTGCTTCAGGCCCTCTTCTGGTTCTGGGGGGCAGGCTGAGCTTGTGCTTAATTCTTCTTCCTGATGGGAAAATAGAGTGACCTGTGCCTGTCCCAACACCTAGAGCTAGTCTCTCATTGGTTCCCCCTCTTCCCGTTCATCCTCAGGACAAATTGCAACCTGTACGGAACAGGAGGTTAAAGGTGCTGATTCTCCAAGGAGGGAGATGGCTAGTAAATCGGCTGGAATGGCGAACCCGAGCAAAGGAGATGAGAAATGAGGTGCGTTTTAGAAAACTTTCCCGATCACACCGTGTACCATCTTCTGGGTTTCTCATGCCTGTTTTCGACGTAGGAAGATGCCCTTGAACCTGGAGATTTGGGACCCATGGGATGGGTACCATGCAGTATTACTTGAAAGGGTCTGCGTTGGCTCACCCAACCTCACCGAACCTCTCAGCCCCAAGAGTGTCCACCCTTATGTCTCAATCAGCTGTGGGTCTAGATATTGTCAATCCAGGTTGCATCACAGCCCCTGAACGAATTTTGTAAGGATTTCTCTCTCTTTCACTGTCTTTGTTTCACGGGTTTTGAAAAGTAATTTATTTTTATAATGGGGTTTAGCTGCTTTTCACGGCTGTGTTTATGCCGCTTTACACCCCCTTGACTCACTCACAGAGAGATATCAATACATAGGTTTGAAGATTCTTACTAGTCAGACATATTCTTGTGCGGTGAATAGGGGGTGTTGAGTCCAGTTCACTGAAAAAGGAATAGGTCTTGTCTCTTACATATTGGGTTTATGGAACGGTATCGGAGCTAATTTGAAACCCTTGTTTTATGCATCACCCCACCTCACCTTTCCCGTTCAGCAGCCATAGTGTGTTTCCTAAACGTGTGACTCTGTTCTGTTTTGCAATTCAGTTCAAGTGTAGCGGTTTTTACATTCCCTCTCTAAGTGATATCTTAGGATAAGTGTCTTTTTCTGTGTGACTTATTTCACTTAGAATCGTCGTACCTAAATCCACTCATCGTGCTGCTACTAGCCTTATGACGTGGATTTCATGGCTGAGTGATATTCCATTGTACATGAGGACCACAACTTCTTTACCCATTTTTCTCTTTCCTAGGATATTTAAGGTGTAATGAAGTGGGGGTTCTTGTCAACAGAGCAGCCCTAAACTTTGGGGTGCCTGTGTCTTGCTGATTTTTAGTTTTCCCAATTTATACGCCCATGAGTGGAAGTGCCCTATGCTCTCCAAGCTGTGTTTTTTAGATGTTTCAGAACACACCGTACACTTCTCCAGAGTGGCTGTTGGCAATTTACATCCCACCCATCAGCGTAGCAAGGCTCCCATTTCTCCATGGCCGGTCCTGCATTTCTGGTTTGGACACTTTTTTCCGCATGGCCCTTTTGCCCGCTGGGAAGCGAGACTTCTTTGGAGCGCTGATTGGCCTTTCCAGGTTGCTTATTTCCTGAATATATTCAGGAAAAAACGCATACGCCCTTTTTGGCCAAGGGCATCATTGTCCACGTTTTGCCGCTTTTCATGTGCTTTCAAGGTGATTCGAATCTACCTCCTGAAATCTGTTTCCTGCAATTCTGCCTTGCTTTCAAAGCCTCTTCGTTGCCTTCCCTTAATATATTTGTGGACGAGAGGTATCATTTAAAACTCTGCAGGTTTGTGAATTGCAGTGCCCCTGAGCTCCATTTTTCAACTCGCTTTTTTGGGAGCTGGCCGCAAAAGCGCAGGATTGCTTCAGGCCCTCTTCTGGTTCTGGGGGGCAGGCTGAGCTTGTGCTTAATTCTTCTTCCTGATGGGAAAATAGAGTGACCTGTGCCTGTCCCAACACCTAGAGCTAGTCTCTCATTGGTTCCCCCTCTTCCCGTTCATCCTCAGGACAAATTGCAACCTGTACGGAACAGGAGGTTAAAGGTGCTGATTCTCCAAGGAGGGAGATGGCTAGTAAATCGGCTGGAATGGCGAACCCGAGCAAAGGAGATGAGAAATGAGGTGCGTTTTAGAAAACTTTCCCGATCACACCGTGTACCATCTTCTGGGTTTCTCATGCCTGTTTTCGACGTAGGAAGATGCCCTTGAACCTGGAGATTTGGGACCCATGGGATGGGTACCATGCAGTATTACTTGAAAGGGTCTGCGTTGGCTCACCCAACCTCACCGAACCTCTCAGCCCCAAGAGTGTCCACCCTTATGTCTCAATCAGCTGTGGGTCTAGATATTGTCAATCCAGGTTGCATCACAGCCCCTGAACGAATTTTGTAAGGATTTCTCTCTCTTTCACTGTCTTTGTTTCACGGGTTTTGAAAAGTAATTTATTTTTATAATGGGGTTTAGCTGCTTTTCACGGCTGTGTTTATGCCGCTTTACACCCCCTTGACTCACTCACAGAGAGATATCAATACATAGGTTTGAAGATTCTTACTAGTCAGACATATTCTTGTGCGGTGAATAGGGGGTGTTGAGTCCAGTTCACTGAAAAAGGAATAGGTCTTGTCTCTTACATATTGGGTTTATGGAACGGTATCGGAGCTAATTTGAAACCCTTGTTTTATGCATCACCCCACCTCACCTTTCCCGTTCAGCAGCCATAGTGTGTTTCCTAAACGTGTGACTCTGTTCTGTTTTGCAATTCAGTTCAAGTGTAGCGG
This sequence comes from Balaenoptera acutorostrata, assembly GCF_949987535.1. NCBI lineage: Eukaryota > Metazoa > Chordata > Mammalia > Artiodactyla > Balaenopteridae > Balaenoptera > Balaenoptera acutorostrata. Next base: position 193,168 of record NW_026645945.1, on the reverse strand, counting down.
TTTTTACATTCCCTCTCTAAGTGATATCTTAGGATAAGTGTCTTTTTCTGTGTGACTTATTTCACTTAGAATCGTCGTACCTAAATCCACTCATCGTGCTGCTACTAGCCTTATGACGTGGATTTCATGGCTGAGTGATATTCCATTGTACATGAGGACCACAACTTCTTTACCCATTTTTCTCTTTCCTAGGATATTTAAGGTGTAATGAAGTGGGGGTTCTTGTCAACAGAGCAGCCCTAAACTTTGGGGTGCCTGTGTCTTGCTGATTTTTAGTTTTCCCAATTTATACGCCCATGAGTGGAAGTGCCCTATGCTCTCCAAGCTGTGTTTTTTAGATGTTTCAGAACACACCGTACACTTCTCCAGAGTGGCTGTTGGCAATTTACATCCCACCCATCAGCGTAGCAAGGCTCCCATTTCTCCATGGCCGGTCCTGCATTTCTGGTTTGGACACTTTTTTCCGCATGGCCCTTTTGCCCGCTGGGAAGCGAGACTTCTTTGGAGCGCTGATTGGCCTTTCCAGGTTGCTTGTTTCCTGAATATATTCAGGAAAAAACGCATACGCCCTTTTTGGCCAAGGGCATCATTGTCCACGTTTTGCCGCTTTTCATGTGCTTTCAAGGTGATTCGAATCTACCTCCTGAAATCTGTTTCCTGCAATTCTGCCTTGCTTTCAAAGCCTCTTCGTTGCCTTCCCTTAATATATTTGTGGACGAGAGGTATCATTTAAAACTCTGCAGGTTTGTGAATTGCAGTGCCCCTGAGCTCCATTTTTCAACTCGCTTTTTTGGGAGCTGGCCGCAAAAGCGCAGGATTGCTTCAGGCCCTCTTCTGGTTCTGGGGGGCAGGCTGAGCTTGTGCTTAATTCTTCTTCCTGATGGGAAAATAGAGTGACCTGTGCCTGTCCCAACACCTAGAGCTAGTCTCTCATTGGTTCCCCCTCTTCCCGTTCATCCTCAGGACAAATTGCAACCTGTACGGAACAGGAGGTTAAAGGTGCTGATTCTCCAAGGAGGGAGATGGCTAGTAAATCGGCTGGAATGGCGAACCCGAGCAAAGGAGATGAGAAATGAGGTGCGTTTTAGAAACCTTTCCCGATCACACCGTGTACCATCTTCTGGGTTTCTCATGCCTGTTTTCGACGTAGGAAGATGCCCTTGAACCTGGAGATTTGGGACCCATGGGATGGGTACCATGCAGTATTACTTGAAAGGGTCTGCGTTGGCTCACCCAACCTCACCGAACCTCTCAGCCCCAAGAGTGTCCACCCTTATGTCTCAATCAGCTGTGGGTCTAGATATTGTCAATCCAGGTTGCATCACAGCCCCTGAACGAATTTTGTAAGGATTTCTCTCTCTTTCACTGTCTTTGTTTCACGGGTTTTGAAAAGTAATTTATTTTTATAATGGGGTTTAGCTGCTTTTCACGGCTGTGTTTATGCCGCTTTACACCCCCTTGACTCACTCACAGAGAGATATCAATACATAGGTTTGAAGATTCTTACTAGTCAGACATATTCTTGTGCGGTGAATAGGGGGTGTTGAGTCCAGTTCACTGAAAAAGGAATAGGTCTTGTCTCTTACATATTGGGTTTATGGAACGGTATCGGAGCTAATTTGAAACCCTTGTTTTATGCATCACCCCACCTCACCTTTCCCGTTCAGCAGCCATAGTGTGTTTCCTAAACGTGTGACTCTGTTCTGTTTTGCAATTCAGTTCAAGTGTAGCGGTTTTTACATTCCCTCTCTAAGTGATATCTTAGGATAAGTGTCTTTTTCTGTGTGACTTATTTCACTTAGAATCGTCGTACCTAAATCCACTCATCGTGCTGCTACTAGCCTTATGACGTGGATTTCATGGCTGAGTGATATTCCATTGTACATGAGGACCACAACTTCTTTATCCATTTTTCTCTTTCCTAGGATATTTAAGGTGTAATGAAGTGGGGGTTCTTGTCAACAGAGCAGCCCTAAACTTTGGGGTGCCTGTGTCTTGCTGATTTTTAGTTTTCCCAATTTATACGCCCATGAGTGGAAGTGCCCTATGCTCTCCAAGCTGTGTTTTTTAGATGTTTCAGAACACACCGTACACTTCTCCAGAGTGGCTGTTGGCAATTTACATCCCACCCATCAGCGTAGCAAGGCTCCCATTTCTCCATGGCCGGTCCTGCATTTCTGGTTTGGACACTTTTTTCCGCATGGCCCTTTTGCCCGCTGGGAAGCGAGACTTCTTTGGAGCGCTGATTGGCCTTTCCAGGTTGCTTGGTTGGCCAAAAAGGGCGTATGCGTTTTTTCCTGAATATATTCAGGAAAAAACGCATACGCCCTTTTTGGCCAAGGGCATCATTGTCCACGTTTTGCCGCTTTTCATGTGCTTTCAAGGCGATTCAAATCTACCTCCTGAAATCTGTTTCCTGCAATTCTGCCTTGCTTTCAAAGCCTCTTCGTTGCCTTCCCTTAATATATTTGTGGACGAGAGGTATCATTTAAAACTCTGCAGGTTTGTGAATTGCAGTGCCCCTGAGCTCCATTTTTCAACTCGCTTTTTTGGGAGCTGGCCGCAAAAGCGCAGGATTGCTTCAGGCCCTCTTCTGGTTCTGGGGGGCAGGCTGAGCTTGTGCTTAATTCTTCTTCCTGATGGGAAAATAGAGTGACCTGTGCCTGTCCCAACACCTAGAGCTAGTCTCTCATTGGTTCCCCCTCTTCCCGTTCATCCTCAGGACAAATTGCAACCTGTACGGAACAGGAGGTTAAAGGTGCTGATTCTCCAAGGAGGGAGATGGCTAGTAAATCGGCTGGAATGGCGAACCCGAGCAAAGGAGATGAGAAATGAGGTGCGTTTTAGAAACCTTTCCCGATCACACCGTGTACCATCTTCTGGGTTTCTCATGCCTGTTTTCGACGTAGGAAGTTGCCCTTGAACCTGGAGATTTGGGACCCATGGGATGGGTACCATGCAGTATTACTTGAAAGGGTCTGCGTTGGCTCACCCAACCTCACCGAACCTCTCAGCCCCAAGAGTGTCCACCCTTATGTCTCAATCAGCTGTGGGTCTAGATATGGTCAATCCAGGTTGCATCACAGCCCCTGAACGAATTTTGTAAGAATTTCTCTCTCTTTCACTGTCTTTGTTTCACGGGTTTTGAAAAGTAATTTATTTTTATAATGGGGTTTAGCTGCTTTTCACGGCTGTGTTTATGCCGCTTTACACCCCCTTGACTCACTCACAGAGAGATATCAATACATAGGTTTGAAGATTCTTACTAGTCAGATATATTCTTGTGCGGTGAATAGGGGGTGTTGAGTCCAGTTCACTGAAAAAGGAATAGGTCTTGTCTCTTACATATTGGGTTTATGGAACGGTATCGGAGCTAATTTGAAACCCTTGTTTTATGCATCACCCCACCTCAACTTGCCCGTTCAGCAGCCATAGTGTGTTTTCTAAACGTGTGACTCTGTTCTGTTTTGTAATTCAGTTCAAGTGTAGCGGTTTTTACATTCCCTCTCTAAGTGATATCTTAGGATAAGTGTCTTTTTCTGTGTGACTTATTTCACTTAGAATCGTCGTACCTAAATCCACTCATCGTGCTGCTACTAGCCTTATGACGTGGATTTCATGGCTGAGTGATATTCCATTGTACATGAAGACCACAACTTCTTTACCCATTTTTCTCTTTCCTAGGATATTTAAGGTGTAATGAAGTGGGGGTTCTTGTCAACAGAGCAGCCCTAAACTTTGGGGTGCCTGTGTCTTGCTGATTTTTAGTTTTCCCAATTTATACGCCCATGAGTGGAAGTGCCCTATGCTCTCCAAGCTGTGTTTTTTAGATGTTTGAGAACACACCGTACACTTCTCCAGAGTGGCTGTTGGCAATTTACATCCCACCCATCAGCGTAGCAAGGCTTCCATTTCTCCATGGCCGGTCCTGCATTTCTGGTTTGGACACTTTTTTCCGCATGGCCCTTTTGCCCGCTGGGAAGCGAGACTTCTTTGGAGCGCTGATTGGCCTTTCCAGGTTGCTTGTTTCCTGAATATATTCAGGAAAAAACGCATACGCCCTTTTTGGCCAAGGGCATCATTGTCCACGTTTTGCCGCTTTTCATGTGCTTTCAAGGTGATTCGAATCTACCTCCTGAAATCTGTTTCCTGCAATTCTGCCTTGCTTTCAAAGCCTCTTCGTTGCCTTCCCTTAATATATTTGTGGACGAGAGGTATCATTTAAAACTCTGCAGGTTTGTGAATTGCAGTGCCCCTGAGCTCCATTTTTCAACTCGCTTTTTTGGGAGCTGGCCGCAAAAGCGCAGGATTGCTTCAGGCCCTCTTCTGGTTCTGGGGGGCAGGCTGAGCTTGTGCTTAATTCTTCTTCCTGATGGGAAAATAGAGTGACCTGTGCCTGTCCCAACACCTAGAGCTAGTCTCTCATTGGTTCCCCCTCTTCCCGTTCATCCTCAGGACAAATTGCAACCTGTACGGAACAGGAGGTTAAAGGTGCTGATTCTCCAAGGAGGGAGATGGCTAGTAAATCGGCTGGAATGGCGAACCCGAGCAAAGGAGATGAGAAATGAGGTGCGTTTTAGAAACCTTTCCCGATCACACCGTGTACCATCTTCTGGGTTTCTCATGCCTGTTTTCGACGTAGGAAGATGCCCTTGAACCTGGAGATTTGGGACCCATGGGATGGGTACCATGCAGTATTACTTGAAAGGGTCTGCGTTGGCTCACCCAACCTCACCGAACCTCTCAGCCCCAAGAGTGTCCACCCTTATGTCTCAATCAGCTGTGGGTCTAGATATTGTCAATCCAGGTTGCATCACAGCCCCTGAACGAATTTTGTAAGGATTTCTCTCTCTTTCACTGTCTTTGTTTCACGGGTTTTGAAAAGTAATTTATTTTTATAATGGGGTTTAGCTGCTTTTCACGGCTGTGTTTATGCCGCTTTACACCCCCTTGACTCACTCACAGAGAGATATCAATACATAGGTTTGAAGATTCTTACTAGTCAGACATATTCTTGTGCGGTGAATAGGGGGTGTTGAGTCCAGTTCACTGAAAAAGGAATAGGTCTTGTCTCTTACATATTGGGTTTATGGAACGGTATCGGAGCTAATTTGAAACCCTTGTTTTATGCATCACCCCACCTCACCTTTCCCGTTCAGCAGCCATAGTGTGTTTCCTAAACGTGTGACTCTGTTCTGTTTTGCAATTCAGTTCAAGTGTAGCGGTTTTTACATTCCCTCTCTAAGTGATATCTTAGGATAAGTGTCTTTTTCTGTGTGACTTATTTCACTTAGAATCGTCGTACCTAAATCCACTCATCGTGCTGCTACTAGCCTTATGACGTGGATTTCATGGCTGAGTGATATTCCATTGTACATGAGGACCACAACTTCTTTATCCATTTTTCTCTTTCCTAGGATATTTAAGGTGTAATGAAGTGGGGGTTCTTGTCAACAGAGCAGCCCTAAACTTTGGGGTGCCTGTGTCTTGCTGATTTTTAGTTTTCCCAATTTATACGCCCATGAGTGGAAGTGCCCTATGCTCTCCAAGCTGTGTTTTTTAGATGTTTCAGAACACACCGTACACTTCTCCAGAGTGGCTGTTGGCAATTTACATCCCACCCATCAGCGTAGCAAGGCTCCCATTTCTCCATGGCCGGTCCTGCATTTCTGGTTTGGACACTTTTTTCCGCATGGCCCTTTTGCCCGCTGGGAAGCGAGACTTCTTTGGAGCGCTGATTGGCCTTTCCAGGTTGCTTGGTTGGCCAAAAAGGGCGTATGCGTTTTTTCCTGAATATATTCAGGAAAAAACGCATACGCCCTTTTTGGCCAAGGGCATCATTGTCCACGTTTTGCCGCTTTTCATGTGCTTTCAAGGCGATTCAAATCTACCTCCTGAAATCTGTTTCCTGCAATTCTGCCTTGCTTTCAAAGCCTCTTCGTTGCCTTCCCTTAATATATTTGTGGACGAGAGGTATCATTTAAAACTCTGCAGGTTTGTGAATTGCAGTGCCCCTGAGCTCCATTTTTCAACTCGCTTTTTTGGGAGCTGGCCGCAAAAGCGCAGGATTGCTTCAGGCCCTCTTCTGGTTCTGGGGGGCAGGCTGAGCTTGTGCTTAATTCTTCTTCCTGATGGGAAAATAGAGTGACCTGTGCCTGTCCCAACACCTAGAGCTAGTCTCTCATTGGTTCCCCCTCTTCCCGTTCATCCTCAGGACAAATTGCAACCTGTACGGAACAGGAGGTTAAAGGTGCTGATTCTCCAAGGAGGGAGATGGCTAGTAAATCGGCTGGAATGGCGAACCCGAGCAAAGGAGATGAGAAATGAGGTGCGTTTTAGAAACCTTTCCCGATCACACGGTGTACCATCTTCTGGGTTTCTCATGCCTGTTTTCGATGTAGGAAGATGCCCTTGAACCTGGAGATTTGGGACCCATGGGATTGGTACCATGCAGTACTACTTGAAAGGGTCTGCGTTGGCTCACCCAACCTCACCGAACCTCTCAGCCCCAAGAGTGTCCACCCTTATGTCTCAATCAGCTGTGGGTCTAGATATGGTCAATCCAGGTTGCATCACAGCCCCTGAACGAATTTTGTAAGAATTTCTCTCTCTTTCACTGTCTTTGTTTCACGGGTTTTGAAAAGTAATTTATTTTTATAATGAGGTTTAGCTGCTTTTCACGGCTGTGTTTATGCCGCTTTACACCCCCTTGACTCACTCACAGAGAGATATCAATACATAGGTTTGAAGATTCTTACTAGTCAGATATATTCTTGTGCGGTGAATAGGGGGTATTGAGTCCAGTTCACTGAAAAAGGAATAGGTCTTGTCTCTTACATATTGGGTTTATGGAACGGTATCTGAGCTAATTTGAAACCCTTGTTTTATGCATCACCCCACCTCACCTTTCCCGTTCAGCAGCCATAGTGTGTTTTCTAAACGTGTGACTCTGTTCTGTTTTGTAATTCAGTTCAAGTGTAGCGGTTTTTACATTCCCTCTCTAAGTGATATCTTATGATAAGTGTCTTCTTCTGTGTGACTTATTTCACTTAGAATCGTCGTACCTAAATCCACTCATCGTGCTGCTACTAGCCTTATGACGTTGATTTCATGGCTGAGTGATATTCCATTGTACAGGAGGACCACAACTTCTTTATGCATTTTTCTCTTTCCTAGGATATTTAAGGTGTAATGAAGTGGGGGTTCTTGTCAACAGAGCAGCCCTAAACTTTGGGGTGCCTGTGTCTTGCTCATTTTTAGTTTTCCCAATTTATACACCCATGAGTGGAAGTGCCCTATGGTCTCCAAGCTGTGTTTTTTAGATGTTTCAGAACACACCGTACACTTCTCCAGAGTGGCTGTTGGCAATTTACATCCCACCCATCAGCGTAGCAAGGCTCCCATTTCTCCATGGCCGGTCCTGCATTTCTGGTTTGGACACTTTTTTCCGCATGGCCCTTTTGCCCGCTGGGAAGCGAGACTTCTTTGGAGCGCTGATTGGCCTTTCCAGGTTGCTTGGTTGGCCAAAAAGGGCGTATGCGTTTTTTCCTGAATATATTCAGGAAAAAACGCATACGCCCTTTTTGGCCAAGGGCATCATTGTCCACGTTTTGCCGCTTTTCATGTGCTTTCAAGGCGATTCGAATCTACCTCCTGAAATCTGTTTCCTGCAATTCTGCCTTGCTTTCAAAGCCTCTTCGTTGCCTTCCCTTAATATATTTGTGGACGAGAGGTATCATTTAAAACTCTGCAGGTTTGTGAATTGCAGTGCCCCTGAGCTCCATTTTTCAACTCGCTTTTTTGGGAGCTGGCCGCAAAAGCGCAGGATTGCTTCAGGCCCTCTTCTGGTTCTGGGGGGCAGGCTGAGCTTGTGCTTAATTCTTCTTCCTGATGGGAAAATAGAGTGACCTGTGCCTGTCCCAACACCTAGAGCTAGTCTCTCATTGGTTCCCCCTCTTCCTGTTCATCCTCAGGACAAATTGCAACCTGTATGGAACAGGAGGTTAAAGGTGCTGATTCTCCAAGGAGGGAGATGGCTAGTAAATCGGCTGGAATGGAGAACCCGAGCAAAGGAGATGAGAAATGAGGTGCGTTTTAGAAACCTTTCCCGATCACACGGTGTACCATCTTCTGGGTTTCTCATGCCTGTTTTCGATGTAGGAAGATGCCCTTGAACCTGGAGATTTGGGACCCATGGGATGGCTACCATGCAGTATTACTTGAAAGGGTCTGCGTTGGCTCACCCAACCTCACCGAACCTCTCAGCCCCAAGAGTGTCCACCCTTATGTCTCAATCAGCTGTGGGTCTAGATATGGTCAATCCAGGTTGCATCACAGCCCCTGAACGAATTTTGTAAGAATTTCTCTCTCTTTCCCTGTCTTTGTTTCACGGGTTTTGAAAAGTAATTTATTTTTATAATGGGGTTTAGCTGCTTTTCACGGCTGTGTTTATGCCGCTGTACATCCCCTTGACTCACAGAGAGATATCAATACATAGGTTTGAAGATTCTTCCTAGTCAGATATATTCTTGTGCTGTGAATAGGGGGTGTTGAGTCCAGTTCACTGAAAAAGGAATAGGTCTTGTCTCTTACATATTGGGTTTATGGAACGGTATCTGAGCTAATTTGAAACCCTTGTTTTATGCATCACCCCACCTCACCTTTCCCGTTCAGCAGCCATAGTGTGTTTCCTAAACGTGTGACTCTGTTCTGTTTTGCAATTCAGTTCAAGTGTAGCGGTTTTTACATTCCCTCTCTAAGTGATATATTATGATAAGTGTCTTTTTCTGTGTGACTTATTTCACTTAGAATTGTCGTACCTATATCCACTCATCGTGCTGCTACTAGCCTTATGACGTTGATTTCATGGCTGAGTGATATTCCATTGTACAGGAGGACCACAACTTCTTTATCCATTTTTCTCTTTCCTAGGATATTGAAGGTGTAATGAAGTGGGGGTTCTTGTCAACAGAGCAGCCCTAAACTTTGGGGTGCCTGTGTCTTGCTGATTTTTAGTTTTCCCAATTTATACGGCCATGAGTGGAAGTGCCCTATGCTCTCCAAGCTGTGTTTTTTAGATGTTTCAGGCCACACCGTACACTTCTCCAGAGTGGCTGTTGGCAATTTACATCCCACCCATCAGCGTAGCAAGGCTCCCATTTCTCCATGGCCGGTCCTGCATTTCTGGTTTGGACACTTTTTTCCGCATGGCCCTTTTGCCCGCTGGGAAGCGAGACTTCTTTGGAGCGCTGATTGGCCTTTCCAGGTTGCTTGGTTGGCCAAAAAGGGCGTATGCGTTTTTTCCTGAATATATTCAGGAAAAAACGCATACGCCCTTTTTGGCCAAGGGCATCATTGTCCACGTTTTGCCGCTTTTCATGTGCTTTCAAGGCGATTCGAATCTACCTCCTGAAATCTGTTTCCTGCAATTCTGCCTTGCTTTCAAAGCCTCTTCGTTGCCTTCCCTTAATATATTTGTGGACGAGAGGTATCATTTAAAACTCTGCAGGTTTGTGAATTGCAGTGCCCCTGAGCTCCATTTTTCAACTCGCTTTTTTGGGAGCTGGCCGCAAAAGCGCAGGATTGCTTCAGGCCCTCTTCTGGTTCTGGGGGGCAGGCTGAGCTTGTGCTTAATTCTTCTTCCTGATGTTAAAATAGAGTGACCTGTGCCTGTCCCAACACCTAGAGCTAGTCTCTCATTGGTTCCCCCTCTTCCCGTTCATCCTCAGGACAAATTGCAACCTGTACGGAACAGGAGGTTAAAGGTGCTGATTCTCCAAGGAGGGAGATGGCTAGTAAATCGGCTGGAATGGCGAACCCGAGCAAAGGAGATGAGAAATGAGGTGCGTTTTAGAAACCTTTCCCGATCACACCGTGTACCATCTTCTGGGTTTCTCATGCCTGTTTTCGATGTAGGAAGATGCCCTTGAACCTGGAGATTTGGGACCCATGGGATGGGTACCATGCAGTACTACTTGAAAGGGTCTGCGTTGGCTCACCCAACCTCACCGAACCTCTCAGCCCCAAGAGTGTCCACCCTTATGTCTCAATCAGCTGTGGGTCTAGATATGGTCAATCCAGGTTGCATCACAGCCCCTGAACGAATTTTGTAAGAATTTCTCTCTCTTTCACTGTCTTTGTTTCACGGGTTTTGAAAAGTAATTTATTTTTATAATGGGGTTTAGCTGCTTTTCACGGCTGTGTTTATGCCGCTGTACACCCCCTTGACTCACTTACAGAGAGATATCAATACATAGGTTTGAAGATTCTTACTAGTCAGATATATTCTTGTGCGGTGAATAGGGGGTGTTGAGTCCAGTTCACTGAAAAAGGAATAGGTCTTGTCTCTTACATATTGGGTTTATGGAACGGTATCTGAGCTAATTTGAAACCCTTGTTTTATGCATCACCCCACCTCACCTTTCCCGTTCAGCAGCCATAGTGTGTTTCCTAAACGCGTGACTCTGTTCTGTTTTGCAATTCAGTTCAAGTGTAGCGGTTTTTACATTCCCTCTATAAGTGATAACTTAGGATAAGTGTCTTTTTCTGTGTGACTTATTTCACTTAGAATCGTCGTACCTAAATCCACTCATCGTGCTGCTACTAGCCTTATGACGTTGATTTCATGGCTGAGTGATATTCCATTGTACAGGAGGACCACAACTTCTTTATCCATTTTTCTCTTTCCTAGGATATTTAAGGTGTAATGAAGTGGGGGTTCTTGTCAACAGAGCAGCCCTAAACTTTGGGGTGCCTGTGTCTTGCTGATTTTTAGTTTACCCAATTTATACGCCCATGAGTGGAAGGGCCCTATGCTCTCCAAGCTGTGTTTTTTAGATGTTTCAGAACACACCGTACACTTCTCCAGAGTGGCTGTTGGCAATTTACATCCCACCCATCAGCGTAGCAAGGCTCCCATTTCTCCATGGCCGGTCCTGCATTTCTGGTTTGGACACTTTTTTCCGCATGGCCCTTTTGCCCGCTGGGAAGCGAGACTTCTTTGGAGCGCTGATTGGCCTTTCCAGGTTGCTTGGTTGGCCAAAAAGGGCGTATGCGTTTTTTCCTGAATATATTCAGGAAAAAACGCATACGCCCTTTTTGGCCAAGGGCATCATTGTCCACGTTTTGCCGCTTTTCTTGTGCTTTCAAGGCGATTCGAATCTACCTCCTGAAATCTGTTTCCTGCAATTCTGCCTTGCTTTCAAAGCCTCTTCGTTGCCTTCCCTTAATATATTTGTGGACGAGAGGTATCATTTAAAACTCTGCAGGTTTGTGAATTGCAGTGCCCCTGACCTCCATTTTTCAACTCGCTTTTTTGGGAGCTGGCCGCAAAAGCGCAGGATTGCTTCAGTCCCTCTTCTGTTTCTGGGGGGCAGGCTGAGCTTGTGCTTAATTCTTCTTCCTGATGGGAAAATAGAGTGACCTGTGCCTGTCCCAACACCTAGAGCTAGTCTCTCATTGGTTCCCCCTCTTCCCGTTCATCCTCAGGACAAATTGCAACCTGTACGGAACAGGAGGTTAAAGGTGCTGATTCTCCAAGGAGGGAGATGGCTAGTAAATCGGCTGGAATGGCGAACCCGAGCAAAGGAGATGAGAAATGAGGTGCGTTTTAGAAACCTTTCCCGATCACACCGTGTACCATCTTCTGGGTTTCTCATGCCTGTTTTCGATGTAGGAAGATGCCCTTGAACCTGGAGATTTGGGACCCATGGGATGGGTACCATGCAGTAGTACTTGAAAGGGTCTGCGTTGGCTCACCCAACCTCACCGAACCTCTCAGCCCCAAGAGTGTCCACCCTTATGTCTCAATCAGCTGTGGGTCTAGATATGGTCAATCCAGGTTGCATCACAGCCCCTGAACGAATTTTGTAAGAATTTCTCTCTCTTTCACTGTCTTTGTTTCACGGGTTTTGAAAAGTAATTTATTTTTATAATGGGGTTTAGCTGCTTTTCACGGCTGTGTTTATGCCGCTGTACACCCCCTTGACTCACTTATAGAGAGATATCAATACATAGGTTTGAAGATTCTTACTAGTCAGATATATTCTTGTGCGGTGAATAGGGGGTGTTGAGTCCAGTTCACTGAAAAAGGAATAGGTCTTGTCTCTTACATATTGGGTTTATGGAACGGTATCTGAGCTAATTTGAAACCCTTGTTTTATGCATCACCCCACCTCACCTTTCCCGTTCAGCAGCCATAGTGTGTTTCCTAAACGTGTGACTCTGTTGTGTTTTGCAATTCAGTTCAAGTGTAGCGGTTTTTACATTCCCTCTATAAGTGATAACTTAGGATAAGTGTCTTTTTCTGTGTGACTTATTTCACTTAGAATCGTCGTACCTAAATCCACTCATCGTGCTGCTACTAGCCTTATGACGTTGATTTCATGGCTGAGTGATATTCCATTGTACAGGAGGACCACAACTTCTTTATCCATTTTTCTCTTTCCTAGGATATTTAAGGTGTAATGAAGTGGGGGTTCTTGTCAACAGAGCAGCCCTAAACTTTGGGGTGCCTGTGTCTTGCTGATTTTTAGTTTTCCCAATTTATACGCCCATGAGTGGAAGTGCCCTATGCTCTCCAAGCTGTGTTTTTTAGATGTTTCAGAACACACCGTACACTTCTCCAGAGTGGCTGTTGGCAATTTACATCCCACCCATCAGCGTAGCAAGGCTCCCATTTCTCCATGGCCGGTCCTGCATTTCTGGTTTGGACACTTTTTTCCGCATGGCCCTTTTGCCCGCTGGGAAGCGAGACTTCTTTGGAGTGCTGATTGGCCTTTCCAGGTTGCTTGGTTGGCCAAAAAGGGCGTATGCGTTTTTTCCTGAATATATTCAGGAAAAAACGCATACGCCCTTTTTGGCCAAGGGCATCATTGTCCACGTTTTGCCGCTTTTCATGTGCTTTCAAGGCGATTCGAATCTACCTCCTGAAATCTGTTTCCTGCAATTCTGCCTTGCTTTCAAAGCCTCTTCGTTGCCTTCCCTTAAAATATTTGTGGACGAGAGGTATCATTTAAAACTCTGCAGGTTTGTGAATTGCAGTGCCCCTGAGCTCCATTTTTCAACTCGCTTTTTTGGGAGCTGGCCGCAAAAGCGCAGGATTGCTTCAGGCCCTCTTCTGGTTCTGGGGGGCAGGCTGAGCTTGTGCTTAATTCTTCTTCCCGATGGGAAAATAGAGTGACCTGTGCCTGTCCCAACACCTAGAGCTAGTCTCTCATTGGTTCCCCCTCTTCCCGTTCATCCTCAGGACAAATTGCAACCTGTACGGAACAGGAGGTTAAAGGTGCTGATTCTCCAAGGAGGGAGATGGCTAGTAAATCGGCTGGAATGGCGAACCCGAGCAAAGGAGATGAGAAATGAGGTGCGTTTTAGAAACCTTTCCCGATCACACGGTGTACCATCTTCTGGGTTTCTCATGCCTGTTTTCGACGTAGGAAGATGCCCTTGAACCTGGAGATTTGGGACCCATGGGATGGGTACCATGCAGTAGTACTTGAAAGGGTCTGCGTTGGCTCACCCAACCTCACCGAACCTCTCAGCCCCAAGAGTGTCCACCCTTATGTCTCAATCAGCTGTGGGTCTAGATATGGTCAATCCAGGTTGCATCACAGCCCCTGAACGAATTTTGTAAGAATTTCTCTCTCTTTCACTGTCTTTGTTTCACGGGTTTTGAAAAGTAATTTATTTTTATATTGGGGTTTAGCTGCTTTTCACGGCTGTGTTTATGCCGCTTTACACCCCCTTGACTCACTTACGGAGAGATATCAATACATAGGTTTGAAGATTCTTACTAGTCAGATATATTCTTGTGCGGTGAATAGGGGGTGTTGAGTCCAGTTCACTGAAAAAGGAATAGGTCTTGTCTCTTACATATTGGGTTTATGGAACGGTATCTGAGCTAATTTGAAACCCTTGTTTTATGCATCACCCCACCTCACCTTTCCCGTTCAGCAGCCATAGTGTGTTTCCTAAACGTGTGACTCTGTTCTGTTTTGCAATTCAGTTCAAGTGTAGCGGTTTTTACATTCCCTCTATAAGTGATAACTTAGGATAAGTGTCTTTTTCTGTGTGACTTATTTCACTTAGAATCGTCGTACCTAAATCCACTCATCGTGCTGCTACTAGCCTTATGACGTTGATTTCATGGCTGAGTGATATTCCATTGTACAGGAGGACCACAACTTCTTTATCCATTTTTCTCTTTCCTAGGATATTTAAGGTGTAATGAAGTGGGGGTTCTTGTCAACAGAGCAGCCCTAAACTTTGGGGTGCCTGTGTCTTGCTGATTTTTAGTTTACCCAATTTATACGCCCATGAGTGGAAGGGCCCTATGCTCTCCAAGCTGTGTTTTTTAGATGTTTCAGAACACACCGTACACTTCTCCAGAGTGGCTGTTGGCAATTTACATCCCACCCATCAGCGTAGCAAGGCTCCCATTTCTCCATGGCCGGTCCTGCATTTCTGGTTTGGACACTTTTTTCCGCATGGCCCTTTTGCCCGCTGGGAAGCGAGACTTCTTTGGAGCGCTGATTGGCCTTTCCAGGTTGCTTGGTTGGCCAAAAAGGGCGTATGCGTTTTTTCCTGAATATATTCAGGAAAAAACGCATACGCCCTTTTTGGCCAAGGGCATCATTGTCCACGTTTTGCCGCTTTTCTTGTGCTTTCAAGGCGATTCGAATCTACCTCCTGAAATCTGTTTCCTGCAATTCTGCCTTGCTTTCAAAGCCTCTTCGTTGCCTTCCCTTAATATATTTGTGGACGAGAGGTATCATTTAAAACTCTGCAGGTTTGTGAATTGCAGTGCCCCTGACCTCCATTTTTCAACTCGCTTTTTTGGGAGCTGGCCGCAAAAGCGCAGGATTGCTTCAGGCCCTCTTCTGTTTCTGGGGGGCAGGCTGAGCTTGTGCTTAATTCTTCTTCCTGATGGGAAAATAGAGTGACCTGTGCCTGTCCCAACACCTAGAGCTAGTCTCTCATTGGTTCCCCCTCTTCCCGTTCATCCTCAGGACAAATTGCAACCTGTACGGAACAGGAGGTTAAAGGTGCTGATTCTCCAAGGAGGGAGATGGCTAGTAAATCGGCTGGAATGGCGAACCCGAGCAAAGGAGATGAGAAATGAGGTGCGTTTTAGAAACCTTTCCCGATCACACCGTGTACCATCTTCTGGGTTTCTCATGCCTGTTTTCGATGTAGGAAGATGCCCTTGAACCTGGAGATTTGGGACCCATGGGATGGGTACCATGCAGTAGTACTTGAAAGGGTCTGCGTTGGCTCACCCAACCTCACCGAACCTCTCAGCCCCAAGAGTGTCCACCCTTATGTCTCAATCAGCTGTGGGTCTAGATATGGTCAATCCAGGTTGCATCACAGCCCCTGAACGAATTTTGTAAGAATTTCTCTCTCTTTCACTGTCTTTGTTTCACGGGTTTTGAAAAGTAATTTATTTTTATAATGGGGTTTAGCTGCTTTTCACGGCTGTGTTTATGCCGCTGTACACCCCCTTGACTCACTTATAGAGAGATATCAATACATAGGTTTGAAGATTCTTACTAGTCAGATATATTCTTGTGCGGTGAATAGGGGGTGTTGAGTCCAGTTCACTGAAAAAGGAATAGGTCTTGTCTCTTACATATTGGGTTTATGGAACGGTATCTGAGCTAATTTGAAACCCTTGTTTTATGCATCACCCCACCTCACCTTTCCCGTTCAGCAGCCATAGTGTGTTTCCTAAACGTGTGACTCTGTTGTGTTTTGCAATTCAGTTCAAGTGTAGCGGTTTTTACATTCCCTCTATAAGTGATAACTTAGGATAAGTGTCTTTTTCTGTGTGACTTATTTCACTTAGAATCGTCGTACCTAAATCCACTCATCGTGCTGCTACTAGCCTTATGACGTTGATTTCATGGCTGAGTGATATTCCATTGTACAGGAGGACCACAACTTCTTTATCCATTTTTCTCTTTCCTAGGATATTTAAGGTGTAATGAAGTGGGGGTTCTTGTCAACAGAGCAGCCCTAAACTTTGGGGTGCCTGTGTCTTGCTGATTTTTAGTTTACCCAATTTATACGCCCATGAGTGGAAGTGCCCTATGCTCTCCAAGCTGTGTTTTTTAGATGTTTCAGAACACACCGTACACTTCTCCAGAGTGGCTGTTGGCAATTTACATCCCACCCATCAGCGTAGCAAGGCTCCCATTTCTCCATGGCCGGTCCTGCATTTCTGGTTTGGACACTTTTTTCCGCATGGCCCTTTTGCCCGCTGGGAAGCGAGACTTCTTTGGAGTGCTGATTGGCCTTTCCAGGTTGCTTGGTTGGCCAAAAAGGGCGTATGCGTTTTTTCCTGAATATATTCAGGAAAAAACGCATACGCCCTTTTTGGCCAAGGGCATCATTGTCCACGTTTTGCCGCTTTTCATGTGCTTTCAAGGCGATTCGAATCTACCTCCTGAAATCTGTTTCCTGCAATTCTGCCTTGCTTTCAAAGCCTCTTCGTTGCCTTCCCTTAAAATATTTGTGGACGAGAGGTATCATTTAAAACTCTGCAGGTTTGTGAATTGCAGTGCCCCTGAGCTCCATTTTTCAACTCGCTTTTTTGGGAGCTGGCCGCAAAAGCGCAGGATTGCTTCAGGCCCTCTTCTGGTTCTGGGGGGCAGGCTGAGCTTGTGCTTAATTCTTCTTCCCGATGGGAAAATAGAGTGACCTGTGCCTGTCCCAACACCTAGAGCTAGTCTCTCATTGGTTCCCCCTCTTCCCGTTCATCCTCAGGACAAATTGCAACCTGTACGGAACAGGAGGTTAAAGGTGCTGATTCTCCAAGGAGGGAGATGGCTAGTAAATCGGCTGGAATGGCGAACCCGAGCAAAGGAGATGAGAAATGAGGTGCGTTTTAGAAACCTTTCCCGATCACACGGTGTACCATCTTCTGGGTTTCTCATGCCTGTTTTCGACGTAGGAAGATGCCCTTGAACCTGGAGATTTGGGACCCATGGGATGGGTACCATGCAGTAGTACTTGAAAGGGTCTGCGTTGGCTCACCCAACCTCACCGAACCTCTCAGCCCCAAGAGTGTCCACCCTTATGTCTCAATCAGCTGTGGGTCTAGATATGGTCAATCCAGGTTGCATCACAGCCCCTGAACGAATTTTGTAAGAATTTCTCTCTCTTTCACTGTCTTTGTTTCACGGGTTTTGAAAAGTAATTTATTTTTATATTGGGGTTTAGCTGCTTTTCACGGCTGTGTTTATGCCGCTTTACACCCCCTTGACTCACTTACGGAGAGATATCAATACATAGGTTTGAAGATTCTTACTAGTCAGATATATTCTTGTGCGGTGAATAGGGGGTGTTGAGTCCAGTTCACTGAAAAAGGAATAGGTCTTGTCTCTTACATATTGGGTTTATGGAACGGTATCTGAGCTAATTTGAAACCCTTGTTTTATGCATCACCCCACCTCACCTTTCCCGTTCAGCAGCCATAGTGTGTTTCCTAAACGTGTGACTCTGTTCTGTTTTGCAATTCAGTTCAAGTGTAGCGGTTTTTACATTCCCTCTATAAGTGATAACTTAGGATAAGTGTCTTTTTCTGTGTGACTTATTTCACTTAGAATCGTCGTACCTAAATCCACTCATCGTGCTGCTACTAGCCTTATGACGTTGATTTCATGGCTGAGTGATATTCCATTGTACAGGAGGACCACAACTTCTTTATCCATTTTTCTCTTTCCTAGGATATTTAAGGTGTAATGAAGTGGGGGTTCTTGTCAACAGAGCAGCCCTAAACTTTGGGGTGCCTGTGTCTTGCTGATTTTTAGTTTACCCAATTTATACGCCCATGAGTGGAAGTGCCCTATGCTCTCCAAGCTGTGTTTTTTAGATGTTTCAGAACACACCGTACACTTCTCCAGAGTGGCTGTTGGCAATTTACATCCCACCCATCAGCGTAGCAAGGCTCCCATTTCTCCATGGCCGGTCCTGCATTTCTGGTTTGGACACTTTTTTCCGCATGGCCCTTTTGCCCGCTGGGAAGCGAGACTTCTTTGGAGTGCTGATTGGCCTTTCCAGGTTGCTTGGTTGGCCAAAAAGGGCGTATGCGTTTTTTCCTGAATATATTCAGGAAAAAACGCATACGCCCTTTTTGGCCAAGGGCATCATTGTCCACGTTTTGCCGCTTTTCATGTGCTTTCAAGGCGATTCGAATCTACCTCCTGAAATCTGTTTCCTGCAATTCTGCCTTGCTTTCAAAGCCTCTTCGTTGCCTTCCCTTAAAATATTTGTGGACGAGAGGTATCATTTAAAACTCTGCAGGTTTGTGAATTGCAGTGCCCCTGAGCTCCATTTTTCAACTCGCTTTTTTGGGAGCTGGCCGCAAAAGCGCAGGATTGCTTCAGGCCCTCTTCTGGTTCTGGGGGGCAGGCTGAGCTTGTGCTTAATTCTTCTTCCCGATGGGAAAATAGAGTGACCTGTGCCTGTCCCAACACCTAGAGCTAGTCTCTCATTGGTTCCCCCTCTTCCCGTTCATCCTCAGGACAAATTGCAACCTGTACGGAACAGGAGGTTAAAGGTGCTGATTCTCCAAGGAGGGAGATGGCTAGTAAATCGGCTGGAATGGCGAACCCGAGCAAAGGAGATGAGAAATGAGGTGCGTTTTAGAAACCTTTCCCGATCACACGGTGTACCATCTTCTGGGTTTCTCATGCCTGTTTTCGATGTAGGAAGATGCCCTTGAACCTGGAGATTTGGGACCCATGGGATGGGTACCATGCAGTAGTACTTGAAAGGGTCTGCGTTGGCTCACCCAACCTCACCGAACCTCTCAGCCCCAAGAGTGTCCACCCTTATGTCTCAATCAGCTGTGGGTCTAGATATGGTCAATCCAGGTTGCATCACAGCCCGTGAACGAATTTTGTAAGAATTTCTCTCTCTTTCACTGTCTTTGTTTCACGGGTTTTGAAAAGTAATTTATTTTTATAATGGGGTTTAGCTGCTTTTCACGGCTGTGTTTATGCCGCTTTACACCCCCTTGACTCACTCACAGAGAGATATCAATACATAGGTTTGAAGATTCTTACTAGTCAGATATATTCTTGTGCGGTGAATAGGGGGTGTTGAGTCCAGTTCAATGAAAAAGGAATAGGTCTTGTCTCTTACATATTGGGTTTATGGAACGGTATCGGAGCTAATTTGAAACCCTTGTTTTATGCATGACCCCACCTCACCTTGCCCGTTCAGCAGCCATAGTGTGTTTCCTAAACGTGTGACTCTGTTCTGTTTTGCAATTCAGTTCAAGTGTAGCGGTTTTTACATTCCCTCTCTAAGTGATATCTTAGGATAAGTGTCTTTTTCTGTGTGACTTATTTCACTTAGAATCGTCGTACCTAAATCCACTCATCGTGCTGCTACTAGCCTTATGACGTTGATTTCATGGCTGAGTGATATTCCATTGTACATGAGGACCACAACTTCTTTATCCATTTTTCTCTTTCCTAGGATATTGAAGGTGTAATGAAGTGGGGGTTCTTGTCAACAGAGCAGCCCTAAACTTTGGGGTGCCTGTGTCTTGCTGATTTTTAGTTTTCCCAATTTATACGCCCATGAGTGGAAGTGCCCTATGCTCTCCAAGCTGTGTTTTTTAGATGTTTCAGAACACACCGTACACTTCTCCAGAGTGGCTGTTGGCAATTTACATCCCACCCATCAGCGTAGCAAGGCTCCCATTTCTCCATGGCCGGTCCTGCATTTCTGGTTTGGACACTTTTTTCCGCATGGCCCTTTTGCCCGCTGGGAAGCGAGACTTCTTTGGAGCGCTGATTGGCCTTTCCAGGTTGCTTGGTTGGCCAAAAAGGGCGTATGCGTTTTTTCCTGAATATATTCAGGAAAAAACGCATACGCCCTTTTTGGCCAAGGGCATCATTGTCCACGTTTTGCCGCTTTTCATGTGCTTTCAAGGCGATTCGAATCTACCTCCTGAAATCTGTTTCCTGCAATTCTGCCTTGCTTTCAAAGCCTCTTCGTTGCCTTCCCTTAATATATTTGTGGACGAGAGGTATCATTTAGAACTCTGCAGGTTTGTGAATTGCAGTGCCCCTGACCTCCATTTTTCAACTCGCTTTTTTGGGAGCTGGCCGCAAAAGCGCAGGATTGCTTCAGGCCCTCTTCTGGTTCTGGGGGGCAGGCTGAGCTTGTGCTTAATTCTTCTTCCTGATGGGAAAATAGAGTGACCTGTGCCTGTCCCAACACCTAGAGCTAGTCTCTCATTGGTTCCCCCTCTTCCCGTTCATCCTCAGGACAAATTGCAACCTGTACGGAACAGGAGGTTAAAGGTGCTGATTCTCCAAGGAGGGAGATGGCTAGTAAATCGGCTGGAATGGCGAACCCGAGCAAAGGAGATGAGAAATGAGGTGCGTTTTAGAAACCTTTCCCGATCACACCGTGTACCATCTTCTGGGTTTCTCATGCCTGTTTTCGATGTAGGAAGATGCCCTTGAACCTGGAGATTTGGGACCCATGGGATGGGTACCATGCAGTAGTACTTGAAAGGGTCTGCGTTGGCTCACCCAACCTCACCGAACCTCTCAGCCCCAAGAGTGTCCACCCTTATGTCTCAATCAGCTGTGGGTCTAGATATGGTCAATCCAGGTTGCATCACAGCCCCTGAACGTATTTTGTAAGAATTTCTCTCTCTTTCACTGTCTTTGTTTCACGGGTTTTGAAAAGTAATTTATTTTTATAATGGGGTTTAGCTGCTTTTCACGGCTGTGTTTATGCCGCTGTACACCCCCTTGACTCACTTATAGAGAGATATCAATACATAGGTTTGAAGATTCTTACTAGTCAGATATATTCTTGTGCGGTGAATAGGGGGTGTTGAGTCCAGTTCACTGAAAAAGGAATAGGTCTTGTCTCTTACATATTGGGTTTATGGAACGGTATCTGAGCTAATTTGAAACCCTTGTTTTATGCATCACTCCACCTCACCTTTCCCGTTCAGCAGCCATAGTGTGTTTCCTAAACGTGTGACTCTGTTCTGTTTTGCAATTCAGTTCAAGTGTAGCGGTTTTTACATTCCCTCTATAAGTGATAACTTAGGATAAGTGTCTTTTTCTGTGTGACTTATTTCACTTAGAATCGTCGTACCTAAATCCACTCATCGTGCTGCTACTAGCCTTATGACGTTGATTTCATGGCTGAGTGATATTCCATTGTACAGGAGGACCACAACTTCTTTATCCATTTTTCTCTTTCCTAGGATATTTAAGGTGTAATGAAGTGGGGGTTCTTGTCAACAGAGCAGCCCTAAACTTTGGGGTGCCTGTGTCTTGCTGATTTTTAGTTTACCCAATTTATACGCCCATGAGTGGAAGGGCCCTATGCTCTCCAAGCTGTGTTTTTTAGATGTTTCAGAACACACCGTACACTTCTCCAGAGTGGCTGTTGGCAATTTACATCCCACCCATCAGCGTAGCAAGGCTCCCATTTCTCCATGGCCGGTCCTGCATTTCTGGTTTGGACACTTTTTTCCGCATGGCCCTTTTGCCCGCTGGGAAGCGAGACTTCTTTGGAGCGCTGATTGGCCTTTCCAGGTTGCTTGGTTGGCCAAAAAGGGCGTATGCGTTTTTTCCTGAATATATTCAGGAAAAAACGCATACGCCCTTTTTGGCCAAGGGCATCATTGTCCACGTTTTGCCGCTTTTCTTGTGCTTTCAAGGCGATTCGAATCTACCTCCTGAAATCTGTTTCCTGCAATTCTGCCTTGCTTTCAAAGCCTCTTCGTTGGCTTCCCTTAATATATTTGTGGACGAGAGGTATCATTTAAAACTCTGCAGGTTTGTGAATTGCAGTGCCCCTGACCTCCATTTTTCAACTCGCTTTTTTGGGAGCTGGCCGCAAAAGCGCAGGATTGCTTCAGGCCCTCTTCTGGTTCTGGGGGGCAGGCTGAGCTTGTGCTTAATTCTTCTTCCTGATGGGAAAATAGAGTGACCTGTGCCTGTCCCAACACCTAGAGCTAGTCTCTCATTGGTTCCCCCTCTTCCCGTTCATCCTCAGGACAAATTGCAACCTGTACGGAACAGGAGGTTAAAGGTGCTGATTCTCCAAGGAGGGAGATGGCTAGTAAATCGGCTGGAATGGCGAACCCGAGCAAAGGAGATGAGAAATGAGGTGCGTTTTAGAAACCTTTCCCGATCACACCGTGTACCATCTTCTGGGTTTCTCATGCCTGTTTTCGATGTAGGAAGATGCCCTTGAACCTGGAGATTTGGGACCCATGGGATGGGTACCATGCAGTAGTACTTGAAAGGGTCTGCGTTGGCTCACCCAACCTCACCGAACCTCTCAGCCCCAAGAGTGTCCACCCTTATGTCTCAATCAGCTGTGGGTCTAGATATGGTCAATCCAGGTTGCATCACAGCCCCTGAACGAATTTTGTAAGAATTTCTCTCTCTTTCACTGTCTTTGTTTCACGGGTTTTGAAAAGTAATTTATTTTTATAATGGGGTTTAGCTGCTTTTCACGGCTGTGTTTATGCCGCTGTACACCCCCTTGACTCACTTATAGAGAGATATCAATACATAGGTTTGAAGATTCTTACTAGTCAGATATATTCTTGTGCGGTGAATAGGGGGTGTTGAGTCCAGTTCACTGAAAAAGGAATAGGTCTTGTCTCTTACATATTGGGTTTATGGAACGGTATCTGAGCTAATTTGAAACCCTTGTTTTATGCATCACCCCACCTCACCTTTCCCGTTCAGCAGCCATAGTGTGTTTCCTAAACGTGTGACTCTGTTGTGTTTTGCAATTCAGTTCAAGTGTAGCGGTTTTTACATTCCCTCTATAAGTGATAACTTAGGATAAGTGTCTTTTTCTGTGTGACTTATTTCACTTAGAATCGTCGTACCTAAATCCACTCATCGTGCTGCTACTAGCCTTATGACGTTGATTTCATGGCTGAGTGATATTCCATTGTACAGGAGGACCACAACTTCTTTATCCATTTTTCTCTTTCCTAGGATATTTAAGGTGTAATGAAGTGGGGGTTCTTGTCAACAGAGCAGCCCTAAACTTTGGGGTGCCTGTGTCTTGCTGATTTTTAGTTTACCCAATTTATACGCCCATGAGTGGAAGTGCCCTATGCTCTCCAAGCTGTGTTTTTTAGATGTTTCAGAACACACCGTACACTTCTCCAGAGTGGCTGTTGGCAATTTACATCCCACCCATCAGCGTAGCAAGGCTCCCATTTCTCCATGGCCGGTCCTGCATTTCTGGTTTGGACACTTTTTTCCGCATGGCCCTTTTGCCCGCTGGGAAGCGAGACTTCTTTGGAGTGCTGATTGGCCTTTCCAGGTTGCTTGGTTGGCCAAAAAGGGCGTATGCGTTTTTTCCTGAATATATTCAGGAAAAAACGCATACGCCCTTTTTGGCCAAGGGCATCATTGTCCACGTTTTGCCGCTTTTCATGTGCTTTCAAGGCGATTCGAATCTACCTCCTGAAATCTGTTTCCTGCAATTCTGCCTTGCTTTCAAAGCCTCTTCGTTGCCTTCCCTTAAAATATTTGTGGACGAGAGGTATCATTTAAAACTCTGCAGGTTTGTGAATTGCAGTGCCCCTGAGCTCCATTTTTCAACTCGCTTTTTTGGGAGCTGGCCGCAAAAGCGCAGGATTGCTTCAGGCCCTCTTCTGGTTCTGGGGGGCAGGCTGAGCTTGTGCTTAATTCTTCTTTCCGATGGGAAAATAGAGTGACCTGTGCCTGTCCCAACACCTAGAGCTAGTCTCTCATTGGTTCCCCCTCTTCCCGTTCATCCTCAGGACAAATTGCAACCTGTACGGAACAGGAGGTTAAAGGTGCTGATTCTCCAAGGAGGGAGATGGCTAGTAAATCGGCTGGAATGGCGAACCCGAGCAAAGGAGATGAGAAATGAGGTGCGTTTTAGAAACCTTTCCCGATCACACGGTGTACCATCTTCTGGGTTTCTCATGCCTGTTTTCGACGTAGGAAGATGCCCTTGAACCTGGAGATTTGGGACCCATGGGATGGGTACCATGCAGTAGTACTTGAAAGGGTCTGCGTTGGCTCACCCAACCTCACCGAACCTCTCAGCCCCAAGAGTGTCCACCCTTATGTCTCAATCAGCTGTGGGTCTAGATATGGTCAATCCAGGTTGCATCACAGCCCCTGAACGAATTTTGTAAGAATTTCTCTCTCTTTCACTGTCTTTGTTTCACGGGTTTTGAAAAGTAATTTATTTTTATATTGGGGTTTAGCTGCTTTTCACGGCTGTGTTTATGCCGCTTTACACCCCCTTGACTCACTTACGGAGAGATATCAATACATAGGTTTGAAGATTCTTACTAGTCAGATATATTCTTGTGCGGTGAATAGGGGGTGTTGAGTCCAGTTCACTGAAAAAGGAATAGGTCTTGTCTCTTACATATTGGGTTTATGGAACGGTATCTGAGCTAATTTGAAACCCTTGTTTTATGCATCACCCCACCTCACCTTTCCCGTTCAGCAGCCATAGTGTGTTTCCTAAACGTGTGACTCTGTTCTGTTTTGCAATTCAGTTCAAGTGTAGCGGTTTTTACATTCCCTCTATAAGTGATAACTTAGGATAAGTGTCTTTTTCTGTGTGACTTATTTCACTTAGAATCGTCGTACCTAAATCCACTCATCGTGCTGCTACTAGCCTTATGACGTTGATTTCATGGCTGAGTGATATTCCATTGTACAGGAGGACCACAACTTCTTTATCCATTTTTCTCTTTCCTAGGATATTTAAGGTGTAATGAAGTGGGGGTTCTTGTCAACAGAGCAGCCCTAAACTTTGGGGTGCCTGTGTCTTGCTGATTTTTAGTTTACCCAATTTATACGCCCATGAGTGGAAGTGCCCTATGCTCTCCAAGCTGTGTTTTTTAGATGTTTCAGAACACACCGTACACTTCTCCAGAGTGGCTGTTGGCAATTTACATCCCACCCATCAGCGTAGCAAGGCTCCCATTTCTCCATGGCCGGTCCTGCATTTCTGGTTTGGACACTTTTTTCCGCATGGCCCTTTTGCCCGCTGGGAAGCGAGACTTCTTTGGAGTGCTGATTGGCCTTTCCAGGTTGCTTGGTTGGCCAAAAAGGGCGTATGCGTTTTTTCCTGAATATATTCAGGAAAAAACGCATACGCCCTTTTTGGCCAAGGGCATCATTGTCCACGTTTTGCCGCTTTTCATGTGCTTTCAAGGCGATTCGAATCTACCTCCTGAAATCTGTTTCCTGCAATTCTGCCTTGCTTTCAAAGCCTCTTCGTTGCCTTCCCTTAAAATATTTGTGGACGAGAGGTATCATTTAAAACTCTGCAGGTTTGTGAATTGCAGTGCCCCTGAGCTCCATTTTTCAACTCGCTTTTTTGGGAGCTGGCCGCAAAAGCGCAGGATTGCTTCAGGCCCTCTTCTGGTTCTGGGGGGCAGGCTGAGCTTGTGCTTAATTCTTCTTCCCGATGGGAAAATAGAGTGACCTGTGCCTGTCCCAACACCTAGAGCTAGTCTCTCATTGGTTCCCCCTCTTCCCGTTCATCCTCAGGACAAATTGCAACCTGTACGGAACAGGAGGTTAAAGGTGCTGATTCTCCAAGGAGGGAGATGGCTAGTAAATCGGCTGGAATGGCGAACCCGAGCAAAGGAGATGAGAAATGAGGTGCGTTTTAGAAACCTTTCCCGATCACACGGTGTACCATCTTCTGGGTTTCTCATGCCTGTTTTCGACGTAGGAAGATGCCCTTGAACCTGGAGATTTGGGACCCATGGGATGGGTACCATGCAGTAGTACTTGAAAGGGTCTGCGTTGGCTCACCCAACCTCACCGAACCTCTCAGCCCCAAGAGTGTCCACCCTTATGTCTCAATCAGCTGTGGGTCTAGATATGGTCAATCCAGGTTGCATCACAGCCCGTGAACGAATTTTGTAAGAATTTCTCTCTCTTTCACTGTCTTTGTTTCACGGGTTTTGAAAAGTAATTTATTTTTATAATGGGGTTTAGCTGCTTTTCACGGCTGTGTTTATGCCGCTTTACACCCCCTTGACTCACTCACAGAGAGATATCAATACATAGGTTTGAAGATTCTTACTAGTCAGATATATTCTTGTGCGGTGAATAGGGGGTGTTGAGTCCAGTTCAATGAAAAAGGAATAGGTCTTGTCTCTTACATATTGGGTTTATGGAACGGTATCGGAGCTAATTTGAAACCCTTGTTTTATGCATGACCCCACCTCACCTTGCCCGTTCAGCAGCCATAGTGTGTTTCCTAAACGTGTGACTCTGTTCTGTTTTGCAATTCAGTTCAAGTGTAGCGGTTTTTACATTCCCTCTCTAAGTGATATCTTAGGATAAGTGTCTTTTTCTGTGTGACTTATTTCACTTAGAATCGTCGTACCTAAATCCACTCATCGTGCTGCTACTAGCCTTATGACGTTGATTTCATGGCTGAGTGATATTCCATTGTACATGAGGACCACAACTTCTTTATCCATTTTTCTCTTTCCTAGGATATTGAAGGTGTAATGAAGTGGGGGTTCTTGTCAACAGAGCAGCCCTAAACTTTGGGGTGCCTGTGTCTTGCTGATTTTTAGTTTTCCCAATTTATACGCCCATGAGTGGAAGTGCCCTATGCTCTCCAAGCTGTGTTTTTTAGATGTTTCAGAACACACCGTACACTTCTCCAGAGTGGCTGTTGGCAATTTACATCCCACCCATCAGCGTAGCAAGGCTCCCATTTCTCCATGGCCGGTCCTGCATTTCTGGTTTGGACACTTTTTTCCGCATGGCCCTTTTGCCCGCTGGGAAGCGAGACTTCTTTGGAGCGCTGATTGGCCTTTCCAGGTTGCTTGGTTGGCCAAAAAGGGCGTATGCGTTTTTTCCTGAATATATTCAGGAAAAAACGCATACGCCCTTTTTGGCCAAGGGCATCATTGTCCACGTTTTGCCGCTTTTCATGTGCTTTCAAGGCGATTCGAATCTACCTCCTGAAATCTGTTTCCTGCAATTCTGCCTTGCTTTCAAAGCCTCTTCGTTGCCTTCCCTTAATATATTTGTGGACGAGAGGTATCATTTAAAACTCTGCAGGTTTGTGAATTGCAGTGCCCCTGACCTCCATTTTTCAACTCGCTTTTTTGGGAGCTGGCCGCAAAAGCGCAGGATTGCTTCAGGCTCTCTTCTGGTTCTGGGGGGCAGGCTGAGCTTGTGCTTAATTCTTCTTCCTGATGGGAAAATAGAGTGACCTGTGCCTGTCCCAACACCTAGAGCTAGTCTCTCATTGGTTCCCCCTCTTCCCGTTCATCCTCAGGACAAATTGCAACCTGTACGGAACAGGAGGTTAAAGGTGCTGATTCTCCAAGGAGGGAGATGGCTAGTAAATCGGCTGGAATGGCGAACCCGAGCAAAGGAGATGAGAAATGAGGTGCGTTTTAGAAACCTTTCCCGATCACACCGTGTACCATCTTCTGGGTTTCTCATGCCTGTTTTCGATGTAGGAAGATGCCCTTGAACCTGGAGATTTGGGACCCATGGGATGGGTACCATGCAGTAGTACTTGAAAGGGTCTGCGTTGGCTCACCCAACCTCACCGAACCTCTCAGCCCCAAGAGTGTCCACCCTTATGTCTCAATCAGCTGTGGGTCTAGATATGGTCAATCCAGGTTGCATCACAGCCCCTGAACGTATTTTGTAAGAATTTCTCTCTCTTTCACTGTCTTTGTTTCACGGGTTTTGAAAAGTAATTTATTTTTATAATGGGGTTTAGCTGCTTTTCACGGCTGTGTTTATGCCGCTGTACACCCCCTTGACTCACTTATAGAGAGATATCAATACATAGGTTTGAAGATTCTTACTAGTCAGATATATTCTTGTGCGGTGAATAGGGGGTGTTGAGTCCAGTTCACTGAAAAAGGAATAGGTCTTGTCTCTTACATATTGGGTTTATGGAACGGTATCTGAGCTAATTTGAAACCCTTGTTTTATGCATCACCCCACCTCACCTTTCCCGTTCAGCAGCCATAGTGTGTTTCCTAAACGTGTGACTCTGTTCTGTTTTGCAATTCAGTTCAAGTGTAGCGGTTTTTACATTCCCTCTATAAGTGATAACTTAGGATAAGTGTCTTTTTCTGTGTGACTTATTTCACTTAGAATCGTCGTACCTAAATCCACTCATCGTGCTGCTACTAGCCTTATGACGTTGATTTCATGGCTGAGTGATATTCCATTGTACAGGAGGACCACAACTTCTTTATCCATTTTTCTCTTTCCTAGGATATTTAAGGTGTAATGAAGTGGGGGTTCTTGTCAACAGAGCAGCCCTAAACTTTGGGGTGCCTGTGTCTTGCTGATTTTTAGTTTTACCAATTTATATTCCCATGAGTGGAAGTGCCCTATGCTCTCCAAGCTGTGTTTTTTAGATGTTTCAGAACACACCGTACACTTCTCCAGAGTGGCTGTTGGCAATTTACATCCCACCCATCAGCGTAGCAAGGCTCCCATTTCTCCATGGCCGGTCCTGCATTTCTGGTTTGGACACTTTTTTCCGCATGGCCCTTTTGCCCGCTGGGAAGCGAGACTTCTTTGGAGTGCTGATTGGCCTTTCCAGGTTGCTTGGTTGGCCAAAAAGGGCGTATGCGTTTTTTCCTGAATATATTCAGGAAAAAACGCATACGCCCTTTTTGGCCAAGGGCATCATTGTCCACGTTTTGCCGCTTTTCATGTGCTTTCAAGGCGATTCGAATCTACCTCCTGAAATCTGTTTCCTGCAATTCTGCCTTGCTTTCAAAGCCTCTTCGTTGCCTTCCCTTAATATATTTGTGGACGAGAGGTATCATTTAAAACTCTGCAGGTTTGTGAATTGCAGTGCCCCTGAGCTCCATTTTTCAACTCGCTTTTTTGGGAGCTGGCCGCAAAAGCGCAGGATTGCTTCAGGCCCTCTTCTGGTTCTGGGGGGCAGGCTGAGCTTGTGCTTAATTCTTCTTCCTGATGGGAAAATAGAGTGACCTGTGCCTGTCCCAACACCTAGAGCTAGTCTCTCATTGGTTCCCCCTCTTCCCGTTCATCCTCAGGACAAATTGCAACCTGTACGGAACAGGAGGTTAAAGGTGCTGATTCTCCAAGGAGGGAGATGGCTAGTAAATCGGCTGGAATGGCGAACCCGAGCCAAGGAGATGAGAAATGAGGTGCGTTTTAGAAACCTTTCCCGATCACACGGTGTACCGTCTTCTGGGTTTCTCATGCCTGTTTTCGACGTAGGAAGATGCCCTTGAACCTGGAGATTTGGGACCCATGGGATGGGTACCATGCAGTATTACTTGAAAGGGTCTGCGTTGGCTCACCCAACCTCACCGAACCTCTCAGCCCCAAGAGTGTCCACCCTTATGTCTCAATCAGCTGTGGGTCTAGATATGGTCAATCCAGGTTGCATCACATCCCCTGAACGAATTTTGTAAGAATTTCTCTCTCTTTCACTGTCTTTGTTTCACGGGTTTTGAAAAGTAATTTATTTTTATAATGGGGTTTAGCTGCTTTTCACGGCTGTGTTTATGCCGCTTTACACCCCCTTGACTCACTCACAGAGAGATATCAATACATAGGTTTGAAGATTCTTACTAGTCAGATATATTCTTGTGCGGTGAATAGGGGGTGTTGAGTCCAGTTCACTGAAAAAGGAATAGGTCTTGTCTCTTACATATTGGGTTTATGGAACGGTATCGGAGCTAATTTGAAACCCTTGTTTTATGCATCACCCCACCTCACCTTGCCCGTTCAGCAGCCATAGTGTGTTTCCTAAACGTGTGACTCTGTTCTGTTTTGCAATTCAGTTCATGTGTAGCGGTTTTTACATTCCCTCTCTAAGTGATATCTTAGGATAAGTGTCTTTTTCTGTGTGACTTATTTCACTTAGAATCGTCGTACCTAAATCCACTCATCGTGCTGCTACTAGCCTTATGACGTGGATTTCATGGCTGAGTGATATTCCATTGTACATGAGGACCACAACTTCTTTACCCATTTTTCTCTTTCCTAGGATATTTAAGGTGTAATGAAGTGGGGGTTCTTGTCAACAGAGCAGCCCTAAACTTTGGGGTGCCTGTGTCTTGCTGATTTTTAGTTTTCCCAATTTATACGCCCATGAGTGGAAGTGCCCTATGCTCTCCAAGCTGTGTTTTTTAGATGTTTCAGAACACACCGTACACTTCTCCAGAGTGGCTGTTGGCAATTTACATCCCACCCATCAGCGTAGCAAGGCTCCCATTTCTCCATGGCCGGTCCTGCATTTCTGGTTTGGACACTTTTTTCCGCATGGCCCTTTTGCCCGCTGGGAAGCGAGACTTCTTTGGAGCGCTGATTGGCCTTTCCAGGTTGCTTGGTTGGCCAAAAAGGGCGTATGCGTTTTTTCCTGAATATATTCAGGAAAAAACGCATACGCTCTTTTTGGCCAAGGGCATCATTGTCCACGTTTTGCCGCTTTTCATGTGCTTTCAAGGCGATTCGAATCTACCTCCTGAAATCTGTTTCCTGCAATTCTGCCTTGCTTTCAAAGCCTCTTCGTTGCCTTCCCTTAAAATATTTGTGGACGAGAGGTATCATTTAAAACTCTGCAGGTTTGTGAATTGCAGTGCCCCTGAGCTCCATTTTTCAACTCGCTTTTTTGGGAGCTGGCCGCAAAGCGCAGGATTGCTTCAGGCCCTCTTCTGGTTCTGGGGGGCAGGCTGAGCTTGTGCTTAATTCTTCTTCCCGATGGGAAAATAGAGTGACCTGTGCCTGTCCCAACACCTAGAGCTAGTCTCTCATTGGTTCCCCCTCTTCCCGTTCATCCTCAGGACAAATTGCAACCTGTACGGAACAGGAGGTTAAAGGTGCTGATTCTCCAAGGAGGGAGATGGCTAGTAAATCGGCTGGAATGGCGAACCCGAGCCAAGGAGATGAGAAATGAGGTGCGTTTTAGAAACCTTTCCCGATCACACGGTGTACCATCTTCTGGGTTTCTCATGCCTGTTTTCGACGTAGGAAGATGCCCTTGAACCTGGAGATTTGGGACCCATGGGATGGGTACCATGCAGTATTACTTGAAAGGGTCTGCGTTGGCTCACCCAACCTCACCGAACCTCTCAGCCCCAAGAGTGTCCACCCTTATGTCTCAATCAGCTGTGGGTCTAGATATGGTCAATCCAGGTTGCATCACAGCCCGTGAACGAATTTTGTAAGAATTTCTCTCTCTTTCACTGTCTTTGTTTCACGGGTTTTGAAAAGTAATTTATTTTTATAATGGGGTTTAGCTGCTTTTCACGGCTGTGTTTATGCCGCTTTACACCCCCTTGACTCACTCACAGAGAGATATCAATACATAGGTTTGAAGATTCTTACTAGTCAGATATATTCTTGTGCGGTGAATAGGGGGTGTTGAGTCCAGTTCAATGAAAAAGAAATAGGTCTTGTCTCTTACATATTGGGTTTATGGAACGGTATCGGAGCTAATTTGAAACCCTTGTTTTATGCATGACCCCACCTCACCTTGCCCGTTCAGCAGCCATAGTGTGTTTCCTAAACGTGTGACTCTGTTCTGTTTTGCAATTCAGTTCAAGTGTAGCGGTTTTTACATTCCCTCTCTAAGTGATATCTTAGGATAAGTGTCTTTTTCTGTGTGACTTATTTCACTTAGAATCGTCGTACCTAAATCCACTCATCGTGCTGCTACTAGCCTTATGACGTGGATTTCATGGCTGAGTGATATTCCATTGTACATGAGGACCACAACTTCTTTATCCATTTTTCTCTTTCCTAGGATATTGAAGGTGTAATGAAGTGGGGGTTCTTGTCAACAGAGCAGCCCTAAACTTTGGGGTGCCTGTGTCTTGCTGATTTTTAGTTTTCCCAATTTATACGCCCATGAGTGGAAGTGCCCTATGCTCTCCAAGCTGTGTTTTTTAGATGTTTCAGAACACACCGTACACTTCTCCAGAGTGGCTGTTGGCAATTTACATCCCACCCATCAGCGTAGCAAGGCTCCCATTTCTCCATGGCCGGTCCTGCATTTCTGGTTTGGACACTTTTTTCCGCATGGCCCTTTTGCCCGCTGGGAAGCGAGACTTCTTTGGAGCGCTGATTGGCCTTTCCAGGTTGCTTGGTTGGCCAAAAAGGGCGTATGCGTTTTTTCCTGAATATATTCAGGAAAAAACACATACGCTCTTTTTGGCCAAGGGCATCATTGTCCACGTTTTGCCGCTTTTCATGTGCTTTCAAGGCGATTCGAATCTACCTCCTGAAATCTGTTTCCTGCAATTCTGCCTTGCTTTCAAAGCCTCTTCGTTGCCTTCCCTTAAAATATTTGTGGACGAGAGGTATCATTTAAAACTCTGCAGGTTTGTGAATTGCAGTGCCCCTGAGCTCCATTTTTCAACTCGCTTTTTTGGGAGCTGGACGCAAAAGCGCAGGATTGCTTCAGGCCCTCTTCTGGTTCTTGGGGGCAGGCTGAGCTTGTGCTTAATTCTTCTTCCCGATGGGAAAATAGAGTGACCTGTGCCTGTCCCAACACCTAGAGCTAGTCTCTCATTGGTTCCCCCTCTTCCCGTTCATCCTCAGGACAAATTGCAACCTGTACGGAACAGGAGGTTAAAGGTGCTGATTCTCCAAGGAGGGAGATGGCTAGTAAATCGGCTGGAATGGCGAACCCGAGCAAAGGAGATGAGAAATGAGGTGCGTTTTAGAAACCTTTCCCGATCACACGGTGTACCATCTTCTGGGTTTCTCATGCCTGTTTTCGACGTAGGAAGATGCCCTTGAACCTGGAGATTTGGGACCCATGGGATGGGTACCATGCAGTATTACTTGAAAGGGTCTGCGTTGGCTCACCCAACCTCACCGAACCTCTCAGCCCCAAGAGTGTCCACCCTTATGTCTCAATCAGCTGTGGGTCTAGATATGGTCAATCCAGGTTGCATCACAGCCCGTGAACGAATTTTGTAAGAATTTCTCTCTCTTTCACTGTCTTTGTTTCACGGGTTTTGAAAAGTAATTTATTTTTATAATGGGGTTTAGCTGCTTTTCACGGCTGTGTTTATGCCGCTTTACACCCCCTTGACTCACTCACAGAGAGATATCAATACATAGGTTTGAAGATTCTTACTAGTCAGATATATTCTTGTGCGGTGAATAGGGGGTGTTGAGTCCAGTTCACTGAAAAAGGAATAGGTCTTGTCTCTTACATATTGGGTTTATGGAACGGTATCGGAGCTAATTTGTAACCCTTGTTTTATGCATCACCCCACCTCACCTTGCCCGTTCAGCAGCCATAGTGTGTTTCCTAAACGTGTGACTCTGTTCTGTTTTGCAATTCAGTTCAAGTGTAGCGGTTTTTACATTCCCTCTCTAAGTGGTATCTTAGGATAAGTGTCTTTTTCTGTGTGACTTATTTCACTTAGAATCGTCGTACCTAAATCCACTCATCGTGCTGCTACTAGCCTTATGACGTGGATTTCATGGCTGAGTGATATTCCATTGTACATGAGGACCACAACTTCTTTACCCATTTTTCTCTTTCCTAGGATATTTAAGGTGTAATGAAGTGGGGGTTCTTGTCAACAGAGCAGCCCTAAACTTTGGGGTGCCTGTGTCTTGCTGATTTTTAGTTTTCCCAATTTATACGCCCATGAGTGGAAGTGCCCTATGCTCTCCAAGCTGTGTTTTTTAGATGTTTCAGAACACACCGTACACTTCTCCAGAGTGGCTGTTGGCAATTTACATCCCACCCATCAGCGTAGCAAGGCTCCCATTTCTCCATGGCCGGTCCTGCATTTCTGGTTTGGACACTTTTTTCCGCATGGCCCTTTTGCCCGCTGGGAAGCGAGACTTCTTTGGAGCGCTGATTGGCCTTTCCAGGTTGCTTGGTTGGCCAAAAAGGGCGTATGCGTTTTTTCCTGAATATATTCAGGAAAAAACGCATACGCCCTTTTTGGCCAAGGGCATCATTGTCCACGTTTTGCCGCTTTTCATGTGCTTTCAAGGCGATTCGAATCTACCTCCTGAAATCTGTTTCCTGCAATTCTGCCTTGCTTTCAAAGCCTCTTCGTTGCCTTCCCTTAATATATTTGTGGACGAGAGGTATCATTTAAAACTCTGCAGGTTTGTGAATTGCAGGGCCCCTGAGCTCCATTTTTCAACTCGCTTTTTTGGGAGCTGGCCGCAAAAGCGCAGGATTGCTTCAGGCCCTCTTCTGGTTC
Organism: Balaenoptera acutorostrata; assembly: GCF_949987535.1. Lineage (NCBI taxonomy): Eukaryota > Metazoa > Chordata > Mammalia > Artiodactyla > Balaenopteridae > Balaenoptera > Balaenoptera acutorostrata. The sequence continues at coordinate 158,937 of NW_026645945.1, read as the reverse complement.
TGGGGGGCAGGCTGAGCTTGTGCTTAATTCTTCTTCCCGATGGGAAAATAGAGTGACCTGTGCCTGTCCCAACACCTAGAGCTAGTCTCTCATTGGTCCCCCCTTTTCCCGTTCATCCTCAGGACAAATTGCAACCTGTACGGAACAGGAGGTTAAAGGTGCTGATTCTCCAAGGAGGGAGATGGCTAGTAAATCGGCTGGAATGGCGAACCCGAGCCAAGGAGATGAGAAATGAGGTGCGTTTTAGAAACCTTTCCCGATCACACCGTGTACCATCTTCTGGGTTTCTCATGCCTGTTTTCGACGTAGGAAGATGCCCTTGAACCTGGAGATTTGGGACCCATGGGATGGGTACCATGCAGTATTACTTGAAAGGGTCTGTGTTGGCTCACCCAACCTCACCGAACCTCTCAGCCCCAAGAGTGTCCACCCTTATGTCTCAATCAGCTGTGGGTCTAGATATGGTCAATCCAGGTTGCATCACAGCCCCTGAACGAATTTTGTAAGAATTTCTCTCTCTTTCACTGTCTTTGTTTCACGGGTTTTGAAAAGTAATTTATTTTTATAATGGGGTTTAGCTGCTTTTCACGGCTGTGTTTATGCCGCTTTACACCCCCTTGACTCACTCACAGAGAGATATCAATACATAGGTGTGAAGATTCTTACTAGTCAGATATATTCTTGTGCGGTGAATAGGGGGTGTTGAGTCCAGTTCAATGAAAAAGGAATAGGTCTTGTCTCTTACATATTGGGTTTATGGAACGGTATCGGAGCTAATTTGAAACCCTTGTTTTATGCATCACCCCACCTCACCTTGCCCGTTCAGCAGCCATAGTGTGTTTCCTAAACGTGTGACTCTGTTCTGTTTTGCAATTCAGTTCAAGTGTAGCGGTTTTTACATTCCCTCTCTAAGTGATATCTTAGGATAAGTGTCTTTTTCTGTGTGACTTATTTCACTTAGAATCGTCGTACCTAAATCCACTCATCGTGCTGCTACTAGCCTTATGACGTTGATTTCATGGCTGAGTGATATTCCATTGTACATGAGGACCACAACTTCTTTATCCATTTTTCTCTTTCCTAGGATATTGAAGGTGTAATGAAGTGGGGGTTCTTGTCAACAGAGCAGCCCTAAACTTTGGGGTGCCTGTGTCTTGCTGATTTTTAGTTTTCCCAATTTATACGCCCATGAGTGGAAGTGCCCTATGCTCTCCAAGCTGTGTTTTTTAGATGTTTCAGAACACACCGTACACTTCTCCAGAGTGGCTGTTGGCAATTTACATCCCACCCATCAGCGTAGCAAGGCTCCCATTTCTCCATGGCCGGTCCTGCATTTCTGGTTTGGACACTTTTTTCCACATGGCCCTTTTGCCCGCTGGGAAGCGAGACTTCTTTGGAGCGCTGATTGGCCTTTCCAGGTTGCTTGGTTGGCCAAAAAGGGCGTATGCGTTTTTTCCTGAATATATTCAGGAAAAAACGCATACGCCCTTTTTGGCCAAGGGCATCATTGTCCACGTTTTGCCGCTTTTCATGTGCTTTCAAGGCGATTCGAATCTACCTCCTGAAATCTGTTTCCTGCAATTCTGCCTTGCTTTCAAAGCCTCTTCGTTGCCTTCCCTTAATATATTTGTGGACGAGAGGTATCATTTAAAACTCTGCAGGTTTGTGAATTGCAGGGCCCCTGAGCTCCATTTTTCAACTCGCTTTTTTGGGAGCTGGCCGCAAAAGCGCAGGATTGCTTCAGGCCCTCTTCTGGTTCTGGGGGGCAGGCTGAGCTTGTGCTTAATTCTTCTTCCCGATGGGAAAATAGAGTGACCTGTGCCTGTCCCAACACCTAGAGCTAGTCTCTCATTGGTCCCCCCTTTTCCCGTTCATCCTCAGGACAAATTGCAACCTGTACGGAACAGGAGGTTAAAGGTGCTGATTCTCCAAGGAGGGAGATGGCTAGTAAATCGGCTGGAATGGCGAACCCGAGCCAAGGAGATGAGAAATGAGGTGCGTTTTAGAAACCTTTCCCGATCACACCGTGTACCATCTTCTGGGTTTCTCATGCCTGTTTTCGACGTAGGAAGATGCCCTTGAACCTGGAGATTTGGGACCCATGGGATGGGTACCATGCAGTATTACTTGAAAGGGTCTGTGTTGGCTCACCCAACCTCACCGAACCTCTCAGCCCCAAGAGTGTCCACCCTTATGTCTCAATCAGCTGTGGGTCTAGATATGGTCAATCCAGGTTGCATCACAGCCCCTGAACGAATTTTGTAAGAATTTCTCTCTCTTTCACTGTCTTTGTTTCACGGGTTTTGAAAAGTAATTTATTTTTATAATGGGGTTTAGCTGCTTTTCACGGCTGTGTTTATGCCGCTTTACACCCCCTTGACTCACTCACAGAGAGATATCAATACATAGGTGTGAAGATTCTTACTAGTCAGATATATTCTTGTGCGGTGAATAGGGGGTGTTGAGTCCAGTTCAATGAAAAAGGAATAGGTCTTGTCTCTTACATATTGGGTTTATGGAACGGTATCGGAGCTAATTTGAAACCCTTGTTTTATGCATCACCCCACCTCACCTTGCCCGTTCAGCAGCCATAGTGTGTTTCCTAAACGTGTGACTCTGTTCTGTTTTGCAATTCAGTTCAAGTGTAGCGGTTTTTACATTCCCTCTCTAAGTGATATCTTAGGATAAGTGTCTTTTTCTGTGTGACTTATTTCACTTAGAATCGTCGTACCTAAATCCACTCATCGTGCTGCTACTAGCCTTATGACGTTGATTTCATGGCTGAGTGATATTCCATTGTACATGAGGACCACAACTTCTTTATCCATTTTTCTCTTTCCTAGGATATTGAAGGTGTAATGAAGTGGGGGTTCTTGTCAACAGAGCAGCCCTAAACTTTGGGGTGCCTGTGTCTTGCTGATTTTTAGTTTTCCCAATTTATACGCCCATGAGTGGAAGTGCCCTATGCTCTCCAAGCTGTGTTTTTTAGATGTTTCAGAACACACCGTACACTTCTCCAGAGTGGCTGTTGGCAATTTACATCCCACCCATCAGCGTAGCAAGGCTCCCATTTCTCCATGGCCGGTCCTGCATTTCTGGTTTGGACACTTTTTTCCACATGGCCCTTTTGCCCGCTGGGAAGCGAGACTTCTTTGGAGCGCTGATTGGCCTTTCCAGGTTGCTTGGTTGGCCAAAAAGGGCGTATGCGTTTTTTCCTGAATATATTCAGGAAAAAACGCATACGCCCTTTTTGGCCAAGGGCATCATTGTCCACGTTTTGCCGCTTTTCATGTGCTTTCAAGGCGATTCGAATCTACCTCCTGAAATCTGTTTCCTGCAATTCTGCCTTGCTTTCAAAGCCTCTTCGTTGCCTTCCCTTAATATATTTGTGGATGAGAGGTATCATTTAAAACTCTGCAGGTTTGTGAATTGCAGTGCCCCTGAGCTCCATTTTTCAACTCGCTTTTTTGGGAGCTGGCCGCAAAAGCGCAGGATTGCTTCAGGCCCTCTTCTGGTTCTGGGGGGCAGGCTGAGCTTGTGCTTAATTCTTCTTCCCGATGGGAAAATAGAGTGACCTGTGCCTGTCCCAACCCCTGGAGCTAGTCTCTCATTGGTTCCCCCTCTTCCCGTTCATCCTCAGGACAAATTGCAACCTGTACGGAACAGGAGGTTAAAGGTGCTGATTCTCCAAGGAGGGAGATGGCTAGTAAATCGGCTGGAATGGCGAACCCGAGCCAAGGAGATGAGAAATGAGGTGCGTTTTAGAAACCTTTCCCGATCACACGGTGTACCATCTTCTGGGTTTCTCATGCCTGTTTTCGACGTAGGAAGATGCCCTTGAACCTGGAGATTTGGGACCCATGGGATGGGTACCATGCAGTATTACTTGAAAGGGTCTGCGTTGGCTCACCCAACCTCACCGAACCTCACAGCCCCAAGAATGTCCACCCTTATGTCTCAATCAGCTGTGGGTCTAGATATGGTCAATCCAGGTTGCATCACAGCCCGCGAACGAATTTTGTAAGAATTTCTCTCTTTCACTGTCTTTGTTTCACGGGTTTTGAAAAGTAATTTATTTTTATAATGGGGTTTAGCTGCTTTTCACGGCTGTGTTTATGCCGCTTTACACCCCCTTGACTCACTCACAGAGAGATATCAATACATAGGTTTGAAGATTCTTACTAGTCAGACATATTATTGTGCGGTGAATAGGGGGTGTTGAGTCCAGTTCACTGAAAAAGGAATAGGTATTGTCCCTTACATATTGGGTTTATGGAACGGTATCTCAGCTAATTTGAAACCCTTGTTTTATGCATGACCCCACCTCACCTTTCCCGTTCAGCAGCCATAGTGTGTTTTCTAAACGTGTGACTCTGTTCTGTTTTGCAATTCAGTTCAAGTGTAGCGGTTTTTACATTCCCTCTCTAAGTGATATCTTAGGATAAGTGTCTTTTTCTGTGTGACTTATTTCACTTAGAATCGTCGAACCTAAATCCACTCATCGTGCTGCTACTAGCCTTATGACGTGGATTTCATGGCTGAGTGATATTCCATTGTACATGAGGACCACAACTTCTTTACCCATTTTTCTCTTTCCTAGGATATTTAAGGTGTAATGAAGTGGGGGTTCTTGTCCACAGAGCAGCCCTAAACTTTGGGGTGCCTGTGTCTTGCTGATTTTTAGTTTTCCCAATTTATACGCCCATGAGTGGAAGTGCCCTATGCTCTCCAAGCTGTGTTTTTTAGATGTTTCAGAACACACCGTACACTTCTCCAGAGTGGCTTTTGGCAATTTACATCCCACCCATCAGCGTAGCAAGGCTCCCATTTCTCCATGGCCGGTCCTGCATTTCTGGTTTGGACACTTTTTTCCGCATGGCCCTTTTGCCCGCTGGGAAGCGAGACTTCTTTGGAGCGCTGATTGGCCTTTCCAGGTTGCTTGGTTGGCCAAAAAGGGCGTATGCGTTTTTTCCTGAATATATTCAGGAAAAAACGCATACGCCCTTTTTGGCCAAGGGCATCATTGTCCACGTTTTGCCGCTTTTCATGTGCTTTCAAGGCGATTCGAATCTACCTCCTGAAATCTGTTTCCTGCAATTCTGCCTTGCTTTCAAAGCCTCTTCGTTGCCTTCCCTTAATATATTTGTGGACGAGAGGTATCATTTAAAACTCTGCAGGTTTGTGAATTGCAGTGCCCCTGAGCTCCATTTTTCAACTCGCTTTTTTGGGAGCTGGCCGCAAAAGCGCAGGATTGCTTCAGGCCCTCTTCTGGTTCTGGGGGGCAGGCTGAGCTTGTGCTTAATTCTTCTTCCTGATGGGAAAATAGAGTGACCTGTGCCTGTCCCAACACCTAGAGCTAGTCTCTCATTGGTTCCCCCTCTTCCCGTTCATCCTCAGGACAAATTGCAACCTGTACGGAACAGGAGGTTAAAGGTGCTGATTCTCCAAGGAGGGAGATGGCTAGTAAATCGGCTGGAATGGCGAACCCGAGCAAAGGAGATGAGAAATGAGGTGCGTTTTAGAAACCTTTCCCGATCACACGGTGTACCATCTTCTGGGTTTCTCATGCCTGTTTTCGACGTAGGAAGATGCCCTTGAACCTGGAGATTTGGGACCCATGGGATGGGTACCATGCAGTATTACTTGAAAGGGTCTGCGTTGGCTCACCCAACCTCACCGAACCTCTCAGCCCCAAGAGTGTCCACCCTTATGTCTCAATCAGCTGTGGGTCTAGATATGGTCAATCCAGGTTGCATCACAGCCCCTGAACGAATTTTGTAAGAATTTCTCTCTCTTTCACTGTCTTTGTTTCACGGGTTTTGAAAAGTAATTTATTTTTATAATGGGGTTTAGCTGCTTTTCACGGCTGTGTTTATGCCGCTTTACACCCCCTTGACTCACTTACAGAGAGATATCAATACATAGGTTTGAAGATTCTTACTAGTCAGATATATTCTTGTGCAGTGAATAGGGGGTGTTGAGTCCAGTTCACTGAAAAAGGAATAGGTCTTGTCTCTTACATATTGAGTTTATGGAACGGTATCGGAGCTAATTTGAAACCCTTGTTTTATGCATCACCCCACCTCACCTTTCCCGTTCAGCAGCCATAGTGTGTTTCCTAAACGTGTGACTCTGTTCTGTTTTGCAATTCAGTTCAAGTGTAGCGGTTTTTACATTCCCTCTCTAAGTGATATCTTAGGATAAGTGTCTTTTTCTGTGTGACTTATTTCACTTAGAATCGTCGTACCTAAATCCACTCATCGTGCTGCTACTAGCCTTATGACGTGGATTTCATGGCTGAGTGATATTCCATTGTACATGAGGACCACAACTTCTTTACCCATTTTTCTCTTTCCTAGGATATTTAAGGTGTAATGAAGTGGGGGTTCTTGTCAACAGAGCAGCCCTAAACTTTGGGGTGCCTGTGTCTTGCTGATTTTTAGTTTTCCCAATTTATACGCCCATGAGTGGAAGTGCCCTATGCTCTCCAAGCTGTGTTTTTTAGATGTTTCAGAACACACCGTACACTTCTCCAGAGTGGCTGTTGGCAATTTACATCCCACCCATCAGCGTAGCAAGGCTCCCATTTCTCCATGGCCGGTCCTGCATTTCTGGTTTGGACACTTTTTTCCGCATGGCCCTTTTGCCCGCTGGGAAGCGAGACTTCTTTGGAGCGCTGATTGGCCTTTCCAGGTTGCTTGGTTGGCCAAAAAGGGCGTATGCGTTTTTTCCTGAATATATTCAGGAAAAAACGCATACGCCCTTTTTGGCCAAGGGCATCATTGTCCACGTTTTGCCGCTTTTCATGTGCTTTCAAGGCGATTCGAATCTACCTCCTGAAATCTGTTTCCTGCAATTCTGCCTTGCTTTCAAAGCCTCTTCGTTGCCTTCCCTTAATATATTTGTGGACGAGAGGTATCATTTAAAACTCTGCAGGTTTGTGAATTGCAGTGCCCCTGAGCTCCATTTTTCAACTCGCTTTTTTGGGAGCTGGCCGCAAAAGCGCAGGATTGCTTCAGGCCCTCTTCTGGTTCTGGGGGGCAGGCTGAGCTTGTGCTTAATTCTTCTTCCTGATGGGAAAATAGAGTGACCTGTGCCTGTCCCAACACCTAGAGCTAGTCTCTCATTGGTTCCCCCTCTTCCCGTTCATCCTCAGGACAAATTGCAACCTGTACGGAACAGGAGGTTAAAGGTGCTGATTCTCCAAGGAGGGAGATGGCTAGTAAATCGGCTGGAATGGCGAACCCGAGCAAAGGAGATGAGAAATGAGGTGCGTTTTAGAAACCTTTCCCGATCACACGGTGTACCATCTTCTGGGTTTCTCATGCCTGTTTTCGACGTAGGAAGATGCCCTTGAACCTGGAGATTTGGGACCCATGGGATGGGTACCATGCAGTATTACTTGAAAGGGTCTGCGTTGGCTCACCCAACCTCACCGAACCTCACAGCCCCAAGAGTGTCCACCCTTATGTCTCAATCAGCTGTGGGTCTAGATATGGTCAATCCAGGTTGCATCACAGCCCGTGAACGAATTTTGTAAGAATTTCTCTCTTTCACTGTCTTTGTTTCACGGGTTTTGAAAAGTAATTTATTTTTATAATGGGGTTTAGCTGCTTTTCACGGCTGTGTTTATGCCGCTTTACACCCCCTTGACTCACTCACAGAGAGATATCAATACATAGGTTTGAAGATTCTTACTAGTCAGATATATTCTTGTGCGGTGAATAGGGGGTGTTGAGTCCAGTTCACTGAGCAAGCAATAGGTCTTGTCTCTTACATATTGGGTTTATGGAACGGTATCGGAGCTAATTTGAAACCCTTGTTTTATGCATCACCCCACCTCACCTTTCCCGTTCAGCAGCCATAGTGTGTTTCCTAAACGTGTGACTCTGTTCTGTTTTGCAATTCAGTTCAAGTGTAGCGGTTTTTACATTCCCTCTCTAAGTGATATCTTAGGATAAGTGTCTTTTTCTGTGTGACTTATTTCACTTAGAATCGTCGTACCTAAATCCACTCATCGTGCTGCTACTAGCCTTATGACGTGGATTTCATGGCTGAGTGATATTCCATTGTACATGAGGACCACAACTTCTTTACCCATTTTTCTCTTTCCTAGGATATTTAAGGTGTAATGAAGTGGGGGTTCTTGTCAACAGAGCAGCCCTAAACTTTGGGGTGCCTGTGTCTTGCTGATTTTTAGTTTTCCCAATTTATACGCCCATGAGTGGAAGTGCCCTATGCTCTCCAAGCTGTGTTTTTTAGATGTTTCAGAACACACCGTACACTTCTCCAGAGTGGCTGTTGGCAATTTACATCCCACCCATCAGCGTAGCAAGGCTCCCATTTCTCCATGGCCGGTCCTGCATTTCTGGTTTGGACACTTTTTTCCGCATGGCCCTTTTGCCCGCTGGGAAGCGAGACTTCTTTGGAGCGCTGATTGGCCTTTCCAGGTTGCTTGGTTGGCCAAAAAGGGCGTATGCGTTTTTTCCTGAATATATTCAGGAAAAAACGCATACGCCCTTTTTGGCCAAGGGCATCATTGTCCACGTTTTGCCGCTTTTCATGTGCTTTCAAGGCGATTCGAATCTACCTCCTGAAATCTGTTTCCTGCAATTCTGCCTTGCTTTCAAAGCTTCTTCGTTGCCTTCCCTTAGTATATTTGTGGACGAGAGGTATCATTTAAAACTCTGCAGGTTTGTGAATTGCAGTGCCCCTGAGCTCCATTTTTCAACTCGCTTTTTTGGGAGCTGGCCGCAAAAGCGCAGGATTGCTTCAGGCCCTCTTCTGGTTCTGGGGGGCAGGCTGAGCTTGTGCTTAATTCTTCTTCCTGATGGGAAAATAGAGTGACCTGTGCCTGTCCCAACACCTAGTGCTAGTCTCTCATTGGTTCCCCCTATTCCCGTTCATCCTCAGGACAAATTGCAACCTGTACGGAACAGGAGGTTAAAGGTGCTGATTCTCCAAGGAGGGAGATGGCTAGTAAATCGGCTGGAATGGCGAACCCGAGCAAAGGAGATGAGAAATGAGGTGCGTTTTAGAAACCTTTCCCCATCACACGGTGTACCATCTTCTGGGTTTCTCACGCCTGTTTTCGACGTAGGAAGATGCCCTTGAACCTGGAGATTTGGGACCCATGGGATGGGTACCATGCAGTATTACTTGAAAGGGTCTGCGTTGGCTCACCCAACCTCACCGAACCTCTCAGCCCCAAGAGTGTCCACCCTTATGTCTCAATCAGCTGTGGGTCTAGTTATGGTCAATCCAGGTTGCATCACAGCCCCTGAACGAATTTTGTAAGAATTTCTCTCTCTTTCACTGTCTTTGTTTCACGGGTTTTGAAAAGTAATTTATTTTTATAATGGGGTTTAGCTGCTTTTCACGGCTGTGTTTATGCCGCTTTACACCCCCTTGACTCACTTACAGAGAGATATCAATACATAGGTTTGAAGATTCTTACTAGTCAGATATATTCTTGTGCGGTGAATAGGGGGTGTTGAGTCCAGTTCACTGAAAAAGGAATAGGTCTTGTCTCTTACATATTGGGTTTATGGAACGGTATCTGAGCTAATTTGAAACCCTTGTTTTATGCATCACCCCACCTCACCTTTCCCGTTCAGCAGCCGTAGTGTGTTTCCTAAACGTGTGACTCTGTTCTGTTTTGTAATTCAGTTCAAGTGTAGCGGTTTTTACATTCCCTCTAGAAGTGATATCTTATGATAAGTGTCTTTTTCTGTGTGACTTATTTCACTTAGAATCGTCGTACCTAAATCCACTCATCGTGCTGCTACTAGCCTTATGACGTGGATTTCATGGCTGAGTGATATTCCATTGTACATGAGGACCACAACTTCTTTACCCATTTTTCTCTTTCCTAGGATATTGAAGGTGTAATGAAGTGGGGGTTCTTGTCCACAGAGCAGCCCTAAACTTTGGGGTGCCTGTGTCTTGCTGATTTTTAGTTTTTCCAATTTATACGCCCATGAGTGGAAGTGCCCTATGCTCTCCAAGCTGTGTTTTTTAGATGTTTCAGAACACACCGTACACTTCTCCAGAGTGGCTGTTGGCAATTTACATCCCACCCATCAGCGTAGCAAGGCTCCCATTTCTCCATGGCCGGTCCTGCATTTCTGGTTTGGACACTTTTTTCCGCATGGCCCTTTTGCCCGCTGGGAAGCGAGACTTCTTTGGAGCGCTGATTGGCCTTTCCAGGTTGCTTGGTTGGCCAAAAAGGGCGTATGCGTTTTTTCCTGAATATATTCAGGAAAAAACGCATACGCCCTTTTTGGCCAAGGGCATCATTGTCCACGTTTTGCCGCTTTTCATGTGCTTTCAAGGCGATTCGAATCTACCTCCTGAAATCTGTTTCCTGCAATTCTGCCTTGCTTTCAAAGCCTCTTCGTTGCCTTCCCTTAATATATTTGTGGACGAGAGGTATCATTTAAAACTCTGCAGGTTTGTGAATTGCAGTGCCCCTGAGCTCCATTTTTCAACTCGCTTTTTTGGGAGCTGGCCGCAAAAGCGCAGGATTGCTTCAGGCCCTCTTCTGGTTCTGGGGGGCAGGCTGAGCTTGTGCTTAATTCTTCTTCCTGATGGGAAAATAGAGTGACCTGTGCCTGTCCCAACACCTAGAGCTAGTCTCTCATTGGTTCCCCCTCTTCCCGTTCATCCTCAGAACAAATTGCAACCTGTACGGAACAGGAGGTTAAAGGTGCTGATTCTCCAAGGAGGGAGATGGCTAGTAAATCGGCTGGAATGGCGAACCCGAGCAAAGGAGATGAGAAATGAGGTGCGTTTTAGAAACCTTTCCCGATCACACGGTGTACCATCTTCTGGGTTTCTCATGCCTGTTTTCGACGTAGGAAGATGCCCTTGAACCTGGAGATTTGGGACCCATGGGATGGGTACCATGCAGTATTACTTGAAAGGGTCTGCGTTGGCTCACCCAACCTCACCGAACCTCACAGCCCCAAGAGTGTCCACCCTTATGTCTCAATCAGCTGTGGGTCTAGATATGGTCAATCCAGGTTGCATCACAGCCCGTGAACGAATTTTGTAAGAATTTCTCTCTTTCACTGTCTTTGTTTCACGGGTTTTGAAAAGTAATTTATTTTTATAATGGGGTTTAGCTGCTTTTCACGGCTGTGTTTATGCCGCTTTACACCCCCTTGACTCACTTACAGAGAGATATCAATACATAGGTTTGAAGATTCTTACTAGTCAGATATATTCTTGTGCGGTGAATAGGGGGTGTTGAGTCCAGTTCACTGAAAAAGGAATAGGTCTTGTCTCTTACATATTGGGTTTATGGAACGGTATCTGAGCTAATTTGAAACCCTTGTTTTATGCATCACCCCACCTCACCTTTCCCGTTCAGCAGACGTAGTGTGTTTCCTAAACGTGTGACTCTGTTCTGTTCTGCAATTCAGTTCAAGTGTAGCGGGTTGTACATTCCCTCTGGAAGTGATATCTTATTATAAGTGTCTTTTTCTGTGTGACTTATTTCAGTTAGAATCGTCGATCCTAAATCCACTCATCGTGCTGCTACTTGCCTTATGACTTTGATTTCATGGCTGAGTGATATTCCATTGTACATGAGGACCACAACTTCTTTATCCATTTTTCTCTATCCTAGGATATTTAAGGTGTAATGAAGTGGGGGTTCTTGTCAACAGAGCAGCCCTAAACTTTGGGGTGCCTGTGTCTTGCTGATTTTTAGTTTTCCCAATTTATACGCCCATGAGTGGAAGTGCCCTATGCTCTCCAAGCTGTGTTTTTTAGATGTTTCAGAACACACCGTACACTTCTCCAGAGTGGCTGTTGGCAATTTACATCCCACCCATCAGCGTAGCAAGGCTCCCATTTCTCCATGGCCGGTCCTGCATTTCTGGTTTGGACACTTTTTTCCGCATGGCCCTTTTGCCCGCTGGGAAGCGAGACTTCTTTGGAGCGCTGATTGGCCTTTCCAGGTTGCTTGGTTGGCCAAAAAGGGCGTATGCGTTTTTTCCTGAATATATTCAGGAAAAAACGCATACGCCCTTTTTGGCCAAGGGCATCATTGTCCACGTTTTGCCGCTTTTCATGTGCTTTCAAGGCGATTCGAATCTACCTCCTGAAATCTGTTTCCTGCAATTCTGCCTTGCTTTCAAAGCCTCTTCGTTGCCTTCCCTTAATATATTTGTGGACGAGAGGTATCATTTAAAACTCTGCAGGTTTGTGAATTGCAGTGCCCCTGAGCTCCATTTTTCAACTCGCTTTTTTGGGAGCTGGCCGCAAAAGCGCAGGATTGCTTCAGGCCCTCTTCTGGTTCTGGGGGGCAGGCTGAGCTTGTGCTTAATTCTTCTTCCTGATGGGAAAATAGAGTGACCTGTGCCTGTCCCAACACCTAGAGCTAGTCTCTCATTGGTTCCCCCTCTTCCCGTTCATCCTCAGGACAAATTGCAACCTGTACGGAACAGGAGGTTAAAGGTGCTGATTCTCCAAGGAGGGAGATGGCTAGTAAATCGGCTGGAATGGCGAACCCGAGCAAAGGAGATGAGAAATGAGGTGCGTTTTAGAAACCTTTCCCGATCACACGGTGTACCATCTTCTGGGTTTCTCATGCCTGTTTTCGACGTAGGAAGATGCCCTTGAACCTGGAGATTTGGGACCCATGGGATGGGTACCATGCAGTATTACTTGAAAGGGTCTGCGTTGGCTCACCCAACCTCACCGAACCTCTCAGCCCCAAGAGTGTCCACCCTTATGTCTCAATCAGCTGTGGGTCTAGATATGGTCAATCCAGGTTGCATCACAGCCCCTGAACGAATTTTGTAAGAATTTCTCTCTCTTTCACTGTCTTTGTTTCACGGGTTTTGAAAAGTAATTTATTTTTATAATGGGGTTTAGCTGCTTTTCACGGCTGTGTTTATGCCGCTTTACACCCCCTTGACTCACTTACAGAGAGATATCAATACATAGGTTTGAAGATTCTTACTAGTCAGATATATTCTTGTGCGGTGAATAGGGGGTGTTGAGTCCAGTTCACTGAAAAAGGAATAGGTCTTGTCTCTTACATATTGGGTTTATGGAACGGTATCTGAGCTAATTTGAAACCCTTGTTTTATGCATCACCCCACCTCACCTTTCCCGTTCAGCAGCCGTAGTGTGTTTCCTAAACGTGTGACTCTGTTCTGTTTTGTAATTCAGTTCAAGTGTAGCGGTTTTTACATTCCCTCTAGAAGTGATATCTTATGATAAGTGTCTTTTTCTGTGTGACTTATTTCACTTAGAATCGTCGTACCTAAATCCACTCATCGTGCTGCTACTAGCCTTATGACGTGGATTTCATGGCTGAGTGATATTCCATTGTACATGAGGACCACAACTTCTTTACCCATTTTTCTCTTTCCTAGGATATTGAAGGTGTAATGAAGTGGGGGTTCTTGTCCACAGAGCAGCCCTAAACTTTGGGGTGCCTGTGTCTTGCTGATTTTTAGTTTTTCCAATTTATACGCCCATGAGTGGAAGTGCCCTATGCTCTCCAAGCTGTGTTTTTTAGATGTTTCAGAACACACCGTACACTTCTCCAGAGTGGCTGTTGGCAATTTACATCCCACCCATCAGCGTAGCAAGGCTCCCATTTCTCCATGGCCGGTCCTGCATTTCTGGTTTGGACACTTTTTTCCGCATGGCCCTTTTGCCCGCTGGGAAGCGAGACTTCTTTGGAGCGCTGATTGGCCTTTCCAGGTTGCTTGGTTGGCCAAAAAGGGCGTATGCGTTTTTTCCTGAATATATTCAGGAAAAAACGCATACGCCCTTTTTGGCCAAGGGCATCATTGTCCACGTTTTGCCGCTTTTCATGTGCTTTCAAGGCGATTCGAATCTACCTCCTGAAATCTGTTTCCTGCAATTCTGCCTTGCTTTCAAAGCCTCTTCGTTGCCTTCCCTTAATATATTTGTGGACGAGAGGTATCATTTAAAACTCTGCAGGTTTGTGAATTGCAGTGCCCCTGAGCTCCATTTTTCAACTCGCTTTTTTGGGAGCTGGCCGCAAAAGCGCAGGATTGCTTCAGGCCCTCTTCTGGTTCTGGGGGGCAGGCTGAGCTTGTGCTTAATTCTTCTTCCTGATGGGAAAATAGAGTGACCTGTGCCTGTCCCAACACCTAGAGCTAGTCTCTCATTGGTTCCCCCTCTTCCCGTTCATCCTCAGAACAAATTGCAACCTGTACGGAACAGGAGGTTAAAGGTGCTGATTCTCCAAGGAGGGAGATGGCTAGTAAATCGGCTGGAATGGCGAACCCGAGCAAAGGAGATGAGAAATGAGGTGCGTTTTAGAAACCTTTCCCGATCACACGGTGTACCATCTTCTGGGTTTCTCATGCCTGTTTTCGACGTAGGAAGATGCCCTTGAACCTGGAGATTTGGGACCCATGGGATGGGTACCATGCAGTATTACTTGAAAGGGTCTGCGTTGGCTCACCCAACCTCACCGAACCTCACAGCCCCAAGAGTGTCCACCCTTATGTCTCAATCAGCTGTGGGTCTAGATATGGTCAATCCAGGTTGCATCACAGCCCGTGAACGAATTTTGTAAGAATTTCTCTCTTTCACTGTCTTTGTTTCACGGGTTTTGAAAAGTAATTTATTTTTATAATGGGGTTTAGCTGCTTTTCACGGCTGTGTTTATGCCGCTTTACACCCCCTTGACTCACTTACAGAGAGATATCAATACATAGGTTTGAAGATTCTTACTAGTCAGATATATTCTTGTGCGGTGAATAGGGGGTGTTGAGTCCAGTTCACTGAAAAAGGAATAGGTCTTGTCTCTTACATATTGGGTTTATGGAACGGTATCTGAGCTAATTTGAAACCCTTGTTTTATGCATCACCCCACCTCACCTTTCCCGTTCAGCAGACGTAGTGTGTTTCCTAAACGTGTGACTCTGTTCTGTTCTGCAATTCAGTTCAAGTGTAGCGGGTTGTACATTCCCTCTGGAAGTGATATCTTATTATAAGTGTCTTTTTCTGTGTGACTTATTTCAGTTAGAATCGTCGATCCTAAATCCACTCATCGTGCTGCTACTTGCCTTATGACTTTGATTTCATGGCTGAGTGATATTCCATTGTACATGAGGACCACAACTTCTTTATCCATTTTTCTCTATCCTAGGATATTTAAGGTGTAATGAAGTGGGGGTTCTTGTCAACAGAGCAGCCCTAAACTTTGGGGTGCCTGTGTCTTGCTGATTTTTAGTTTTCCCAATTTATACGCCCATGAGTGGAAGTGCCCTATGCTCTCCAAGCTGTGTTTTTTAGATGTTTCAGAACACACCGTACACTTCTCCAGAGTGGCTGTTGGCAATTTACATCCCACCCATCAGCGTAGCAAGGCTCCCATTTCTCCATGGCCGGTCCTGCATTTCTGGTTTGGACACTTTTTTCCGCATGGCCCTTTTGCCCGCTGGGAAGCGAGACTTCTTTGGAGCGCTGATTGGCCTTTCCAGGTTGCTTGGTTGGCCAAAAAGGGCGTATGCGTTTTTTCCTGAATATATTCAGGAAAAAACGCATACGCCCTTTTTGGCCAAGGGCATCATTGTCCACGTTTTGCCGCTTTTCATGTGCTTTCAAGGCGATTCGAATCTACCTCCTGAAATCTGTTTCCTGCAATTCTGCCTTGCTTTCAAAGCCTCTTCGTTGCCTTCCCTTAATATATTTGTGGACGAGAGGTATCATTTAAAACTCTGCAGGTTTGTGAATTGCAGTGCCCCTGAGCTCCATTTTTCAACTCGCTTTTTTGGGAGCTGGCCGCAAAAGCGCAGGATTGCTTCAGGCCCTCTTCTGGTTCTGGGGGGCAGGCTGAGCTTGTGCTTAATTCTTCTTCCTGATGGGAAAATAGAGTGACCTGTGCCTGTCCCAACACCTAGAGCTAGTCTCTCATTGGTTCCCCCTCTTCCCGTTCATCCTCAGGACAAATTGCAACCTGTACGGAACAGGAGGTTAAAGGTGCTGATTCTCCAAGGAGGGAGATGGCTAGTAAATCGGCTGGAATGGCGAACCCGAGCAAAGGAGATGAGAAATGAGGTGCGTTTTAGAAACCTTTCCCGATCACACGGTGTACCATCTTCTGGGTTTCTCATGCCTGTTTTCGACGTAGGAAGATGCCCTTGAACCTGGAGATTTGGGACCCATGGGATGGGTACCATGCAGTATTACTTGAAAGGGTCTGCGTTGGCTCACCCAACCTCACCGAACCTCTCAGCCCCAAGAGTGTCCACCCTTATGTCTCAATCAGCTGTGGGTCTAGATATGGTCAATCCAGGTTGCATCACAGCCCCTGAACGAATTTTGTAAGAATTTCTCTCTCTTTCACTGTCTTTGTTTCACGGGTTTTGAAAAGTAATTTATTTTTATAATGGGGTTTAGCTGCTTTTCACGGCTGTGTTTATGCCGCTTTACACCCCCTTGACTCACTTACAGAGAGATATCAATACATAGGTTTGAAGATTCTTACTAGTCAGATATATTCTTGTGCGGTGAATAGGGGGTGTTGAGTCCAGTTCACTGAAAAAGGAATAGGTCTTGTCTCTTACATATTGGGTTTATGGAACGGTATCTGAGCTAATTTGAAACCCTTGTTTTATGCATCACCCCACCTCACCTTTCCCGTTCAGCAGCCGTAGTGTGTTTCCTAAACGTGTGACTCTGTTCTGTTTTGTAATTCAGTTCAAGTGTAGCGGTTTTTACATTCCCTCTAGAAGTGATATCTTATGATAAGTGTCTTTTTCTGTGTGACTTATTTCACTTAGAATCGTCGTACCTAAATCCACTCATCGTGCTGCTACTAGCCTTATGACGTGGATTTCATGGCTGAGTGATATTCCATTGTACATGAGGACCACAACTTCTTTACCCATTTTTCTCTTTCCTAGGATATTGAAGGTGTAATGAAGTGGGGGTTCTTGTCCACAGAGCAGCCCTAAACTTTGGGGTGCCTGTGTCTTGCTGATTTTTAGTTTTTCCAATTTATACGCCCATGAGTGGAAGTGCCCTATGCTCTCCAAGCTGTGTTTTTTAGATGTTTCAGAACACACCGTACACTTCTCCAGAGTGGCTGTTGGCAATTTACATCCCACCCATCAGCGTAGCAAGGCTCCCATTTCTCCATGGCCGGTCCTGCATTTCTGGTTTGGACACTTTTTTCCGCATGGCCCTTTTGCCCGCTGGGAAGCGAGACTTCTTTGGAGCGCTGATTGGCCTTTCCAGGTTGCTTGGTTGGCCAAAAAGGGCGTATGCGTTTTTTCCTGAATATATTCAGGAAAAAACGCATACGCCCTTTTTGGCCAAGGGCATCATTGTCCACGTTTTGCCGCTTTTCATGTGCTTTCAAGGCGATTCGAATCTACCTCCTGAAATCTGTTTCCTGCAATTCTGCCTTGCTTTCAAAGCCTCTTCGTTGCCTTCCCTTAATATATTTGTGGACGAGAGGTATCATTTAAAACTCTGCAGGTTTGTGAATTGCAGTGCCCCTGAGCTCCATTTTTCAACTCGCTTTTTTGGGAGCTGGCCGCAAAAGCGCAGGATTGCTTCAGGCCCTCTTCTGGTTCTGGGGGGCAGGCTGAGCTTGTGCTTAATTCTTCTTCCTGATGGGAAAATAGAGTGACCTGTGCCTGTCCCAACACCTAGAGCTAGTCTCTCATTGGTTCCCCCTCTTCCCGTTCATCCTCAGAACAAATTGCAACCTGTACGGAACAGGAGGTTAAAGGTGCTGATTCTCCAAGGAGGGAGATGGCTAGTAAATCGGCTGGAATGGCGAACCCGAGCAAAGGAGATGAGAAATGAGGTGCGTTTTAGAAACCTTTCCCGATCACACGGTGTACCATCTTCTGGGTTTCTCATGCCTGTTTTCGACGTAGGAAGATGCCCTTGAACCTGGAGATTTGGGACCCATGGGATGGGTACCATGCAGTATTACTTGAAAGGGTCTGCGTTGGCTCACCCAACCTCACCGAACCTCACAGCCCCAAGAGTGTCCACCCTTATGTCTCAATCAGCTGTGGGTCTAGATATGGTCAATCCAGGTTGCATCACAGCCCGTGAACGAATTTTGTAAGAATTTCTCTCTTTCACTGTCTTTGTTTCACGGGTTTTGAAAAGTAATTTATTTTTATAATGGGGTTTAGCTGCTTTTCACGGCTGTGTTTATGCCGCTTTACACCCCCTTGACTCACTCACAGAGAGATATCAATACATAGGTTTGAAGATTCTTACTAGTCAGATATATTCTTGTGCGGTGAATAGGGGGTGTTGAGTCCAGTTCACTGAGCAAGCAATAGGTCTTGTCTCTTACATATTGGGTTTATGGAACGGTATCGGAGCTAATTTGAAACCCTTGTTTTATGCATCACCCCACCTCACCTTTCCCGTTCAGCAGCCATAGTGTGTTTCCTAAACGTGTGACTCTGTTCTGTTTTGCAATTCAGTTCAAGTGTAGCGGTTTTTACATTCCCTCTCTAAGTGATATCTTAGGATAAGTGTCTTTTTCTGTGTGACTTATTTCACTTAGAATCGTCGTACCTAAATCCACTCATCGTGCTGCTACTAGCCTTATGACGTGGATTTCATGGCTGAGTGATATTCCATTGTACATGAGGACCACAACTTCTTTACCCATTTTTCTCTTTCCTAGGATATTTAAGGTGTAATGAAGTGGGGGTTCTTGTCAACAGAGCAGCCCTAAACTTTGGGCTGCCTGTGTCTTGCTGATTTTTAGTTTTCCCAATTTATACGCCCATGAGTGGAAGTGCCCTATGCTCTCCAAGCTGTGTTTTTTAGATGTTTCAGAACACACCGTACACTTCTCTAGAGTGGCTGTTGGCAATTTACATCCCACCCATCAGCGTAGCAAGGCTCCCATTTCTCCATGGCCGGTCCTGCATTTCTGGTTTGGACACTTTTTTCCGCATGGCCCTTTTGCCCGCTGGGAAGCGAGACTTCTTTGGAGCGCTGATTGGCCTTTCCAGGTTGCTTGGTTGGCCAAAAAGGGCGTATGCGTTTTTTCCTGAATATATTCAGGAAAAAACGCATACGCCCTTTTTGGCCAAGGGCATCATTGTCCACGTTTTGCCGCTTTTCATGTGCTTTCAAGGCGATTCGAATCTACCTCCTGAAATCTGTTTCCTGCAATTCTGCCTTGCTTTCAAAGCTTCTTCGTTGCCTTCCCTTAGTATATTTGTGGACGAGAGGTATCATTTAAAACTCTGCAGGTTTGTGAATTGCAGTGCCCCTGAGCTCCATTTTTCAACTCGCTTTTTTGGGAGCTGGCCGCAAAAGCGCAGGATTGCTTCAGGCCCTCTTCTGGTTCTGGGGGGCAGGCTGAGCTTGTGCTTAATTCTTCTTCCTGATGGGAAAATAGAGTGACCTGTGCCTGTCCCAACACCTAGAGCTAGTCTCTCATTGGTTCCCCCTCTTCCCGTTCATCCTCAGGACAAATTGCAACCTGTACGGAACAGGAGGTTAAAGGTGCTGATTCTCCAAGGAGGGAGATGGCTAGTAAATCGGCTGGAATGGCGAACCCGAGCAAAGGAGATGAGAAATGAGGTGCGTTTTAGAAACCTTTCCCCATCACACGGTGTACCATCTTCTGGGTTTCTCACGCCTGTTTTCGACGTAGGAAGATGCCCTTGAACCTGGAGATTTGGGACCCATGGGATGGGTACCATGCAGTATTACTTGAAAGGGTCTGCGTTGGCTCACCCAACCTCACCGAACCTCTCAGCCCCAAGAGTGTCCACCCTTATGTCTCAATCAGCTGTGGGTCTAGATATGGTCAATCCAGGTTGCATCACAGCCCCTGAACGAATTTTGTAAGAATTTCTCTCTCTTTCACTGTCTTTGTTTCACGGGTTTTGAAAAGTAATTTATTTTTATAATGGGGTTTAGCTGCTTTTCACGGCTGTGTTTATGCCGCTTTACACCCCCTTGACTCACTTACAGAGAGATATCAATACATAGGTTTGAAGATTCTTACTAGTCAGATATATTCTTGTGCGGTGAATAGGGGGTGTTGAGTCCAGTTCACTGAAAAAGGAATAGGTCTTGTCTCTTACATATTGGGTTTATGGAACGGTATCTGAGCTAATTTGAAACCCTTGTTTTATGCATCACCCCACCTCACCTTTCCCGTTCAGCAGCCGTAGTGTGTTTCCTAAACGTGTGACTCTGTTCTGTTTTGTAATTCAGTTCAAGTGTAGCGGTTTTTACATTCCCTCTAGAAGTGATATCTTATGATAAGTGTCTTTTTCTGTGTGACTTATTTCACTTAGAATCGTCGTACCTAAATCCACTCATCGTGCTGCTACTAGCCTTATGACGTGGATTTCATGGCTGAGTGATATTCCATTGTACATGAGGACCACAACTTCTTTACCCATTTTTCTCTTTCCTAGGATATTGAAGGTGTAATGAAGTGGGGGTTCTTGTCCACAGAGCAGCCCTAAACTTTGGGGTGCCTGTGTCTTGCTGATTTTTAGTTTTCCCAATTTATACGCCCATGAGTGGAAGTGCCCTATGCTCTCCAAGCTGTGTTTTTTAGATGTTTCAGAACACACCGTACACTTCTCCAGAGTGGCTGTTGGCAATTTACATCCCACCCATCAGCGTAGCAAGGCTCCCATTTCTCCATGGCCGGTCCTGCATTTCTGGTTTGGACACTTTTTTCCGCATGGCCCTTTTGCCCGCTGGGAAGCGAGACTTCTTTGGAGCGCTGATTGGCCTTTCCAGGTTGCTTGGTTGGCCAAAAAGGGCGTATGCGTTTTTTCCTGAATATATTCAGGAAAAAACGCATACGCCCTTTTTGGCCAAGGGCATCATTGTCCACGTTTTGCCGCTTTTCATGTGCTTTCAAGGCGATTCGAATCTACCTCCTGAAATCTGTTTCCTGCAATTCTGCCTTGCTTTCAAAGCCTCTTCGTTGCCTTCCCTTAATATATTTGTGGACGAGAGGTATCATTTAAAACTCTGCAGGTTTGTGAATTGCAGTGCCCCTGAGCTCCATTTTTCAACTCGCTTTTTTGGGAGCTGGCCGCAAAAGCGCAGGATTGCTTCAGGCCCTCTTCTGGTTCTGGGGGGCAGGCTGAGCTTGTGCTTAATTCTTCTTCCTGATGGGAAAATAGAGTGACCTGTGCCTGTCCCAACACCTAGAGCTAGTCTCTCATTGGTTCCCCCTCTTCCCGTTCATCCTCAGGACAAATTGCAACCTGTACGGAACAGGAGGTTAAAGGTGCTGATTCTCCAAGGAGGGAGATGGCTAGTAAATCGGCTGGAATGGCGAACCCGAGCAAAGGAGATGAGAAATGAGGTGCGTTTTAGAAACCTTTCCCGATCACACGGTGTACCATCTTCTGGGTTTCTCATGCCTGTTTTCGACGTAGGAAGATGCCCTTGAACCTGGAGATTTGGGACCCATGGGATGGGTACCATGCAGTATTACTTGAAAGGGTCTGCGTTGGCTCACCCAACCTCACCGAACCTCTCAGCCCCAAGAGTGTCCACCCTTATGTCTCAATCAGCTGTGGGTCTAGATATGGTCAATCCAGGTTGCATCACAGCCCCTGAACGAATTTTGTAAGAATTTCTCTCTCTTTCACTGTCTTTGTTTCACGGGTTTTGAAAAGTAATTTATTTTTATAATGGGGTTTAGCTGCTTTTCACGGCTGTGTTTATGCCGCTTTACACCCCCTTGACTCACTTACAGAGAGATATCAATACATAGGTTTGAAGATTCTTACTAGTCAGATATATTCTTGTGCGGTGAATAGGGGGTGTTGAGTCCAGTTCACTGAAAAAGGAATAGGTCTTGTCTCTTACATATTGGGTTTATGGAACGGTATCTGAGCTAATTTGAAACCCTTGTTTTATGCATCACCCCACCTCACCTTTCCCGTTCAGCAGACGTAGTGTGTTTCCTAAACGTGTGACTCTGTTCTGTTCTGCAATTCAGTTCAAGTGTAGCGGGTTGTACATTCCCTCTGGAAGTGATATCTTATTATAAGTGTCTTTTTCTGTGTGACTTATTTCAGTTAGAATCGTCGATCCTAAATCCACTCATCGTGCTGCTACTTGCCTTATGACTTTGATTTCATGGCTGAGTGATATTCCATTGTACATGAGGACCACAACTTCTTTATCCATTTTTCTCTATCCTAGGATATTTAAGGTGTAATGAAGTGGGGGTTCTTGTCAACAGAGCAGCCCTAAACTTTGGGGTGCCTGTGTCTTGCTGATTTTTAGTTTTCCCAATTTATACGCCCATGAGTGGAAGTGCCCTATGCTCTCCAAGCTGTGTTTTTTAGATGTTTCAGAACACACCGTACACTTCTCCAGAGTGGCTGTTGGCAATTTACATCCCACCCATCAGCGTAGCAAGGCTCCCATTTCTCCATGGCCGGTCCTGCATTTCTGGTTTGGACACTTTTTTCCGCATGGCCCTTTTGCCCGCTGGGAAGCGAGACTTCTTTGGAGCGCTGATTGGCCTTTCCAGGTTGCTTGGTTGGCCAAAAAGGGCGTATGCGTTTTTTCCTGAATATATTCAGGAAAAAACGCATACGCCCTTTTTGGCCAAGGGCATCATTGTCCACGTTTTGCCGCTTTTCATGTGCTTTCAAGGCGATTCGAATCTACCTCCTGAAATCTGTTTCCTGCAATTCTGCCTTGCTTTCAAAGCCTCTTCGTTGCCTTCCCTTAATATATTTGTGGACGAGAGGTATCATTTAAAACTCTGCAGGTTTGTGAATTGCAGTGCCCCTGAGCTCCATTTTTCAACTCGCTTTTTTGGGAGCTGGCCGCAAAAGCGCAGGATTGCTTCAGGCCCTCTTCTGGTTCTGGGGGGCAGGCTGAGCTTGTGCTTAATTCTTCTTCCTGATGGGAAAATAGAGTGACCTGTGCCTGTCCCAACCCCTGGAGCTAGTCTCTCATTGGTTCCCCCTCTTCCCGTTCATCCTCAGGACAAATTGCAACCTGTACGGAACAGGAGGGTAAAGGTGCTGATTCTCCAAGGAGGGAGATGGCTAGTAAATCGGCTGGAATGGCGAACCCGAGCAAAGGAGATGAGAAATGAGGTGCGTTTTAGAAACCTTTCCCGATCACACGGTGTACCATCTTCTGGGTTTCTCATGCCTGTTTTCGACGTAGGAAGATGCCCTTGAACCTGGAGATTTGGGACCCATGGGATGGGTACCATGCAGTATTACTTGAAAGGGTCTGCGTTGGCTCACCCAACCTCACCGAACCTCTCAGCCCCAAGAGTGTCCACCCTTATGTCTCAATCAGCTGTGGGTTTAGATATGGTCAATCCAGGTTGCATCACAGCCCCTGAACGAATTTTGTAAGAATTTCTCTCTCTTTCACTGTCTTTGTTTCACGGGTTTTGAAAAGTAATTTATTTTTATAATGGGGTTTAGCTGCTTTTCACGGCTGTGTTTATGCCGCTTTACACCCCCTTGACTCACTTACAGAGAGATATCAATACATAGGTTTGAAGATTCTTCCTAGTCAGATATATTCTTGTGCGGTGAATAGGGGGTGTTGAGTCCAGTTCACTGAAAAAGGAATAGGTCTTGTCTCTTACATATTGGGTTTATGGAACGGTATCTGAGCTAATTTGAAACCCTTGTTTTATGCATCACCCCACCTCACCTTTCCCGTTCAGCAGCCGTAGTGTGTTTCCTAAACGTGTGACTCTGTTCTGTTTTGTAATTCAGTTCAAGTGTAGCGGTTTTTACATTCCCTCTAGAAGTGATATCTTATGATAAGTGTCTTTTTCTGTGTGACTTATTTCACTTAGAATCGTCGTACCTAAATCCACTCATCGTGCTGCTACTAGCCTTATGACGTGGATTTCATGGCTGAGTGATATTCCATTGTACATGAGGACCCCAACTTCTTTATCCATTTTTCTCTTTCCTAGGATATTGAAGGTGTAATGAAGTGGGGGTTCTTGTCCACAGAGCAGCCCTAAACTTTGGGGTGCCTGTGTCTTGCTGATTTTTAGTTTTCCCAATTTATACGCCCATGAGTGGAAGTGCCCTATGCTCTCCAAGCTGTGTTTTTTAGATGTTTCAGAACACACCGTACACTTCTCCAGAGTGGCTGTTGGCAATTTACATCCCACCCATCAGCGTAGCAAGGCTCCCATTTCTCCATGGCCGGTCCTGCATTTCTGGTTTGGACACTTTTTTCCGCATGGCCCTTTTGCCCGCTGGGAAGCGAGACTTCTTTGGAGCGCTGATTGGCCTTTCCAGGTTGCTTGGTTGGCCAAAAAGGGCGTATGCGTTTTTTCCTGAATATATTCAGGAAAAAACGCATACGCCCTTTTTGGCCAAGGGCATCATTGTCCACGTTTTGCCGCTTTTCATGTGCTTTCAAGGCGATTCGAATCTACCTCCTGAAATCTGTTTCCTGCAATTCTGCCTTGCTTTCAAAGCCTCTTCGTTGCCTTCCCTTAATATATTTGTGGACGAGAGGTATCATTTAAAACTCTGCAGGTTTGTGAATTGCAGTGCCCCTGAGCTCCATTTTTCAACTCGCTTTTTTGGGAGCTGGCCGCAAAAGCGCAGGATTGCTTCAGGCCCTCTTCTGGTTCTG
Organism: Balaenoptera acutorostrata; assembly: GCF_949987535.1. Lineage (NCBI taxonomy): Eukaryota > Metazoa > Chordata > Mammalia > Artiodactyla > Balaenopteridae > Balaenoptera > Balaenoptera acutorostrata. Next base: position 134,319 of record NW_026645945.1, on the reverse strand, counting down.
GGGGGCAGGCTGAGCTTGTGCTTAATTCTTCTTCCTGATGGGAAAATAGAGTGACCTGTGCCTGTCCCAACCCCTGGAGCTAGTCTCTCATTGGTTCCCCCTCTTCCCGTTCATCCTCAGGACAAATTGCAACCTGTACGGAACAGGAGGGTAAAGGTGCTGATTCTCCAAGGAGGGAGATGGCTAGTAAATCGGCTGGAATGGCGAACCCGAGCAAAGGAGATGAGAAATGAGGTGCGTTTTAGAAACCTTTCCCGATCACACGGTGTACCATCTTCTGGGTTTCTCATGCCTGTTTTCGACGTAGGAAGATGCCCTTGAACCTGGAGATTTGGGACCCATGGGATGGGTACCATGCAGTATTACTTGAAAGGGTCTGCGTTGGCTCACCCAACCTCACCGAACCTCTCAGCCCCAAGAGTGTCCACCCTTATGTCTCAATCAGCTGTGGGTCTAGATATGGTCAATCCAGGTTGCATCACAGCCCCTGAACGAATTTTGTAAGAATTTCTCTCTCTTTCACTGTCTTTGTTTCACGGGTTTTGAAAAGTAATTTATTTTTATAATGGGGTTTAGCTGCTTTTCACGGCTGTGTTTATGCCGCTTTACACCCCCTTGACTCACTTACAGAGAGATATCAATACATAGGTTTGAAGATTCTTACTAGTCAGATATATTCTTGTGCGGTGAATAGGGGGTGTTGAGTCCAGTTCACTGAAAAAGGAATAGGTCTTGTCTCTTACATATTGGGTTTGTGGAACGGTATCTGAGCTTAGTTGAAACCCTTGTTTTATGCATCACCCCACCTCACCTTTCCCGTTCAGCAGCCATAGTGTGTTTCCTAAACGTGTGACTCTGTTCTGTTTTGCAATTCAGTTCAAGTGTAGCGGGTTGTACATTCCCTCTAGAAGTGATATCTTATGATAAGTGTCTTTTTCTGTGTGACTTATTTCACTTAGAATCGTCGTACCTAAATCCACTCATCGTGCTGCTACTAGCCTTATGACGTTGATTTCATGGCTGAGTGATATTCCATTGTACATGAGGACCACAACTTCTTTACCCATTTTTCTCTTTCCTAGGAAATTTAAGGTGTAATGAAGTGGGGGTTCTTGTCAACAGAGCAGCCCTAAACTTTGGGGTGCCTGTGTCTTGCTGATTTTTAGTTTTCCCAATTTATACGCCCATGAGTGGAAGTGCCCTATGCTCTCCAAGCTGTGTTTTTTAGATGTTTCAGAACACACCGTACACTTCTCCAGAGTGGCTGTTGGCAATTTACATCCCACCCATCAGCGTAGCAAGGCTCCCATTTCTCCATGGCCGGTCCTGCATTTCTGGTTTGGACACTTTTTTCCGCATGGCCCTTTTGCCCGCTGGGAAGCGAGACTTCTTTGGAGCGCTGATTGGCCTTTCCAGGTTGCTTGGTTGGCCAAAAAGGGCGTATGCGTTTTTTCCTGAATATATTCAGGAAAAAACGCATACGCCCTTTTTGGCCAAGGGCATCATTGTCCACGTTTTGCCGCTTTTCATGTGCTTTCAAGGCGATTCGAATCTACCTCCTGAAATCTGTTTCCTGCAATTCTGCCTTGCTTTCAAAGCCTCTTCGTTGCCTTCCCTTAATATATTTGTGGACGAGAGGTATCATTTAAAACTCTGCAGGTTTGTGAATTGCAGTGCCCCTGAGCTCCATTTTTCAACTCGCTTTTTTGGGAGCTGGCCGCAAAAGCGCAGGATTGCTTCAGGCCCTCTTCTGGTTCTGGGGGGCAGGCTGAGCTTGTGCTTAATTCTTCTTCCTGATGGGAAAATAGAGTGACCTGTGCCTGTCCCAACCCCTGGAGCTAGTCTCTCATTGGTTCCCCCTCTTCCCGTTCATCCTCAGGACAAATTGCAACCTGTACGGAACAGGAGGGTAAAGGTGCTGATTCTCCAAGGAGGGAGATGGCTAGTAAATCGGCTGGAATGGCGAACCCGAGCAAAGGAGATGAGAAATGAGGTGCGTTTTAGAAACCTTTCCCGATCACACGGTGTACCATCTTCTGGGTTTCTCATGCCTGTTTTCGACGTAGGAAGATGCCCTTGAACCTGGAGATTTGGGACCCATGGGATGGGTACCATGCAGTATTACTTGAAAGGGTCTGCGTTGGCTCACCCAACCTCACCGAACCTCTCAGCCCCAAGAGTGTCCACCCTTATGTCTCAATCAGCTGTGGGTCTAGATATGGTCAATCCAGGTTGCATCACAGCCCCTGAACGAATTTTGTAAGAATTTCTCTCTCTTTCACTGTCTTTGTTTCACGGGTTTTGAAAAGTAATTTATTTTTATAATGGGGTTTAGCTGCTTTTCACGGCTGTGTTTATGCCGCTTTACACCCCCTTGACTCACTCACAGAGAGATATCAATACATAGGTTTGAAGATTCTTACTAGTCAGATATATTCTTGTGCGGTGAATAGGGGGTGTTGAGTCCAGTTCACTGAAAAAGGAATAGGTCTTGTCTCTTACATATTGGGTTTATGGAACGGTATCGGAGCTAATTTGAAACCCTTGTTTTATGCATCACCCCACCTCACCTTTCCCGTTCAGCAGCCATAGTGTGTTTCCTAAACGTGTGACTCTGTTCTGTTTTGCAATTCAGTTCAAGTGTAGCGGGTTTTACATTCCCTCTCTAAGTGATATCTTATGATAAGTGTCTTTTTCTGTGTGACTTATTTCACTTAGAATCGTCGTACCTAAATCCACTCATCGTGCTGCTACTAGCCTTATGACGTTGATTTCATGGCTGAGTGATATTCCATTGTACATGAGGACCCCAACTTCTTTATCCTTTTTTCTCTTTCCTAGGATATTTAAGGTGTAATGAAGTGGGGGTTCTTGTCAACAGAGCAGCCCTAAACTTTGGGGTGCCTGTGTCTTGCTGATTTTTAGTTTTCCCAATTTATACGCCCATGAGTGGAAGTGCCCTATGCTCTCCAAGCTGTGTTTTTTAGATGTTTCAGAACACACCGTACACTTCTCCAGAGTGGCTGTTGGCAATTTACATCCCACCCATCAGCGTAGCAAGGCTCCCATTTCTCCATGGCCGGTCCTGCATTTCTGGTTTGGACACTTTTTTCCGCATGGCCCTTTTGCCCGCTGGGAAGCGAGACTTCTTTGGAGCGCTGATTGGCCTTTCCAGGTTGCTTGGTTGGCCAAAAAGGGCGTATGCGTTTTTTCCTGAATATATTCAGGAAAAAACGCATACCGCCCTTTTTGGCCAAGGGCATCATTGTCCACGTTTTGCCGCTTTTCATGTGCTTTCAAGGCGATTCGAATCTACCTCCTGAAATCTGTTTCCTGCAATTCTGCCTTGCTTTCAAAGCCTCTTCGTTGCCTTCCCTTAATATATTTGTGGACGAGAGGTATCATTTAAAACTCTGCAGGTTTGTGAATTGCAGTGCCCCTGAGCTCCATTTTTCAACTCGCTTTTTTGGGAGCTGGCCGCAAAAGCGCAGGATTGCTTCAGGCCCTCTTCTGGTTCTGGGGGCAGGCTGAGCTTGTGCTTAATTCTTCTTCCTGATGGGAAAATAGAGTGACCTGTGCCTGTCCCAACCCCTGGAGCTAGTCTCTCATTGGTTCCCCCTCTTCCCGTTCATCCTCAGGACAAATTGCAACCTGTACGGAACAGGAGGGTAAAGGTGCTGATTCTCCAAGGAGGGAGATGGCTAGTAAATCGGCTGGAATGGCGAACCCGAGCAAAGGAGATGAGAAATGAGGTGCGTTTTAGAAACCTTTCCCGATCACACGGTGTACCATCTTCTGGGTTTCTCATGCCTGTTTTCGACGTAGGAAGATGCCCTTGAACCTGGAGATTTGGGACCCATGGGATGGGTACCATGCAGTATTACTTGAAAGGGTCTGCGTTGGCTCACCCAACCTCACCGAACCTCTCAGCCCCAAGAGTGTCCACCCTTATGTCTCAATCAGCTGTGGGTCTAGATATGGTCAATCCAGGTTGCATCACAGCCCCTGAACGAATTTTGTAAGAATTTCTCTCTCTTTCACTGTCTTTGTTTCACGGGTTTTGAAAAGTAATTTATTTTTATAATGGGGTTTAGCTGCTTTTCACGGCTGTGTTTATGCCGCTTTACACCCCCTTGACTCACTCACAGAGAGATATCAATACATAGGTTTGAAGATTCTTACTAGTCAGATATATTCTTGTGCGGTGAATAGGGGGTGTTGAGTCCAGTTCACTGAAAAAGGAATAGGTCTTGTCTCTTACATATTGGGTTTATGGAACGGTATCGGAGCTAATTTGAAACCCTTGTTTTATGCATCACCCCACCTCACCTTTCCCGTTCAGCAGCCATAGTGTGTTTCCTAAACGTGTGACTGTTCTGTTTTGCAATTCAGTTCAAGTGTAGCGGGTTTTACATTCCCTCTCTAAGTGATATCTTATGATAAGTGTCTTTTTCTGTGTGACTTATTTCACTTAGAATCGTCGTACCTAAATCCACTCATCGTGCTGCTACTAGCCTTATGACGTTGATTTCATGGCTGAGTGATATTCCATTGTACATGAGGACCCCAACTTCTTTATCCATTTTTCTCTTTCCTAGGATATTTAAGGTGTAATGAAGTGGGGGTTCTTGTCAACAGAGCAGCCCTAAACTTTGGGGTGCCTGTGTCTTGCTGATTTTTAGTTTTCCCAATTTATACGCCCATGAGTGGAAGTGCCCTATGCTCTCCAAGCTGTGTTTTTTAGATGTTTCAGAACACACCGTACACTTCTCCAGAGTGGCTGTTGGCAATTTACATCCCACCCATCAGCGTAGCAAGGCTCCCATTTCTCCATGGCCGGTCCTGCATTTCTGGTTTGGACACTTTTTTCCGCATGGCCCTTTTGCCCGCTGGGAAGCGAGACTTCTTTGGAGCGCTGATTGGCCTTTCCAGGTTGCTTGGTTGGCCAAAAAGGGCGTATGCGTTTTTTCCTGAATATATTCAGGAAAAAACGCATACGCCCTTTTTGGCCAAGGGCATCATTGTCCACGTTTTGCCGCTTTTCATGTGCTTTCAAGGCGATTCGAATCTACCTCCTGAAATCTGTTTCCTGCAATTCTGCCTTGCTTTCAAAGCCTCTTCGTTGCCTTCCCTTAATATATTTGTGGACGAGAGGTATCATTTAAAACTCTGCAGGTTTGTGAATTGCAGTGCCCCTGAGCTCCATTTTTCAACTCGCTTTTTTGGGAGCTGGCCCCAAAAGCGCAGGATTGCTTCAGGCCCTCTTCTGGTTCTGGGGGGCAGGCTGAGCTTGTGCTTAATTCTTCTTCCTGATGGGAAAATAGAGTGACCTGTGCCTGTCCCAACCCCTGGAGCTAGTCTCTCATTGGTTCCCCCTCTTCCCGTTCATCCTCAGGACAAATTGCAACCTGTACGGAACAGGAGGGTAAAGGTGCTGATTCTCCAAGGAGGGAGATGGCTAGTAAATCGGCTGGAATGGCGAACCCGAGCAAAGGAGATGAGAAATGAGGTGCGTTTTAGAAACCTTTCCCGATCACACGGTGTACCATCTTCTGGGTTTCTCATGCCTGTTTTCGACGTAGGAAGATGCCCTTGAACCTGGAGATTTGGGACCCATGGGATGGGTACCATGCAGTATTACTTGAAAGGGTCTGCGTTGGCTCACCCAACCTCACCGAACCTCTCAGCCCCAAGAGTGTCCACCCTTATGTCTCAATCAGCTGTGGGTCTAGATATGGTCAATCCAGGTTGCATCACAGCCCCTGAACGAATTTTGTAAGAATTTCTCTCTCTTTCACTGTCTTTGTTTCACGGGTTTTGAAAAGTAATTTATTTTTATAATGGGGTTTAGCTGCTTTTCACGGCTGTGTTTATGCCGCTTTACACCCCCTTGACTCACTCACAGAGAGATATCAATACATAGGTTTGAAGATTCTTACTAGTCAGATATATTCTTGTGCGGTGAATAGGGGGTGTTGAGTCCAGTTCACTGAAAAAGGAATAGGTCTTGTCTCTTACATATTGGGTTTATGGAACGGTATCGGAGCTAATTTGAAACCCTTGTTTTATGCATCACCCCACCTCACCTTTCCCGTTCAGCAGCCATAGTGTGTTTCCTAAACGTGTGACTCTGTTCTGTTTTGCAATTCAGTTCAAGTGTAGCGGGTTTTACATTCCCTCTCTAAGTGATATCTTATGATAAGTGTCTTTTTCTGTGTGACTTATTTCACTTAGAATCGTCGTACCTAAATCCACTCATCGTGCTGCTACTAGCCTTATGACGTTGATTTCATGGCTGAGTGATATTCCATTGTACATGAGGACCCCAACTTCTTTATCCATTTTTCTCTTTCCTAGGATATTTAAGGTGTAATGAAGTGGGGGTTCTTGTCAACAGAGCAGCCCTAAACTTTGGGGTGCCTGTGTCTTGCTGATTTTTAGTTTTCCCAATTTATACGCCCATGAGTGGAAGTGCCCTATGCTCTCCAAGCTGTGTTTTTTAGATGTTTCAGAACACACCGTACACTTCTCCAGAGTGGCTGTTGGCAATTTACATCCCACCCATCAGCGTAGCAAGGCTCCCATTTCTCCATGGCCGGTCCTGCATTTCTGGTTTGGACACTTTTTTCCGCATGGCCCTTTTGCCCGCTGGGAAGCGAGACTTCTTTGGAGCGCTGATTGGCCTTTCCAGGTTGCTTGGTTGGCCAAAAAGGGCGTATGCGTTTTTTCCTGAATATATTCAGGAAAAAACGCATACGCCCTTTTTGGCCAAGGGCATCATTGTCCACGTTTTGCCGCTTTTCATGTGCTTTCAAGGCGATTCGAATCTACCTCCTGAAATCTGTTTCCTGCAATTCTGCCTTGCTTTCAAAGCCTCTTCGTTGCCTTCCCTTAATATATTGTGGACGAGAGGTATCATTTAAAACTCTGCAGGTTTGTGAATTGCAGTGCCCCTGAGCTCCATTTTTCAACTCGCTTTTTTGGGAGCTGGCCCCAAAAGCGCAGGATTGCTTCAGGCCCTCTTCTGGTTCTGGGGGGCAGGCTGAGCTTGTGCTTAATTCTTCTTCCTGATGGGAAAATAGAGTGACCTGTGCCTGTCCCAACCCCTGGAGCTAGTCTCTCATTGGTTCCCCCTCTTCCCGTTCATCCTCAGGACAAATTGCAACCTGTACGGAACAGGAGGGTAAAGGTGCTGATTCTCCAAGGAGGGAGATGGCTAGTAAATCGGCTGGAATGGCGAACCCGAGCAAAGGAGATGAGAAATGAGGTGCGCTTTAGAAACCTTTCCCGATCACACGGTGTACCATCTTCTGGGTTTCTCATGCCTGTTTTCGACGTAGGAAGATGCCCTTGAACCTGGAGATTTGGGACCCATGGGATGGGTACCATGCAGTATTACTTGAAAGGGTCTGCGTTGGCTCACCCAACCTCACCGAACCTCTCAGCCCCAAGAGTGTCCACCCTTATGTCTCAATCAGCTGTGGGTCTAGATATGGTCAATCCAGGTTGCATCACAGCCCCTGAACGAATTTTGTAAGAATTTCTCTCTCTTTCACTGTCTTTGTTTCACGGGTTTTGAAAAGTAATTTATTTTTATAATGGGGTTTAGCTGCTTTTCACGGCTGTGTTTATGCCGCTTTACACCCCCTTGACTCACTCACAGAGAGATATCAATACATAGGTTTGAAGATTCTTACTAGTCAGATATATTCTTGTGCGGTGAATAGGGGGTGTTGAGTCCAGTTCACTGAAAAAGGAATAGGTCTTGTCTCTTACATATTGGGTTTATGGAACGGTATCGGAGCTAATTTGAAACCCTTGTTTTATGCATCACCCCACCTCACCTTTCCCGTTCAGCAGCCATAGTGTGTTTCCTAAACGTGTGACTCTGTTCTGTTTTGCAATTCAGTTCAAGTGTAGCGGGTTTTACATTCCCTCTCTAAGTGATATCTTATGATAAGTGTCTTTTTCTGTGTGACTTATTTCACTTAGAATCGTCGTACCTAAATCCACTCATCGTGCTGCTACTAGCCTTATGACGTTGATTTCATGGCTGAGTGATATTCCATTGTACAGGAGGACCACAACTTCTTTATCCATTTTTCTCTTTCCTAGGATATTTAAGGTGTAATGAAGTGGGGGTTCTTGTCAACAGAGCAGCCCTAAACTTTGGGGTGCCTGTGTCTTGCTGATTTTTAGTTTTCCCAATTTATACGCCCATGAGTGGAAGTGCCCTATGCTCTCCAAGCTGTGTTTTTTAGATGTTTCAGAACACACCGTACACTTCTCCAGAGTGGCTGTTGGCAATTTACATCCCACCCATCAGCGTAGCAAGGCTCCCATTTCTCCATGGCCGGTCCTGCATTTCTGGTTTGGACACTTTTTTCCGCATGGCCCTTTTGCCCGCTGGGAAGCGAGACTTCTTTGGAGCGCTGATTGGCCTTTCCAGGTTGCTTGGTTGGCCAAAAAGGGCGTATGCGTTTTTTCCTGAATATATTCAGGAAAAAACGCATACGCCCTTTTTGGCCAAGGGCATCATTGTCCACGTTTTGCCACTTTTCATGTGCTTTCAAGGCGATTCGAATCTACCTCCTGAAATCTGTTTCCTGCAATTCTGCCTTGCTTTCAAAGCCTCTTCGTTGCCTTCCCTTAATATATTTGTGGACGAGAGGTATCATTTAAAACTCTGCAGGTTTGTGAATTGCAGTGCCCCTGAGCTCCATTTTTCAACTCGCTTTTTTGGGAGCTGGCCGCAAAAGCGCAGGATTGCTTCAGGCCCTCTTCTGGTTCTGGGGGGCAGGCTGAGCTTGTGCTTAATTCTTCTTCCTGATGGGAAAATAGAGTGACCTGTGCCTGTCCCAACCCCTGGAGCTAGTCTCTCATTGGTTCCCCCTCTTCCCGTTCATCCTCAGGACAAATTGCAACCTGTACGGAACAGGAGGGTAAAGGTGCTGATTCTCCAAGGAGGGAGATGGCTAGTAAATCGGCTGGAATGGCGAACCCGAGCAAAGGAGATGAGAAATGAGGTGCGTTTTAGAAACCTTTCCCGATCACACGGTGTACCATCTTCTGGGTTTCTCATGCCTGTTTTCGACGTAGGAAGATGCCCTTGAACCTGGAGATTTGGGACCCATGGGATGGGTACCATGCAGTATTACTTGAAAGGGTCTGCGTTGGCTCACCCAACCTCACCGAACCTCTCAGCCCCAAGAGTGTCCACCCTTATGTCTCAATCAGCTGTGGGTCTAGATATGGTCAATCCAGGTTGCATCACAGCCCCTGAACGAATTTTGTAAGAATTTCTCTCTCTTTCACTGTCTTTGTTTCACGGGTTTTGAAAAGTAATTTATTTTTATAATGGGGTTTAGCTGCTTTTCACGGCTGTGTTTATGCCACTTTACACCCCCTTGACTCACTCACAGAGAGATATCAATACATAGGTTTGAAGATTCTTACTAGTCAGATATATTCTTGTGCGGTGAATAGGGGGTGTTGAGTCCAGTTCACTGAAAAAGGAATAGGTCTTGTCTCTTACATATTGGGTTTATGGAACGGTATCGGAGCTAATTTGAAACCCTTGTTTTATGCATCACCCCACCTCACCTTTCCCGTTCAGCAGCCATAGTGTGTTTCCTAAACGTGTGACTCTGTTCTGTTTTGCAATTCAGTTCAAGTGTAGCGGGTTTTACATTCCCTCTCTAAGTGATATCTTATGATAAGTGTCTTTTTCTGTGTGACTTATTTCACTTAGAATCGTCGTACCTAAATCCACTCATCGTGCTGCTACTAGCCTTATGACGTTGATTTCATGGCTGAGTGATATTCCATTGTACATGAGGACCCCAACTTCTTTATCCATTTTTCTCTTTCCTAGGATATTTAAGGTGTAATGAAGTGGGGGTTCTTGTCAACAGAGCAGCCCTAAACTTTGGGGTGCCTGTGTCTTGCTGATTTTTAGTTTTCCCAATTTATACGCCCATGAGTGGAAGTGCCCTATGCTCCCCAAGCTGTGTTTTTTAGATGTTTCAGAACACACCGTACACTTCTCCAGAGTGGCTGTTGGCAATTTACATCCCACCCATCAGCGTAGCAAGGCTCCCATTTCTCCATGGCCGGTCCTGCATTTCTGGTTTGGACACTTTTTTCCGCATGGCCCTTTTGCCCGCTGGGAAGCGAGACTTCTTTGGAGCGCTGATTGGCCTTTCCAGGTTGCTTGGTTGGCCAAAAAGGGCGTATGCGTTTTTTCCTGAATATATTCAGGAAAAAACGCATACGCCCTTTTTGGCCAAGGGCATCATTGTCCACGTTTTGCCGCTTTTCATGTGCTTTCAAGGCGATTCGAATCTACCTCCTGAAATCTGTTTCCTGCAATTCTGCCTTGCTTTCAAAGCCTCTTCGTTGCCTTCCCTTAATATATTTGTGGACGAGAGGTATCATTTAAAACTCTGCAGGTTTGTGAATTGCAGTGCCCCTGAGCTCCATTTTTCAACTCGCTTTTTTGGGAGCTGGCCGCAAAAGCGCAGGATTGCTTCAGGCCCTCTTCTGGTTCTGGGGGGCAGGCTGAGCTTGTGCTTAATTCTTCTTCCTGATGGGAAAATAGAGTGACCTGTGCCTGTCCCAACCCCTGGAACTAGTCTCTCATTGGTTCCCCCTCTTCCCGTTCATCCTCAGGACAAATTGCAACCTGTACGGAACAGGAGGGTAAAGGTGCTGATTCTCCAAGGAGGGAGATGGCTAGTAAATCGGCTGGAATGGCGAACCCGAGCAAAGGAGATGAGAAATGAGGTGCGTTTTAGAAACCTTTCCCGATCACACGGTGTACCATCTTCTGGGTTTCTCATGCCTGTTTTCGACGTAGGAAGATGCCCTTGAACCTGGAGATTTGGGACCCATGGGATGGGTACCATGCAGTATTACTTGGAAGGGTCTGCGTTGGCTCACCCAACCTCACCGAAACTCTCAGCCCCAAGAGTGTCCACCCTTATGTCTCAATCAGCTGTGGGTCTAGATATGGTCAATCCAGGTTGCATCACAGCCCCTGAACGAATTTTGTAAGAATTTCTCTCTCTTTCACTGTCTTTGTTTCACGGGTTTTGAAAAGTAATTTATTTTTATAATGGGGTTTAGCTGCTTTTCACGGCTGTGTTTATGCCGCTTTACACCCCCTTGACTCACTTACAGAGAGATATCAATACATAGGTTTGAAGATTCTTACTAGTCAGATATATTCTTGTGCGGTGAATAGGGGGTGTTGAGTCCAGTTCACTGAAAAAGGAATAGGTCTTGTCTCTTACATATTGGGTTTATGGAACGGTATCTGAGCTAATTTGAAACCCTTGTTTTATGCATCACCCCACCTCACCTTTCCCGTTCAGCAGCCATAGTGTGTTTCCTAAACGTGTGACTCTGTTCTGTTTTGCAATTCAGTTCAAGTGTAGCGGGTTTTACATTCCCTCTCTAAGTGATATCTTATGATAAGTGTCTTTTTCTGTGTGACTTATTTCACTTAGAATCGTCGTACCTAAATCCACTCATCGTGCTATTACTAGCCTTATGACGTTGATTTCATGGCTGAGTGATATTCCATTGTACATGAGGACCCCAACTTCTTTATCCATTTTTCTCTTTCCTAGGATATTTAAGGTGTAATGAAGTGGGGGTTCTTGTCAACAGAGCAGCCCTAAACTTTGGGGTGCCTGTGTCTTGCTGATTTTTAGTTTTCCCAATTTATACGCCCATGAGTGGAAGTGCCCTATGCTCTCCAAGCTGTGTTTTTTAGATGTTTCAGAACACACCGTACACTTCTCCAGCGTGGCTGTTGGCAATTTACATCCCACCCATCAGCGTAGCAAGGCTCCCATTTCTCCATGGCCGGTCCTGCATTTCTGGTTTGGACACTTTTTTCCGCATGGCCCTTTTGCCCGCTGGGAAGCGAGACTTCTTTGGAGCGCTGATTGGCCTTTCCAGGTTGCTTGGTTGGCCAAAAAGGGCGTATGCGTTTTTTCCTGAATATATTCAGGAAAAAACGCATACGCCCTTTTTGGCCAAGGGCATCATTGTCCACGTTTTGCCACTTTTCATGTGCTTTCAAGGCGATTCGAATCTACCTCCTGAAATCTGTTTCCTGCAATTCTGCCTTGCTTTCAAAGCCTCTTCGTTGCCTTCCCTTAATATATTTGTGGACGAGAGGTATCATTTAAAACTCTGCAGGTTTGTGAATTGTAGTGCCCCTGAGCTCCATTTTTCAACTCGCTTTTTTGGGAGCTGGCCGCAAAAGCGCAGGATTGCTTCAGGCCCTCTTCTGGTTCTGGGGGGCAGGCTGAGCTTGTGCTTAATTCTTCTTCCTGATGGGAAAATAGAGTGACCTGTGCCTGTCCCAACCCCTGGAGCTAGTCTCTCATTGGTTCCCCCTCTTCCCGTTCATCCTCAGGACAAATTGCAACCTGTACGGAACAGGAGGGTAAAGGTGCTGATTCTCCAAGGAGGGAGATGGCTAGTAAATCGGCTGGAATGGCGAACCCGAGCAAAGGAGATGAGAAATGAGGTGCGTTTTAGAAACCTTTCCCGATCACACGGTGTACCATCTTCTGGGTTTCTCATGCCTGTTTTCGACGTAGGAAGATGCCCTTGAACCTGGAGATTTGGGACCCATGGGATGGGTACCATGCAGTATTACTTGAAAGGGTCTGCGTTGGCTCACCCAACCTCACCGAACCTCTCAGCCCCAAGAGTGTCCACCCTTATGTCTCAATCAGCTGTGGGTCTAGATATGGTCAATCCAGGTTGCATCACAGCCCCTGAACGAATTTTGTAAGAATTTCTCTCTCTTTCACTGTCTTTGTTTCACGGGTTTTGAAAAGTAATTTATTTTTATAATGGGGTTTAGCTGCTTTTCACGGCTGTGTTTATGCCACTTTACACCCCCTTGACTCACTCACAGAGAGATATCAATACATAGGTTTGAAGATTCTTACTAGTCAGATATATTCTTGTGCGGTGAATAGGGGGTGTTGAGTCCAGTTCACTGAAAAAGGAATAGGTCTTGTCTCTTACATATTGGGTTTATGGAACGGTATCGGAGCTAATTTGAAACCCTTGTTTTATGCATCACCCCACCTCACCTTTCCCGTTCAGCAGCCATAGTGTGTTTCCTAAACGTGTGACTCTGTTCTGTTTTGCAATTCAGTTCAAGTGTAGCGGGTTTTACATTCCCTCTCTAAGTGATATCTTATGATAAGTGTCTTTTTCTGTGTGACTTATTTCACTTAGAATCGTCGTACCTAAATCCACTCATCGTGCTGCTACTAGCCTTATGACGATTTCATGGCTGAGTGATATTCCATTGTACATGAGGACCCCAACTTCTTTATCCATTTTTCTCTTTCCTAGGATATTTAAGGTGTAATGAAGTGGGGGTTCTTGTCAACAGAGCAGCCCTAAACTTTGGGGTGCCTGTGTCTTGCTGATTTTTAGTTTTCCCAATTTATACGCCCATGAGTGGAAGTGCCCTATGCTCTCCAAGCTGTGTTTTTTAGATGTTTCAGAACACACCGTACACTTCTCCAGAGTGGCTGTTGGCAATTTACATCCCACCCATCAGCGTAGCAAGGCTCCCATTTCTCCATGGCCGGTCCTGCATTTCTGGTTTGGACACTTTTTTCCGCATGGCCCTTTTGCCCGCTGGGAAGCGAGACTTCTTTGGAGCGCTGATTGGCCTTTCCAGGTTGCTTGGTTGGCCAAAAAGGGCGTATGCGTTTTTTCCTGAATATATTCAGGAAAAAACGCATACGCCCTTTTTGGCCAAGGGCATCATTGTCCACGTTTTGCCGCTTTTCATGTGCTTTCAAGGCGATTCGAATCTACCTCCTGAAATCTGTTTCCTGCAATTCTGCCTTGCTTTCAAAGCCTCTTCGTTGCCTTCCCTTAATATATTTGTGGACGAGAGGTATCATTTAAAACTCTGCAGGTTTGTGAATTGCAGTGCCCCTGAGCTCCATTTTTCAACTCGCTTTTTTGGGAGCTGGCCGCAAAAGCGCAGGATTGCTTCAGGCCCTCTTCTGGTTCTGGGGGGCAGGCTGAGCTTGTGCTTAATTCTTCTTCCTGATGGGAAAATAGAGTGACCTGTGCCTGTCCCAACCCCTGGAACTAGTCTCTCATTGGTTCCCCCTCTTCCCGTTCATCCTCAGGACAAATTGCAACCTGTACGGAACAGGAGGGTAAAGGTGCTGATTCTCCAAGGAGGGAGATGGCTAGTAAATCGGCTGGAATGGCGAACCCGAGCAAAGGAGATGAGAAATGAGGTGCGTTTTAGAAACCTTTCCCGATCACACGGTGTACCATCTTCTGGGTTTCTCATGCCTGTTTTCGACGTAGGAAGATGCCCTTGAACCTGGAGATTTGGGACCCATGGGATGGGTACCATGCAGTATTACTTGGAAGGGTCTGCGTTGGCTCACCCAACCTCACCGAAACTCTCAGCCCCAAGAGTGTCCACCCTTATGTCTCAATCAGCTGTGGGTCTAGATATGGTCAATCCAGGTTGCATCACAGCCCCTGAACGAATTTTGTAAGAATTTCTCTCTCTTTCACTGTCTTTGTTTCACGGGTTTTGAAAAGTAATTTATTTTTATAATGGGGTTTAGCTGCTTTTCACGGCTGTGTTTATGCCGCTTTACACCCCCTTGACTCACTTACAGAGAGATATCAATACATAGGTTTGAAGATTCTTACTAGTCAGATATATTCTTGTGCGGTGAATAGGGGGTGTTGAGTCCAGTTCACTGAAAAAGGAATAGGTCTTGTCTCTTACATATTGGGTTTATGGAACGGTATCTGAGCTAATTTGAAACCCTTGTTTTATGCATCACCCCACCTCACCATTCCCGTTCAGCAGCCATAGTGTGTTTCCTAAACGTGTGACTCTGTTCTGTTTTGCAATTCAGTTCAAGTGTAGCGGGTTTTACATTCCCTCTCTAAGTGATATCTTATGATAAGTGTCTTTTTCTGTGTGACTTATTTCACTTAGAATCGTCGTACCTAAATCCACTCATCGTGCTATTACTAGCCTTATGACGTTGATTTCATGGCTGAGTGATATTCCATTGTACATGAGGACCCCAACTTCTTTATCCATTTTTCTCTTTCCTAGGATATTTAAGGTGTAATGAAGTGGGGGTTCTTGTCAACAGAGCAGCCCTAAACTTTGGGGTGCCTGTGTCTTGCTGATTTTTAGTTTTCCCAATTTATACGCCCATGAGTGGAAGTGCCCTATGCTCTCCAAGCTGTGTTTTTTAGATGTTTCAGAACACACCGTACACTTCTCCAGCGTGGCTGTTGGCAATTTACATCCCACCCATCAGCGTAGCAAGGCTCCCATTTCTCCATGGCCGGTCCTGCATTTCTGGTTTGGACACTTTTTTCCGCATGGCCCTTTTGCCCGCTGGGAAGCGAGACTTCTTTGGAGCGCTGATTGGCCTTTCCAGGTTGCTTGGTTGGCCAAAAAGGGCGTATGCGTTTTTTCCTGAATATATTCAGGAAAAAACGCATACGCCCTTTTTGGCCAAGGGCATCATTGTCCACGTTTTGCCGCTTTTCATGTGCTTTCAAGGCGATTCGAATCTACCTCCTGAAATCTGTTTCCTGCAATTCTGCCTTGCTTTCAAAGCCTCTTCGTTGCCTTCCCTTAATATATTTGTGGACGAGAGGTATCATTTAAAACTCTGCAGGTTTGTGAATTGCAGTGCCCCTGAGCTCCATTTTTCAACTCGCTTTTTTGGGAGCTGGCCGCAAAAGCGCAGGATTGCTTCAGGCCCTCTTCTGGTTCTGGGGGGCAGGCTGAGCTTGTGCTTAATTCTTCTTCCTGATGGGAAAATAGAGTGACCTGTGCCTGTCCCAACCCCTGGAGCTAGTCTCTCATTGGTTCCCCCTCTTCCCGTTCATCCTCAGGACAAATTGCAACCTGTACGGAACAGGAGGGTAAAGGTGCTGATTCTCCAAGGAGGGAGATGGCTAGTAAATCGGCTGGAATGGCGAACCCGAGCAAAGGAGATGAGAAATGAGGTGCGTTTTAGAAACCTTTCCCGATCACATGGTGTACCATCTTCTGGGTTTCTCATGCCTGTTTTCGACGTAGGAAGATGCCCTTGAACCTGGAGATTTGGGACCCATGGGATGGGTACCATGCAGTATTACTTGAAAGGGTCTGCGTTGGCTCACCCAACCTCACCGAACCTCTCAGCCCCAAGAGTGTCCACCCTTATGTCTCAATCAGCTGTGGGTCTAGATATGGTCAATCCAGGTTGCATCACAGCCCCTGAACGAATTTTGTAAGAATTTCTCTCTCTTTCACTGTCTTTGTTTCACGGGTTTTGAAAAGTAATTTATTTTTATAATGGGGTTTAGCTGCTTTTCACGGCTGTGTTTATGCTGCTTTACACCCCCTTGACTCACTTACAGAGAGATATCAATACATAGGTTTGAAGATTCTTACTAGTCAGATATATTCTTGTGCGGTGAATAGGGGGTGTTGAGTCCAGTTCACTGAAAAAGGAATAGGTCTTGTCTCTTACATATTGGGTTTATGGAACGGTATCGGAGCTAATTTGAAACCCTTGTTTTATGCATCACCCCACCTCACCTTTCCCGTTCAGCAGCCATAGTGTGTTTCCTAAACGTGTGACTCTGTTCTGTTTTGCAATTCAGTTCAAGTGTAGCGGGTTTTACATTCCCTCTCTAAGTGATATCTTATGATAAGTGTCTTTTTCTGTGTGACTTATTTCACTTAGAATCGTCGTACCTAAATCCACTCATCGTGCTGCTACTAGCCTTATGACGTTGATTTCATGGCTGAGTGATATTCCATTGTACATGAGGACCCCAACTTCTTTATCCATTTTTCTCTTTCCTAGGATATTTAAGGTGTAATGAAGTGGGGGTTCTTGTCAACAGAGCAGCCCTAAACTTTGGGGTGCCTGTGTCTTGCTGATTTTTAGTTTTCCCAATTTATACGCCCATGAGTGGAAGTGCCCTATGCTCCCCAAGCTGTGTTTTTTAGATGTTTCAGAACACACCGTACACTTCTCCAGAGTGGCTGTTGGCAATTTACATCCCACCCATCAGCGTAGCAAGGCTCCCATTTCTCCATGGCCGGTCCTGCATTTCTGGTTTGGACACTTTTTTCCGCATGGCCCTTTTGCCCGCTGGGAAGCGAGACTTCTTTGGAGCGCTGATTGGCCTTTCCAGGTTGCTTGGTTGGCCAAAAAGGGCGTATGCGTTTTTTCCTGAATATATTCAGGAAAAAACGCATACGCCCTTTTTGGCCAAGGGCATCATTGTCCACGTTTTGCCGCTTTTCATGTGCTTTCAAGGCGATTCGAATCTACCTCCTGAAATCTGTTTCCTGCAATTCTGCCTTGCTTTCAAAGCCTCTTCGTTGCCTTCCCTTAATATATTTGTGGACGAGAGGTATCATTTAAAACTCTGCAGGTTTGTGAATTGCAGTGCCCCTGAGCTCCATTTTTCAACTCGCTTTTTTGGGAGCTGGCCGCAAAAGCGCAGGATTGCTTCAGGCCCTCTTCTGGTTCTGGGGGGCAGGCTGAGCTTGTGCTTAATTCTTCTTCCTGATGGGAAAATAGAGTGACCTGTGCCTGTCCCAACCCCTGGAACTAGTCTCTCATTGGTTCCCCCTCTTCCCGTTCATCCTCAGGACAAATTGCAACCTGTACGGAACAGGAGGGTAAAGGTGCTGATTCTCCAAGGAGGGAGATGGCTAGTAAATCGGCTGGAATGGCGAACCCGAGCAAAGGAGATGAGAAATGAGGTGCGTTTTAGAAACCTTTCCCGATCACACGGTGTACCATCTTCTGGGTTTCTCATGCCTGTTTTCGACGTAGGAAGATGCCCTTGAACCTGGAGATTTGGGACCCATGGGATGGGTACCATGCAGTATTACTTGGAAGGGTCTGCGTTGGCTCACCCAACCTCACCGAAACTCTCAGCCCCAAGAGTGTCCACCCTTATGTCTCAATCAGCTGTGGGTCTAGATATGGTCAATCCAGGTTGCATCACAGCCCCTGAACGAATTTTGTAAGAATTTCTCTCTCTTTCACTGTCTTTGTTTCACGGGTTTTGAAAAGTAATTTATTTTTATAATGGGGTTTAGCTGCTTTTCACGGCTGTGTTTATGCCGCTTTACACCCCCTTGACTCACTTACAGAGAGATATCAATACATAGGTTTGAAGATTCTTACTAGTCAGATATATTCTTGTGCGGTGAATAGGGGGTGTTGAGTCCAGTTCACTGAAAAAGGAATAGGTCTTGTCTCTTACATATTGGGTTTATGGAACGGTATCTGAGCTAATTTGAAACCCTTGTTTTATGCATCACCCCACCTCACCTTTCCCGTTCAGCAGCCATAGTGTGTTTCCTAAACGTGTGACTCTGTTCTGTTTTGCAATTCAGTTCAAGTGTAGCGGGTTTTACATTCCCTCTCTAAGTGATATCTTATGATAAGTGTCTTTTTCTGTGTGACTTATTTCACTTAGAATCGTCGTACCTAAATCCACTCATCGTGCTATTACTAGCCTTATGACGTTGATTTCATGGCTGAGTGATATTCCATTGTACATGAGGACCCCAACTTCTTTATCCATTTTTCTCTTTCCTAGGATATTTAAGGTGTAATGAAGTGGGGGTTCTTGTCAACAGAGCAGCCCTAAACTTTGGGGTGCCTGTGTCTTGCTGATTTTTAGTTTTCCCAATTTATACGCCCATGAGTGGAAGTGCCCTATGCTCTCCAAGCTGTGTTTTTTAGATGTTTCAGAACACACCGTACACTTCTCCAGCGTGGCTGTTGGCAATTTACATCCCACCCATCAGCGTAGCAAGGCTCCCATTTCTCCATGGCCGGTCCTGCATTTCTGGTTTGGACACTTTTTTCCGCATGGCCCTTTTGCCCGCTGGGAAGCGAGACTTCTTTGGAGCGCTGATTGGCCTTTCCAGGTTGCTTGGTTGGCCAAAAAGGGCGTATGCGTTTTTTCCTGAATATATTCAGGAAAAAACGCATACGCCCTTTTTGGCCAAGGGCATCATTGTCCACGTTTTGCCACTTTTCATGTGCTTTCAAGGCGATTCGAATCTACCTCCTGAAATCTGTTTCCTGCAATTCTGCCTTGCTTTCAAAGCCTCTTCGTTGCCTTCCCTTAATATATTTGTGGACGAGAGGTATCATTTAAAACTCTGCAGGTTTGTGAATTGTAGTGCCCCTGAGCTCCATTTTTCAACTCGCTTTTTTGGGAGCTGGCCGCAAAAGCGCAGGATTGCTTCAGGCCCTCTTCTGGTTCTGGGGGGCAGGCTGAGCTTGTGCTTAATTCTTCTTCCTGATGGGAAAATAGAGTGACCTGTGCCTGTCCCAACCCCTGGAGCTAGTCTCTCATTGGTTCCCCCTCTTCCCGTTCATCCTCAGGACAAATTGCAACCTGTACGGAACAGGAGGGTAAAGGTGCTGATTCTCCAAGGAGGGAGATGGCTAGTAAATCGGCTGGAATGGCGAACCCGAGCAAAGGAGATGAGAAATGAGGTGCGTTTTAGAAACCTTTCCCGATCACACGGTGTACCATCTTCTGGGTTTCTCATGCCTGTTTTCGACGTAGGAAGATGCCCTTGAACCTGGAGATTTGGGACCCATGGGATGGGTACCATGCAGTATTACTTGAAAGGGTCTGCGTTGGCTCACCCAACCTCACCGAACCTCTCAGCCCCAAGAGTGTCCACCCTTATGTCTCAATCAGCTGTGGGTCTAGATATGGTCAATCCAGGTTGCATCACAGCCCCTGAACGAATTTTGTAAGAATTTCTCTCTCTTTCACTGTCTTTGTTTCACGGGTTTTGAAAAGTAATTTATTTTTATAATGGGGTTTAGCTGCTTTTCACGGCTGTGTTTATGCCACTTTACACCCCCTTGACTCACTCACAGAGAGATATCAATATAGGTTTGAAGATTCTTACTAGTCAGATATATTCTTGTGCGGTGAATAGGGGGTGTTGAGTCCAGTTCACTGAAAAAGGAATAGGTCTTGTCTCTTACATATTGGGTTTATGGAACGGTATCGGAGCTAATTTGAAACCCTTGTTTTATGCATCACCCCACCTCACCTTTCCCGTTCAGCAGCCATAGTGTGTTTCCTAAACGTGTGACTCTGTTCTGTTTTGCAATTCAGTTCAAGTGTAGCGGGTTTTACATTCCCTCTCTAAGTGATATCTTATGATAAGTGTCTTTTTCTGTGTGACTTATTTCACTTAGAATCGTCGTACCTAAATCCACTCATCGTGCTGCTACTAGCCTTATGACGATTTCATGGCTGAGTGATATTCCATTGTACATGAGGACCCCAACTTCTTTATCCATTTTTCTCTTTCCTAGGATATTTAAGGTGTAATGAAGTGGGGGTTCTTGTCAACAGAGCAGCCCTAAACTTTGGGGTGCCTGTGTCTTGCTGATTTTTAGTTTTCCCAATTTATACGCCCATGAGTGGAAGTGCCCTATGCTCTCCAAGCTGTGTTTTTTAGATGTTTCAGAACACACCGTACACTTCTCCAGAGTGGCTGTTGGCAATTTACATCCCACCCATCAGCGTAGCAAGGCTCCCATTTCTCCATGGCCGGTCCTGCATTTCTGGTTTGGACACTTTTTTCCGCATGGCCCTTTTGCCCGCTGGGAAGCGAGACTTCTTTGGAGCGCTGATTGGCCTTTCCAGGTTGCTTGGTTGGCCAAAAAGGGCGTATGCGTTTTTTCCTGAATATATTCAGGAAAAAACGCATACGCCCTTTTTGGCCAAGGGCATCATTGTCCACGTTTTGCCGCTTTTCATGTGCTTTCAAGGCGATTCGAATCTACCTCCTGAAATCTGTTTCCTGCAATTCTGCCTTGCTTTCAAAGCCTCTTCGTTGCCTTCCCTTAATATATTTGTGGACGAGAGGTATCATTTAAAACTCTGCAGGTTTGTGAATTGCAGTGCCCCTGAGCTCCATTTTTCAACTCGCTTTTTTGGGAGCTGGCCGCAAAAGCGCAGGATTGCTTCAGGCCCTCTTCTGGTTCTGGGGGGCAGGCTGAGCTTGTGCTTAATTCTTCTTCCTGATGGGAAAATAGAGTGACCTGTGCCTGTCCCAACCCCTGGAGCTAGTCTGTCATTGGTTCCCCCTCTTCCCGTTCATCCTCAGGACAAATTGCAACCTGTACGGAACAGGAGGGTAAAGGTGCTGATTCTCCAAGGAGGGAGATGGCTAGTAAATCGGCTGGAATGGCGAACCCGAGCAAAGGAGATGAGAAATGAGGTGCGTTTTAGAAACCTTTCCCGATCACACGGTGTACCATCTTCTGGGTTTCTCATGCCTGTTTTCGACGTAGGAAGATGCCCTTGAACCTGGAGATTTGGGACCCATGGGATGGGTACCATGCAGTATTACTTGGAAGGGTCTGCGTTGGCTCACCCAACCTCACCGAAACTCTCAGCCCCAAGAGTGTCCACCCTTATGTCTCAATCAGCTGTGGGTCTAGATATGGTCAATCCAGGTTGCATCACAGCCCCTGAACGAATTTTGTAAGAATTTCTCTCTCTTTCACTGTCTTTGTTTCACGGGTTTTGAAAAGTAATTTATTTTTATAATGGGGTTTAGCTGCTTTTCACGGCTGTGTTTATGCCGCTTTACACCCCCTTGACTCACTTACAGAGAGATATCAATACATAGGTTTGAAGATTCTTACTAGTCAGATATATTCTTGTGCGGTGAATAGGGGGTGTTGAGTCCAGTTCACTGAAAAAGGAATAGGTCTTGTCTCTTACATATTGGGTTTATGGAACGGTATCTGAGCTAATTTGAAACCCTTGTTTTATGCATCACCCCACCTCACCATTCCCGTTCAGCAGCCATAGTGTGTTTCCTAAACGTGTGACTCTGTTCTGTTTTGCAATTCAGTTCAAGTGTAGCGGGTTTTACATTCCCTCTCTAAGTGATATCTTATGATAAGTGTCTTTTTCTGTGTGACTTATTTCACTTAGAATCGTCGTACCTAAATCCACTCATCGTGCTATTACTAGCCTTATGACGTTGATTTCATGGCTGAGTGATATTCCATTGTACATGAGGACCCCAACTTCTTTATCCATTTTTCTCTTTCCTAGGATATTTAAGGTGTAATGAAGTGGGGGTTCTTGTCAACAGAGCAGCCCTAAACTTTGGGGTGCCTGTGTCTTGCTGATTTTTAGTTTTCCCAATTTATACGCCCATGAGTGGAAGTGCCCTATGCTCTCCAAGCTGTGTTTTTTAGATGTTTCAGAACACACCGTACACTTCTCCAGCGTGGCTGTTGGCAATTTACATCCCACCCATCAGCGTAGCAAGGCTCCCATTTCTCCATGGCCGGTCCTGCATTTCTGGTTTGGACACTTTTTTCCGCATGGCCCTTTTGCCCGCTGGGAAGCGAGACTTCTTTGGAGCGCTGATTGGCCTTTCCAGGTTGCTTGGTTGGCCAAAAAGGGCGTATGCGTTTTTTCCTGAATATATTCAGGAAAAAACGCATACGCCCTTTTTGGCCAAGGGCATCATTGTCCACGTTTTGCCGCTTTTCATGTGCTTTCAAGGCGATTCGAATCTACCTCCTGAAATCTGTTTCCTGCAATTCTGCCTTGCTTTCAAAGCCTCTTCGTTGCCTTCCCTTAATATATTTGTGGACGAGAGGTATCATTTAAAACTCTGCAGGTTTGTGAATTGCAGTGCCCCTGAGCTCCATTTTTCAACTCGCTTTTTTGGGAGCTGGCCGCAAAAGCGCAGGATTGCTTCAGGCCCTCTTCTGGTTCTGGGGGGCAGGCTGAGCTTGTGCTTAATTCTTCTTCCTGATGGGAAAATAGAGTGACCTGTGCCTGTCCCAACCCCTGGAGCTAGTCTCTCATTGGTTCCCCCTCTTCCCGTTCATCCTCAGGACAAATTGCAACCTGTACGGAACAGGAGGGTAAAGGTGCTGATTCTCCAAGGAGGGAGATGGCTAGTAAATCGGCTGGAATGGCGAACCCGAGCAAAGGAGATGAGAAATGAGGTGCGTTTTAGAAACCTTTCCCGATCACATGGTGTACCATCTTCTGGGTTTCTCATGCCTGTTTTCGACGTAGGAAGATGCCCTTGAACCTGGAGATTTGGGACCCATGGGATGGGTACCATGCAGTATTACTTGAAAGGGTCTGCGTTGGCTCACCCAACCTCACCGAACCTCTCAGCCCCAAGAGTGTCCACCCTTATGTCTCAATCAGCTGTGGGTCTAGATATGGTCAATCCAGGTTGCATCACAGCCCCTGAACGAATTTTGTAAGAATTTCTCTCTCTTTCACTGTCTTTGTTTCACGGGTTTTGAAAAGTAATTTATTTTTATAATGGGGTTTAGCTGCTTTTCACGGCTGTGTTTATGCTGCTTTACACCCCCTTGACTCACTTACAGAGAGATATCAATACATAGGTTTGAAGATTCTTACTAGTCAGATATATTCTTGTGCGGTGAATAGGGGGTGTTGAGTCCAGTTCACTGAAAAAGGAATAGGTCTTGTCTCTTACATATTGGGTTTATGGAACGGTATCGGAGCTAATTTGAAACCCTTGTTTTATGCATCACCCCACCTCACCTTTCCCGTTCAGCAGCCATAGTGTGTTTCCTAAACGTGTGACTCTGTTCTGTTTTGCAATTCAGTTCAAGTGTAGCGGGTTTTACATTCCCTCTCTAAGTGATATCTTATGATAAGTGTCTTTTTCTGTGTGACTTATTTCACTTAGAATCGTCGTACCTAAATCCACTCATCGTGCTGCTACTAGCCTTATGACGTTGATTTCATGGCTGAGTGATATTCCATTGTACATGAGGACCCCAACTTCTTTATCCATTTTTCTCTTTCCTAGGATATTTAAGGTGTAATGAAGTGGGGGTTCTTGTCAACAGAGCAGCCCTAAACTTTGGGGTGCCTGTGTCTTGCTGATTTTTAGTTTTCCCAATTTATACGCCCATGAGTGTAAGTGCCCTATGCTCTCCAAGCTGTGTTTTTTAGATGTTTCAGAACACACCGTACACTTCTCCAGAGTGGCTGTTGGCAATTTACATCCCACCCATCAGCGTAGCAAGGCTCCCATTTCTCCATGGCCGGTCCTGCATTTCTGGTTTGGACACTTTTTTCCGCATGGCCCTTTTGCCCGCTGGGAAGCGAGACTTCTTTGGAGCGCTGATTGGCCTTTCCAGGTTGCTTGGTTGGCCAAAAAGGGCGTATGCGTTTTTTCCTGAATATATTCAGGAAAAAACGCATACGCCCTTTTTGGCCAAGGGCATCATTGTCCACGTTTTGCCGCTTTTCATGTGCTTTCAAGGCGATTCGAATCTACCTCCTGAAATCTGTTTCCTGCAATTCTGCCTTGCTTTCAAAGCCTCTTCGTTGCCTTCCCTTAATATATTTGTGGACGAGAGGTATCATTTAAAACTCTGCAGGTTTGTGAATTGCAGTGCCCCTGAGCTCCATTTTTCAACTCGCTTTTTTGGGAGCTGGCCGCAAAAGCGCAGGATTGCTTCAGGCCCTCTTCTGGTTCTGGGGGGCAGGCTGAGCTTGTGCTTAATTCTTCTTCCTGATGGGAAAATAGAGTGACCTGTGCCTGTCCCAACCCCTGGAGCTAGTCTGTCATTGGTTCCCCCTCTTCCCGTTCATCCTCAGGACAAATTGCAACCTGTACGGAACAGGAGGGTAAAGGTGCTGATTCTCCAAGGAGGGAGATGGCTAGTAAATCGGCTGGAATGGCGAACCCGAACAAAGGAGATTAGAAATGAGGTGCGTTTTAGAAACCTTTCCCGATCACACGGTGTACCATCTTCTGGGTTTCTCATGCCTGTTTTCGACGTAGGAAGATGCCCTTGAACCTGGAGATTTGGGACCCATGGGATGGGTACCATGCAGTATTACTTGAAAGGGTCTGCGTTGGCTCACCCAACCTCACCGAACCTCTCAGCCCCAAGAGTGTCCACCCTTATGTCTCAATCAGCTGTGGGTCTAGATATGGTCAATCCAGGTTGCATCACAGCCCCTGAACGAATTTTGTAAGAATTTCTCTCTCTTTCACTGTCTTTGTTTCACGGGTTTTGAAAAGTAATTTATTTTTATAATGGGGTTTAGCTGCTTTTCACGGCTGTGTTTATGCCGCTTTACACCCCCTTGACTCACTTACAGAGAGATATCAATACATAGGTTTGAAGATTCTTACTAGTCAGATATATTCTTGTGCGGTGAATAGGGGGTGTTGAGTCCAGTTCACTGAAAAAGGAATAGGTCTTGTCTCTTACATATTGGGTTTATGGAACGGTATCGGAGCTAATTTGAAACCCTTGTTTTATGCATCACCCCACCTCACCTTTCCCGTTCAGCAGCCATAGTGTGTTTCCTAAACGTGTGACTCTGTTCTGTTTTGCAATTCAGTTCAAGTGTAGCGGGTTTTACATTCCCTCTCTAAGTGATATCTTATGATAAGTGTCTTTTTCTGTGTGACTTATTTCACTTAGAATCGTCGTACCTAAATCCACTCATCGTGCTGCTACTAGCCTTATGACGTTGATTTCATGGCTGAGTGATATTCCATTGTACATGAGGACCCCAACTTCTTTATCCATTTTTCTCTTTCCTAGGATATTTAAGGTGTAATGAAGTGGGGGTTCTTGTCAACAGAGCAGCCCTAAACTTTGGGGTGCCTGTGTCTTGCTGATTTTTAGTTTTCCCAATTTATACGCCCATGAGTGTAAGTGCCCTATGCTCTCCAAGCTGTGTTTTTTAGATGTTTCAGAACACACCGTACACTTCTCCAGAGTGGCTGTTGGCAATTTACATCCCACCCATCAGCGTAGCAAGGCTCCCATTTCTCCATGGCCGGTCCTGCATTTCTGGTTTGGACACTTTTTTCCGCATGGCCCTTTTGCCCGCTGGGAAGCGAGACTTCTTTGGAGCGCTGATTGGCCTTTCCAGGTTGCTTGGTTGGCCAAAAAGGGCGTATGCGTTTTTTCCTGAATATATTCAGGAAAAAACGCATACGCCCTTTTTGGCCAAGGGCATCATTGTCCACGTTTTGCCGCTTTTCATGTGCTTTCAAGGCGATTCGAATCTACCTCCTGAAATCTGTTTCCTGCAATTCTGCCTTGCTTTCAAAGCCTCTTCGTTGCCTTCCCTTAATATATTTGTGGACGAGAGGTATCATTTAAAACTCTGCAGGTTTGTGAATTGCAGTGCCCCTGAGCTCCATTTTTCAACTCGCTTTTTTGGGAGCTGGCCGCAAAAGCGCAGGATTGCTTCAGGCCCTCTTCTGGTTCTGGGGGGCAGGCTGAGCTTGTGCTTAATTCTTCTTCCTGATGGGAAAATAGAGTGACCTGTGCCTGTCCCAACCCCTGGAGCTAGTCTGTCATTGGTTCCCCCTCTTCCCGTTCATCCTCAGGACAAATTGCAACCTGTACGGAACAGGAGGGTAAAGGTGCTGATTCTCCAAGGAGGGAGATGGCTAGTAAATCGGCTGGAATGGCGAACCCGAACAAAGGAGATTAGAAATGAGGTGCGTTTTAGAAACCTTTCCCGATCACACGGTGTACCATCTTCTGGGTTTCTCATGCCTGTTTTCGACGTAGGAAGATGCCCTTGAACCTGGAGATTTGGGACCCATGGGATGGGTACCATGCAGTATTACTTGAAAGGGTCTGCGTTGGCTCACCCAACCTCACCGAACCTCTCAGCCCCAAGAGTGTCCACCCTTATGTCTCAATCAGCTGTGGGTCTAGATATGGTCAATCCAGGTTGCATCACAGCCCCTGAACGAATTTTGTAAGAATTTCTCTCTCTTTCACTGTCTTTGTTTCACGGGTTTTGAAAAGTAATTTATTTTTATAATGGGGTTTAGCTGCTTTTCACGGCTGTGTTTATGCCGCTTTACACCCCCTTGACTCACTTACAGAGAGATATCAATACATAGGTTTGAAGATTCTTACTAGTCAGATATATTCTTGTGCGGTGAATAGGGGGTGTTGAGTCCAGTTCACTGAAAAAGGAATAGGTCTTGTCTCTTACATATTGGGTTTATGGAACGGTATCGGAGCTAATTTGAAACCCTTGTTTTATGCATCACCCCACCTCACCTTTCCCGTTCAGCAGCCATAGTGTGTTTCCTAAACGTGTGACTCTGTTCTGTTTTGCAATTCAGTTCAAGTGTAGCGGGTTTTACATTCCCTCTCTAAGTGATATCTTATGATAAGTGTCTTTTTCTGTGTGACTTATTTCACTTAGAATCGTCGTACCTAAATCCACTCATCGTGCTGCTACTAGCCTTATGACGTTGATTTCATGGCTGAGTGATATTCCATTGTACATGAGGACCCCAACTTCTTTATCCATTTTTCTCTTTCCTAGGATATTTAAGGTGTAATGAAGTGGGGGTTCTTGTCAACAGAGCAGCCCTAAACTTTGGGGTGCCTGTGTCTTGCTGATTTTTAGTTTTCCCAATTTATACGCCCATGAGTGGAAGTGCCCTATGCTCTCCAAGCTGTGTTTTTTAGATGTTTCAGAACACACCGTACACTTCTCCAGAGTGGCTGTTGGCAATTTACATCCCACCCATCAGCGTAGCAAGGCTCCCATTTCTCCATGGCCGGTCCTGCATTTCTGGTTTGGACACTTTTTTCCGCATGGCCCTTTTGCCCGCTGGGAAGCGAGACTTCTTTGGAGCGCTGATTGGCCTTTCCAGGTTGCTTGGTTGGCCAAAAAGGGCGTATGCGTTTTTTCCTGAATATATTCAGGAAAAAACGCATACGCCCTTTTTGGCCAAGGGCATCATTGTCCACGTTTTGCCGCTTTTCATGTGCTTTCAAGGCGATTCGAATCTACCTCCTGAAATCTGTTTCCTGCAATTCTGCCTTGCTTTCAAAGCCTCTTCGTTGCCTTCCCTTAATATATTTATGGACGAGAGGTATCATTTAAAACTCTGCAGGTTTGTGAATTGCAGTGCCCCTGAGCTCCATTTTTCAACTCGCTTTTTTGGGAGCTGGCCGCAAAAGCGCAGGATTGCTTCAGGCCCTCTTCTGGTTCTGGGGGGCAGGCTGAGCTTGTGCTTAATTCTTCTTCCTGATGGGAAAATAGAGTGACCTGTGCCTGTCCCAACCCCTGGAGCTAGTCTCTCATTGGTTCCCCCTCTTCCCGTTCATCCTCAGGACAAATTGCAACCTGTACGGAACAGGAGGGTAAAGGTGCTGATTCTCCAAGGAGGGAGATGGCTAGTAAATCGGCTGGAATGGCGAACCCGAGCAAAGGAGATGAGAAATGAGGTGCGTTTTAGAAACCTTTCCCGATCACACGGTGTACCATCTTCTGGGTTTCTCATGCCTGTTTTCGACGTAGGAAGATGCCCTTGAACCTGGAGATTTGGGACCCATGGGATGGGTACCATGCAGTATTACTTGAAAGGGTCTGCGTTGGCTCACCCAACCTCACCAAACCTCTCAGCCCCAAGAGTGTCCACCCTTATGTCTCAATCAGCTGTGGGTCTAGATATGGTCAATCCAGGTTGCATCACAGCCCCTGAACGAATTTTGTAAGAATTTCTCTCTCTTTCACTGTCTTTGTTTCACGGGTTTTGAAAAGTAATTTATTTTTATAATGGGGTTTAGCTGCTTTTCACGGCTGTGTTTATGCCGCTTTACACCCCCTTGACTCACTTACAGAGAGATATCAATACATAGGTTTGAAGATTCTTACTAGTCAGATATATTCTTGTGCGGTGAATAGGGGGTGTTGAGTCCAGTTCACTGAAAAAGGAATAGGTCTTGTCTCTTACATATTGGGTTTATGGAACGGTATCTGAGCTAATTTGAAACCCTTGTTTTATGCATCACCCCACCTCACCTTTCCCGTTCAGCAGCCGTAGTGTGTTTCCTAAACGTGTGACTCTGTTCTGTTTTGTAATTCAGTTCAAGTGTAGCGGTTTTTACATTCCCTCTAGAAGTGATATCTTATGATAAGTGTCTTTTTCTGTGTGACTTATTTCACTTAGAATCGTCGTACCTAAATCCACTCATCGTGCTGCTACTAGCCTTATGACGTTGATTTCATGGCTGAGTGATATTCCATTGTATATGAGGACCCCAACTTCTTTATCCATTTTTCTCTTTCCTAGGATATTTAAGGTGTAATGAAGTGGGGGTTCTTGTCAACAGAGCAGCCCTAAACTTTGGGGTGCCTGTGTCTTGCTGATTTTTAGTTTTCCCAATTTATACGCCCATGAGTGGAAGTGCCCTATGCTCTCCAAGCTGTGTTTTTTAGATGTTTCAGAACACACCGTACACTTCTCCAGAGTGGCTGTTGGCAATTTACATCCCACCCATCAGCGTAGCAAGGCTCCCATTTCTCCATGGCCGGTCCTGCATTTCTGGTTTGGACACTTTTTTCCGCATGGCCCTTTTGCCCGCTGGGAAGCGAGACTTCTTTGGAGCGCTGATTGGCCTTTCCAGGTTGCTTGGTTGGCCAAAAAGGGCGTATGCGTTTTTTCCTGAATATATTCAGGAAAAAACGCATACGCCCTTTTTGGCCAAGGGCATCATTGTCCACGTTTTGCCGCTTTTCATGTGCTTTCAAGGCGATTCGAATCTACCTCCTGAAATCTGTTTCCTGCAATTCTGCCTTGCTTTCAAAGCCTCTTCGTTGCCTTCCCTTAATATATTTGTGGACGAGAGGTATCATTTAAAACTCTGCAGGTTTGTGAATTGCAGTGCCCCTGAGCTCCATTTTTCAACTCGCTTTTTTGGGAGCTGGCCGCAAAAGCGCAGGATTGCTTCAGGCCCTCTTCTGGTTCTGGGGGGCAGGCTGAGCTTGTGCTTAATTCTTCTTCCTGATGGGAAAATAGAGTGACCTGTGCCTGTCCCAACCCCTGGAACTAGTCTCTCATTGGTTCCCCCTCTTCCCGTTCATCCTCAGGACAAATTGCAACCTGTACGGAACAGGAGGGTAAAGGTGCTGATTCTCCAAGGAGGGAGATGGCTAGTAAATCGGCTGGAATGGCGAACCCGAGCAAAGGAGATGAGAAATGAGGTGCGTTTTAGAAACCTTTCCCGATCACACGGTGTACCATCTTCTGGGTTTCTCATGCCTGTTTTCGACGTAGGAAGATGCCCTTGAACCTGGAGATTTGGGACCCATGGGATGGGTACCATGCAGTATTACTTGGAAGGGTCTGCGTTGGCTCACCCAACCTCACCGAACCTCTCAGCCCCAAGAGTGTCCACCCTTATGTCTCAATCAGCTGTGGGTCTAGATATGGTCAATCCAGGTTGCATCACAGCCCCTGAACGAATTTTGTAAGAATTTCTCTCTCTTTCACTGTCTTTGTTTCACGGGTTTTGAAAAGTAATTTATTTTTATAATGGGGTTTAGCTGCTTTTCACGGCTGTGTTTATGCCGCTTTACACCCCCTTGACTCACTTACAGAGAGATATCAATACATAGGTTTGAAGATTCTTACTAGTCAGATATATTCTTGTGCGGTGAATAGGGGGTGTTGAGTCCAGTTCACTGAAAAAGGAATAGGTCTTGTCTCTTACATATTGGGTTTATGGAACGGTATCTGAGCTAATTTGAAACCCTTGTTTTATGCATCACCCCACCTCACCATTCCCGTTCAGCAGCCATAGTGTGTTTCCTAAACGTGTGACTCTGTTCTGTTTTGCAATTCAGTTCAAGTGTAGCGGGTTTTACATTCCCTCTCTAAGTGATATCTTATGATAAGTGTCTTTTTCTGTGTGACTTATTTCACTTAGAATCGTCGTACCTAAATCCACTCATCGTGCTATTACTAGCCTTATGACGTTGATTTCATGGCTGAGTGATATTCCATTGTACATGAGGACCCCAACTTCTTTATCCATTTTTCTCTTTCCTAGGATATTTAAGGTGTAATGAAGTGGGGGTTCTTGTCAACAGAGCAGCCCTAAACTTTGGGGTGCCTGTGTCTTGCTGATTTTTAGTTTTCCCAATTTATACGCCCATGAGTGGAAGTGCCCTATGCTCTCCAAGCTGTGTTTTTTAGATGTTTCAGAACACACCGTACACTTCTCCAGCGTGGCTGTTGGCAATTTACATCCCACCCATCAGCGTAGCAAGGCTCCCATTTCTCCATGGCCGGTCCTGCATTTCTGGTTTGGACACTTTTTTCCGCATGGCCCTTTTGCCCGCTGGGAAGCGAGACTTCTTTGGAGCGCTGATTGGCCTTTCCAGGTTGCTTGGTTGGCCAAAAAGGGCGTATGCGTTTTTTCCTGAATATATTCAGGAAAAAACGCATACGCCCTTTTTGGCCAAGGGCATCATTGTCCACGTTTTGCCGCTTTTCATGTGCTTTCAAGGCGATTCGAATCTACCTCCTGAAATCTGTTTCCTGCAATTCTGCCTTGCTTTCAAAGCCTCTTCGTTGCCTTCCCTTAATATATTTGTGGACGAGAGGTATCATTTAAAACTCTGCAGGTTTGTGAATTGCAGTGCCCCTGAGCTCCATTTTTCAACTCGCTTTTTTGGGAGCTGGCCGCAAAAGCGCAGGATTGCTTCAGGCCCTCTTCTGGTTCTGGGGGGCAGGCTGAGCTTGTGCTTAATTCTTCTTCCTGATGGGAAAATAGAGTGACCTGTGCCTGTCCCAACCCCTGGAGCTAGTCTCTCATTGGTTCCCCCTCTTCCCGTTCATCCTCAGGACAAATTGCAACCTGTACGGAACAGGAGGGTAAAGGTGCTGATTCTCCAAGGAGGGAGATGGCTAGTAAATCGGCTGGAATGGCGAACCCGAGCAAAGGAGATGAGAAATGAGGTGCGTTTTAGAAACCTTTCCCGATCACATGGTGTACCATCTTCTGGGTTTCTCATGCCTGTTTTCGACGTAGGAAGATGCCCTTGAACCTGGAGATTTGGGACCCATGGGATGGGTACCATGCAGTATTACTTGAAAGGGTCTGCGTTGGCTCACCCAACCTCACCGAACCTCTCAGCCCCAAGAGTGTCCACCCTTATGTCTCAATCAGCTGTGGGTCTAGATATGGTCAATCCAGGTTGCATCACAGCCCCTGAACGAATTTTGTAAGAATTTCTCTCTCTTTCACTGTCTTTGTTTCACGGGTTTTGAAAAGTAATTTATTTTTATAATGGGGTTTAGCTGCTTTTCACGGCTGTGTTTATGCTGCTTTACACCCCCTTGACTCACTTACAGAGAGATATCAATACATAGGTTTGAAGATTCTTACTAGTCAGATATATTCTTGTGCGGTGAATAGGGGGTGTTGAGTCCAGTTCACTGAAAAAGGAATAGGTCTTGTCTCTTACATATTGGGTTTATGGAACGGTATCGGAGCTAATTTGAAACCCTTGTTTTATGCATCACCCCACCTCACCTTTCCCGTTCAGCAGCCATAGTGTGTTTCCTAAACGTGTGACTCTGTTCTGTTTTGCAATTCAGTTCAAGTGTAGCGGGTTTTACATTCCCTCTCTAAGTGATATCTTATGATAAGTGTCTTTTTCTGTGTGACTTATTTCACTTAGAATCGTCGTACCTAAATCCACTCATCGTGCTGCTACTAGCCTTATGACGTTGATTTCATGGCTGAGTGATATTCCATTGTACATGAGGACCACAACTTCTTTATCCATTTTTCTCTTTCCTAGGATATTTAAGGTGTAATGAAGTGGGGGTTCTTGTCAACAGAGCAGCCCTAAACTTTGGGGTGCCTGTGTCTTGCTGATTTTTAGTTTTCCCAATTTATACGCCCATGAGTGTAAGTGCCCTATGCTCTCCAAGCTGTGTTTTTTAGATGTTTCAGAACACACCGTACACTTCTCCAGAGTGGCTGTTGGCAATTTACATCCCACCCATCAGCGTAGCAAGGCTCCCATTTCTCCATGGCCGGTCCTGCATTTCTGGTTTGGACACTTTTTTCCGCATGGCCCTTTTGCCCGCTGGGAAGCGAGACTTCTTTGGAGCGCTGATTGGCCTTTCCAGGTTGCTTGGTTGGCCAAAAAGGGCGTATGCGTTTTTTCCTGAATATATTCAGGAAAAAACGCATACGCCCTTTTTGGCCAAGGGCATCATTGTCCACGTTTTGCCGCTTTTCATGTGCTTTCAAGGCGATTCGAATCTACCTCCTGAAATCTGTTTCCTGCAATTCTGCCTTGCTTTCAAAGCCTCTTCGTTGCCTTCCCTTAATATATTTGTGGACGAGAGGTATCATTTAAAACTCTGCAGGTTTGTGAATTGCAGTGCCCCTGAGCTCCATTTTTCAACTCGCTTTTTTGGGAGCTGGCCGCAAAAGCGCAGGATTGCTTCAGGCCCTCTTCTGGTTCTGGGGGGCAGGCTGAGCTTGTGCTTAATTCTTCTTCCTGATGGGAAAATAGAGTGACCTGTGCCTGTCCCAACCCCTGGAGCTAGTCTGTCATTGGTTCCCCCTCTTCCCGTTCATCCTCAGGACAAATTGCAACCTGTACGGAACAGGAGGGTAAAGGTGCTGATTCTCCAAGGAGGGAGATGGCTAGTAAATCGGCTGGAATGGCGAACCCGAACAAAGGAGATTAGAAATGAGGTGCGTTTTAGAAACCTTTCCCGATCACACGGTGTACCATCTTCTGGGTTTCTCATGCCTGTTTTCGACGTAGGAAGATGCCCTTGAACCTGGAGATTTGGGACCCATGGGATGGGTACCATGCAGTATTACTTGAAAGGGTCTGCGTTGGCTCACCCAACCTCACCGAACCTCTCAGCCCCAAGAGTGTCCACCCTTATGTCTCAATCAGCTGTGGGTCTAGATATGGTCAATCCAGGTTGCATCACAGCCCCTGAACGAATTTTGTAAGAATTTCTCTCTCTTTCACTGTCTTTGTTTCACGGGTTTTGAAAAGTAATTTATTTTTATAATGGGGTTTAGCTGCTTTTCACGGCTGTGTTTATGCCGCTTTACACCCCCTTGACTCACTTACAGAGAGATATCAATACATAGGTTTGAAGATTCTTACTAGTCAGATATATTCTTGTGCGGTGAATAGGGGGTGTTGAGTCCAGTTCACTGAAAAAGGAATAGGTCTTGTCTCTTACATATTGGGTTTATGGAACGGTATCGGAGCTAATTTGAAACCCTTGTTTTATGCATCACCCCACCTCACCTTTCCCGTTCAGCAGCCATAGTGTGTTTCCTAAACGTGTGACTCTGTTCTGTTTTGCAATTCAGTTCAAGTGTAGCGGGTTTTACATTCCCTCTCTAAGTGATATCTTATGATAAGTGTCTTTTTCTGTGTGACTTATTTCACTTAGAATCGTCGTACCTAAATCCACTCATCGTGCTGCTACTAGCCTTATGACGTTGATTTCATGGCTGAGTGATATTCCATTGTACATGAGGACCCCAACTTCTTTATCCATTTTTCTCTTTCCTAGGATATTTAAGGTGTAATGAAGTGGGGGTTCTTGTCAACAGAGCAGCCCTAAACTTTGGGGTGCCTGTGTCTTGCTGATTTTTAGTTTTCCCAATTTATACGCCCATGAGTGGAAGTGCCCTATGCTCTCCAAGCTGTGTTTTTTAGATGTTTCAGAACACACCGTACACTTCTCCAGAGTGGCTGTTGGCAATTTACATCCCACCCATCAGCGTAGCAAGGCTCCCATTTCTCCATGGCCGGTCCTGCATTTCTGGTTTGGACACTTTTTTCCGCATGGCCCTTTTGCCCGCTGGGAAGCGAGACTTCTTTGGAGCGCTGATTGGCCTTTCCAGGTTGCTTGGTTGGCCAAAAAGGGCGTATGCGTTTTTTCCTGAATATATTCAGGAAAAAACGCATACGCCCTTTTTGGCCAAGGGCATCATTGTCCACGTTTTGCCGCTTTTCATGTGCTTTCAAGGCGATTCGAATCTACCTCCTGAAATCTGTTTCCTGCAATTCTGCCTTGCTTTCAAAGCCTCTTCGTTGCCTTCCCTTAATATATTTATGGACGAGAGGTATCATTTAAAACTCTGCAGGTTTGTGAATTGCAGTGCCCCTGAGCTCCATTTTTCAACTCGCTTTTTTGGGAGCTGGCCGCAAAAGCGCAGGATTGCTTCAGGCCCTCTTCTGGTTCTGGGGGGCAGGCTGAGCTTGTGCTTAATTCTTCTTCCTGATGGGAAAATAGAGTGACCTGTGCCTGTCCCAACCCCTGGAGCTAGTCTCTCATTGGTTCCCCCTCTTCCCGTTCATCCTCAGGACAAATTGCAACCTGTACGGAACAGGAGGGTAAAGGTGCTGATTCTCCAAGGAGGGAGATGGCTAGTAAATCGGCTGGAATGGCGAACCCGAGCAAAGGAGATGAGAAATGAGGTGCGTTTTAGAAACCTTTCCCGATCACACGGTGTACCATCTTCTGGGTTTCTCATGCCTGTTTTCGACGTAGGAAGATGCCCTTGAACCTGGAGATTTGGGACCCATGGGATGGGTACCATGCAGTATTACTTGAAAGGGTCTGCGTTGGCTCACCCAACCTCACCAAACCTCTCAGCCCCAAGAGTGTCCACCCTTATGTCTCAATCAGCTGTGGGTCTAGATATGGTCAATCCAGGTTGCATCACAGCCCCTGAACGAATTTTGTAAGAATTTCTCTCTCTTTCACTGTCTTTGTTTCACGGGTTTTGAAAAGTAATTTATTTTTATAATGGGGTTTAGCTGCTTTTCACGGCTGTGTTTATGCCGCTTTACACCCCCTTGACTCACTTACAGAGAGATATCAATACATAGGTTTGAAGATTCTTACTAGTCAGATATATTCTTGTGCGGTGAATAGGGGGTGTTGAGTCCAGTTCACTGAAAAAGGAATAGGTCTTGTCTCTTACATATTGGGTTTATGGAACGGTATCTGAGCTAATTTGAAACCCTTGTTTTATGCATCAGCCCACCTCACCTTTCCCGTTCAGCAGCCGTAGTGTGTTTCCTAAACGTGTGACTCTGTTCTGTTTTGTAATTCAGTTCAAGTGTAGCGGTTTTTACATTCCCTCTCTAAGTGATATCTTATGATAAGTGTCTTTTTCTGTGTGACTTATTTCACTTAGAATCGTCGTACCTAAATCCACTCATCGTGCTGCTACTAGCCTTATGACGTTGATTTCATGGCTGAGTGATATTCCATTGTATATGAGGACCCCAACTTCTTTATCCATTTTTCTCTTTCCTAGGATATTTAAGGTGTAATGAAGTGGGGGTTCTTGTCAACAGAGCAGCCCTAAACTTTGGGGTGCCTGTGTCTTGCTGATTTCTAGTTTTCCCAATTTATACGCCCATGAGTGGAAGTGCCCTATGCTCTCCAAGCTGTGTTTTTTAGATGTTTCAGAACACACCGTA
Source organism: Balaenoptera acutorostrata (assembly GCF_949987535.1). Classification (NCBI taxonomy): domain Eukaryota; kingdom Metazoa; phylum Chordata; class Mammalia; order Artiodactyla; family Balaenopteridae; genus Balaenoptera; species Balaenoptera acutorostrata. The sequence continues at coordinate 97,902 of NW_026645945.1, read as the reverse complement.
CACTTCTCCAGAGTGGCTGTTGGCAATTTACATCCCACCCATCAGCGTGGCAAGGCTCCCATTTCTCCATGGCCGGTCCTGCATTTCTGGTTTGGACACTTTTTTCCGCATGGCCCTTTTGCCCGCTGGGAAGCGAGACTTCTTTGGAGCGCTGATTGGCCTTTCCAGGTTGCTTGGTTGGCCAAAAAGGGCGTATGCGTTTTTTCCTGAATATATTCAGGAAAAAACGCATACGCCCTTTTTGGCCAAGGGCATCATTGTCCACGTTTTGCCGCTTTTCATGTGCTTTCAAGGCGATTCGAATCTACCTCCTGAAATCTGTTTCCTGCAATTCTGCCTTGCTTTCAAAGCCTCTTCGTTGCCTTCCCTTAATATATTTGTGGACGAGAGGTATCATTTAAAACTCTGCAGGTTCGTGAATTGCAGTGCCCCTGAGCTCCATTTTTCAACTCGCTTTTTTGGGAGCTGGCCGCAAAAGCGCAGGATTGCTTCAGGCCCTCTTCTGGTTCTGGGGGGCAGGCTGAGCTTGTGCTTAATTCTTCTTCCTGATGGGAAAATAGAGTGACCTGTGCCTGTCCCAACCCCTGGAGCTAGTCTCTCATTGGTTCCCCCTCTTCCCGTTCATCCTCAGGACAAATTGCAACCTGTACGGAACAGGAGGGTAAAGGTGCTGATTCTCCAAGGAGGGAGATGGCTAGTAAATCGGCTGGAATGGCGAACCCGAGCAAAGGAGATGAGAAATGAGGTGCGTTTTAGAAACCTTTCCCGATCACACGGTGTACCATCTTCTGGGTTTCTCATGCCTGTTTTCGACGTAGGAAGATGCCCTTGAACCTGGAGATTTGGGACCCATGGGATGGGTACCATGCAGTATTACTTGAAAGGGTCTGCGTTGGCTCACCCAACCTCACCGAACCTCTCAGCCCCAAGAGTGTCCACCCTTATGTCTCAATCAGCTGTGGGTCTAGATATGGTCAATCCAGGTTGCATCACAGGCCCTGAACGAATTTTGTAAGAATTTCTCTCTCTTTCACTGTCTTTGTTTCACGGGTTTTGAAAAGTAATTTATTTTTATAATGGGGTTTAGCTGCTTTTCACGGCTGTGTTTATGCCGCTTTACACCCCCTTGACTCACTTACAGAGAGATATCAATACATAGGTTTGAAGATTCTTACTAGTCAGATATATTCTTGTGCGGTGAATAGGGGGTGTTGAGTCCAGTTCACTGAAAAAGGAATAGGTCTTGTCTCTTACATATTGGGTTTATGGAACGGTATCTGAGCTAATTTGAAACCCTTGTTTTATGCATCACCCCACCTCACCTTTCCCGTTCAGCAGCCGTAGTGTGTTTCCTAAACGTGTGACTCTGTTCTGTTTTGTAATTCAGTTCAAGTGTAGCGGTTTTTACATTCCCTCTAGAAGTGATATCTTATGATAAGTGTCTTTTTCTGTGTGACTTATTTCACTTAGAATCGTCGTACCTAAATCCACTCATCCTGCTGCTACTAGCCTTATGACGTGGATTTCATGGCTGAGTGATATTCCATTGTACATGAGGACCACAACTTCTTTATCCATTTTTCGCTTTCCTAGGATATTTAAGGTGTAATGAAGTGGGGGTTCTTGTCAACAGAGCAGCCCTAAACTTTGGGGTGCCTGTGTCTTGCTGATTTTTAGTTTTCCCAATTTATACGCCCATGAGTGGAAGTGCCCTATGCTCTCCAAGCTGTGTTTTTTAAATGTTTCAGAACACACCGTACACTTCTCCAGAGTGGCTGTTGCAATTTACATCCCACCCATCAGCGTAGCAAGGCTCCCATTTCTCCATGGCCGGTCCTGCATTTCTGGTTTGGACACTTTTTTCCGCATGGCCCTTTTGCCCGCTGGGAAGCGAGACTTCTTTGGAGCGCTGATTGGCCTTTCCAGGTTGCTTGGTTGGCCAAAAAGGGCGTATGCGTTTTTTCCTGAATATATTCAGGAAAAAACGCATACGCCCTTTTTGGCCAAGGGCATCATTGTCCACGTTTTGCCGCTTTTCATGTGCTTTCAAGGCGATTCGAATCTACCTCCTGAAATCTGTTTCCTGCAATTCTGCCTTGCTTTCAAAGCCTCTTCGTTGCCTTCCCTTAATATATTTGTGGACGAGAGGTATCATTTAAAACTCTGCAGGTTTGTGAATTGCAGTGCCCCTGAGCTCCATTTTTCAACTCGCTTTTTTGGGAGCTGGCCGCAAAAGCGCAGGATTGCTTCAGGCCCTCTTCTGGTTCTGGGGGGCAGGCTGAGCTTGTGCTTAATTCTTCTTCCTGATGGGAAAATAGAGTGACCTGTGCCTGTCCCAACACCTAGAGCTAGTCTCTCATTGGTTCCCCCTCTTCCCGTTCATCCTCAGGACAAATTGCAACCTGTACGGAACAGGAGGTTAAAGGTGCTGATTCTCCAAGGAGGGAGATGGCTAGTAAATCGGCTGGAATGGCGAACCCGAGCAAAGGAGATGAGAAATGAGGTGCGTTTTAGAAACCTTTCCCGATCACACGGTGTACCATCTTCTGGGTTTCTCATGCCTGTTTTCGACGTAGGAAGATGCCCTTGAACCTGGAGATTTGGGACCCATGGGATGGGTACCATGCAGTATTACTTGAAAGGGTCTGCGTTGGCTCACCCAACCTCACCGAACCTCTCAGCCCCAAGAGTGTCCACCCTTATGTCTCAATCAGCTGTGGGTCTAGATATGGTCAATCCAGGTTGCATCACAGCCCCTGAACGAATTTTGTAAGAATTTCTCTCTCTTTCACTGTCTTTGTTTCACGGGTTTTGAAAAGTAATTTATTTTTATAATGGGGTTTAGCTGCTTTTCACGGCTGTGTTTATGCCGCTTTACACCCCCTTGACTCACTTACAGAGAGATATCAATACATAGGTTTGAAGATTCTTACTAGTCAGATATATTCTTGTGCGGTGAATAGGGGGTGTTGAGTCCAGTTCACTGAAAAAGGAATAGGTCTTGTCTCTTACATATTGGGTTTATGGAACGGTATCTGAGCTAATTTGAAACCCTTGTTTTATGCATCACCCCACCTCACCTTTCCCGTTCAGCAGCCGTAGTGTGTTTCCTAAACGTGTGACTCTGTTCTGTTTTGTAATTCAGTTCAAGTGTAGCGGTTTTTACATTCCCTCTAGAAGTGATATCTTATGATAAGTGTCTTTTTCTGTGTGACTTATTTCACTTAGAATCGTCGTACCTAAATCCACTCATCATGCTGCTACTAGCCTTATGACGTTGATTTCATGGCTGAGTGATATTCCATTGTACATGAGGACCACAACTTCTTTATCCATTTTTCTCTTTCCTAGGATATTTCAGGTGTAATGAAGTGGGGGTTCTTGTCAACAGAGCAGCCCTAAACTTTGGGGTGCCTGTGTCTTGCTGATTTTTAGTTTTCCCAATTTATACGCCCATGAGTGGAAGTGCCCTATGCTCTCCAAGCTGTGTTTTTTAGATGTTTCAGAACACACCGTACACTTCTCCAGAGTGGCTGTTGGCAATTTACATCCCACCCATCAGCGTAGCAAGGCTCCCATTTCTTCATGGCCGGTCCTGCATTTCTGGTTTGGACACTTTTTTCCGCATGGCCCTTTTGCCCGCTGGGAAGCGAGACTTCTTTGGAGCGCTGATTGGCCTTTCCAGGTTGCTTGGTTGGCCAAAAAGGGCGTATGCGTTTTTTCCTGAATATATTCAGGAAAAAACGCATACGCCCTTTTTGGCCAAGGGCATCATTGTCCACGTTTTGCCGCTTTTCATGTGCTTTCAAGGCGATTCGAATCTACCTCCTGAAATCTGTTTCCTGCAATTCTGCCTTGCTTTCAAAGCCTCTTCGTTGCCTTCCCTTAATATATTTGTGGACGAGAGGTATCATTTAAAACTCTGCAGGTTTGTCAATTGCAGTGCCCCTGAGCTCCATTTTTCAACTCGCTTTTTTGGGAGCTGGCCACAAAAGCGCAGGATTGCTTCAGGCCCTCTTCTGGTTCTGGGGGGCAGGCTGAACTTGTGCTTAATTCTTCTTCCTGATGGGAAAATAGAGTGACCTGTGCCTGTCCCAACACCTAGAGCTAGTCTCTCATTGGTTCCCCCTCTTCCCGTTCATCCTCAGGACAAATTGCAACCTGTACGGAACAGGAGGTTAAAGGTGCTGATTCTCCAAGGAGGGAGATGGCTAGTAAATCGGCTGGAATGGCGAACCCGAGCAAAGGAGATGAGAAATGAGGTGCGTTTTAGAAACCTTTCCCGATCACACGGTGTACCATCTTCTGGGTTTCTCATGCCTGTTTTCGACGTAGGAAGATGCCCTTGAACCTGGAGTTTTGGGACCCATGGGATGGGTACCATGCAGTATTACTTGAAAGGGTCTGCGTTGGCTCACCCAACCTCACCGAACCTCTCAGCCCCAAGAGTGTCCACCCTTATGTCTCAATCAGCTGTGGGTCTAGATATGGTCAATCCAGGTTGCATCACAGCCCCTGAACGAATTTTGTAAGAATTTCTCTCTCTTTCACTGTCTTTGTTTCACGGGTTTTGAAAAGTAATTTATTTTTATAATGGGGTTTAGCTGCTTTTCACGGCTGTGTTTATGCCGCTTTACACCCCCTTGACTCACTTACAGAGAGATATCAATACATAGGTTTGAAGATTCTTACTAGTCAGATATATTCTTGTGCGGTGAATAGGGGGTGTTGAGTCCAGTTCACTGAAAAAGGAATAGGTCTTGTCTCTTACATATTGGGTTTATGGAACGGTATCTGAGCTAATTTGAAACCCTTGTTTTATGCATCACCCCACCTCACCTTTCCCGTTCAGCAGCCGTAGTGTGTTTCCTAAACGTGTGACTCTGTTCTGTTTTGTAATTCAGTTCAAGTGTAGCGGTTTTTACATTCCCTCTAGAAGTGATATCTTATGATAAGTGTCTTTTTCTGTGTGACTTATTTCACTTAGAATCGTCGTACCTAAATCCACTCATCATGCTGCTACTAGCCTTATGACGTTGATTTCATGGCTGAGTGATATTCCATTGTACATGAGGACCACAACTTCTTTATCCATTTTTCTCTTTCCTAGGATATTTCAGGTGTAATGAAGTGGGGGTTCTTGTCAACAGAGCAGCCCTAAACTTTGGGGTGCCTGTGTCTTGCTGATTTTTAGTTTTCCCAATTTATACGCCAATGAGTGGAAGTGCCCTATGCTCTCCAAGCTGTGTTTTTTAGATGTTTCAGAACACACCGTACACTTCTCCAGAGTGGCTGTTGGCAATTTACATCCCACCCATCAGCGTAGCAAGGCTCCCATTTCTTCATGGCCGGTCCTGCATTTCTGGTTTGGACACTTTTTTCCGCATGGCCCTTTTGCCCGCTGGGAAGCGAGACTTCTTTGGAGCGCTGATTGGCCTTTCCAGGTTGCTTGGTTGGCCAAAAAGGGCGTATGCGTTTTTTCCTGAATATATTCAGGAAAAAACGCATACGCCCTTTTTGGCCAAGGGCATCATTGTCCACGTTTTGCCGCTTTTCATGTGCTTTCAAGGCGATTCGAATCTACCTCCTGAAATCTGTTTCCTGCAATTCTGCCTTGCTTTCAAAGCCTCTTCGTTGCCTTCCCTTAATATATTTGTGGACGAGAGGTATCATTTAAAACTCTGCAGGTTTGTCAATTGCAGTGCCCCTGAGCTCCATTTTTCAACTCGCTTTTTTGGGAGCTGGCCACAAAAGCGCAGGATTGCTTCAGGCCCTCTTCTGGTTCTGGGGGGCAGGCTGAACTTGTGCTTAATTCTTCTTCCTGATGGGAAAATAGAGTGACCTGTGCCTGTCCCAACACCTAGAGCTAGTCTCTCATTGGTTCCCCCTCTTCCCGTTCATCCTCAGGACAAATTGCAACCTGTACGGAACAGGAGGTTAAAGGTGCTGATTCTCCAAGGAGGGAGATGGCTAGTAAATCGGCTGGAATGGCGAACCCGAGCAAAGGAGATGAGAAATGAGGTGCGTTTTAGAAACCTTTCCCGATCACACGGTGTACCATCTTCTGGGTTTCTCATGCCTGTTTTCGACGTAGGAAGATGCCCTTGAACCTGGAGATTTGGGACCCATGGGATGGGTACCATGCAGTATTACTTGAAAGGGTCTGCGTTGGCTCACCCAACCTCACCGAACCTCTCAGCCCCAAGAGTGTCCACCCTTATGTCTCAATCAGCTGTGGGTCTAGATATGGTCAATCCAGGTTGCATCACAGCCCCTGAACGAATTTTGTAAGAATTTCTCTCTCTTTCACTGTCTTTGTTTCACGGGTTTTGAAAAGTAATTTATTTTTATAATGGGGTTTAGCTGCTTTTCACGGCTGGGTTTATGCCGCTTTACACCCCCTTGACTCACTTACAGAGAGATATCAATACATAGGTTTGAAGATTCTTACTAGTCAGATATATTCTTGTGCGGTGAATAGGGGGTTTTGAGTCCAGTTCACTGAAAAAGGAATAGGTCTTGTCTCTTACATATTGGGTTTATGGAACGGTATCTGAGCTAATTTGAAACCCTTGTTTTATGCATCACCCCACCTCACCTTTCCCGTTCAGCAGCCGTAGTGTGTTTCCTAAACGTGTGACTCTGTTCTGTTTTGTAATTCAGTTCAAGTGTAGCGGTTTTTACATTCCCTCTAGAAGTGATACCTTATGATAAGTGTCTTTTTCTGTGTGACTTATTTCACTTAGAATCGTCGTACCTAAATCCACTCATCGTGCTGCTACTAGCCTTATGACGTTGATTTCATGGCTGAGTGATATTCCATTGTACATGAGGACCACAACTTCTTTATCCATTTTTCTCTTTCCTAGGATATTTCAGGTGTAATGAAGTGGGGGTTCTTGTCAACAGAGCAGCCCTAAACTTTGGGGTGCCTGTGTCTTGCTGATTTTTAGTTTTCCCAATTTATACGCCCATGAGTGGAAGTGCCCTATGCTCTCCAAGCTGTGTTTTTTAGATGTTTCAGAACACACCGTACACTTCTCCAGAGTGGCTGTTGGCAATTTACATCCCACCCATCAGCGTAGCAAGGCTCCCATTTCTCCATGGCCGGTCCTGCATTTCTGGTTTGGACACTTTTTTCCGCATGGCCCTTTTGCCCGCTGGGAAGCGAGACTTCTTTGGAGCGCTGATTGGCCTTTCCAGGTTGCTTGGTTGGCCAAAAAGGGCGTATGCGTTTTTTCCTGAATATATTCAGGAAAAAACGCATACGCCCTTTTTGGCCAAGGGCATCATTGTCCACGTTTTGCCGCTTTTCATATGCTTTCAAGGCGATTCGAATCTACCTCCTGAAATCTGTTTCCTGCAATTCTGCCTTGCTTTCAAAGCCTCTTCGTTGCCTTCCCTTAATATATTTGTGGACGAGAGGTATCATTTAAAACTCTGCAGGTTTGTCAATTGCAGTGCCCCTGAGCTCCATTTTTCAACTCGCTTTTTTGGGAGCTGGCCACAAAAGCGCAGGATTGCTTCAGGCCCTCTTCTGGTTCTGGGGGGCAGGCTGAGCTTGTGCTTAATTCTTCTTCCTGATGGGAAAATAGAGTGACCTGTGCCTGTCCCAACACCTAGAGCTAGTCTCTCATTGGTTCCCCCTCTTCCCGTTCATCCTCAGGACAAATTGCAACCTGTACGGAACAGGAGGTTAAAGGTGCTGATTCTCCAAGGAGGGAGATGGCTAGTAAATCGGCTGGTGAGGCGAACCCGAGCATAGGAGATGAGAAATGAGGTGCGTTTTAGAAACCTTTCCCGATCACACGGTGTACCATCTTCTGGGTTTCTCATGCCTGTTTTCGACGTAGGAAGATGCCCTTGAACCTGGAGATTTGGGACCCATGGGATGGGTACCATGCAGTATTACTTGAAAGGGTCTGCGTTGGCTCACCCAACCTCACCGTACCTCTCAGCCGCAAGAGTATCCACCCTTATGTCTCAATCAGCTGTGGGTCTAGATATGGTCAATCCAGGTTGCATCACAGCCCCTGAACGAATTTTGTAAGAATTTCTCTCTCTTTCACTGTCTTTGTTTCACGGGTTTTGAAAAGTAATTTATTTTTATAATGGGGTTTAGCTGCTTTTCACGGCTGTGTTTATGCCGCTTTACACCCCCTTGACTCACTTACAGAGAGATATCAATACATAGGTTTGAAGATTCTTACTAGTCAGACATATTCTTGTGCGGTGAATAGGGGGTGTTGAGTCCAGTTCACTGAAAAAGGAATAGGTCTTGTCTCTTACATATGGGGTTTATGGAACGGTATCTGAGCTAATTTGAAACCCTTGTTTTATGCATCACCCCACCTCACCTTTCCCGTTCAGCAGCCGTAGTGTGTTTCCTAAACGTGTGACTCTGTTCTGTTTTGTAATTCAGTTCAAGTGTAGCGGTTTTTACATTCCCTCTAGAAGTGATATCTTATGATAAGTGTCTTTTTCTGTGTGACTTATTTCACTTAGAATCGTCGTACCTAAATCCACTCATCGTGCTGCTACTAGCCTTATGACGTTGATTTCATGGCTGAGTGATATTCCATTGTACATGAGGACCCCAACTTCTTTATCCATTTTTCTCTTTCCTAGGATATTGAAGGTGTAATGAAGTGGGGGTTCTTGTCAACAGAGCAGCCCTAAACTTTGGGGTGCCTGTGTCTTGCTGATTTTTAGTTTTCCCAATTTATACGCCCATGAGTGGAAGTGCCCTATGCTCTCCAAGCAGTGTTTTTTAGATGTTTCAGAACACACCGTACACTTCTCCAGAGTGGCTGTTGGCAATTTACATCCCACCCATCAGCGTAGCAAGGCTCCCATTTCTCCATGGCCGGTCCTGCATTTCTGGTTTGGACACTTTTTTCCGCATGGCCCTTTTGCCCGCTGGGAAGCGAGACTTCTTTGGAGCGCTGATTGGCCTTTCCAGGTTGCTTGGTTGGCCAAAAAGGGCGTATGCGTTTTTTCCTGAATATATTCAGGAAAAAACGCATACGCCCTTTTTGGCCAAGGGCATCCTTGTCCACGTTTTGCCGCTTTTCATGTGCTTTCAAGGCGATTCGAATCTACCTCCTGAAATCTGTTTCCTGCAATTCTGCCTTGCTTTCAAAGCCTCTTCATTGCCTTCCCTTAATATATTTGTGGACGAGAGGTATCATTTAAAACTCTGCAGGTTTGTGAATTGCAGTGCCCCTGAGCTCCATTTTTCAACTCGCTTTTTTGGGAGCTGGCCGCAAAAGCGCAGGATTGCTTCAGGCCCTCTTCTGGTTCTGGGGGGCAGGCTGAGCTTGTGCTTAATTCTTCTTCCTGATGGGAAAATAGAGTGACCTGTGCCTGTCCCAACCCCTGGAGCTAGTCTCTCATTGGTTCCCCCTCTTCCCGTTCATCCTCAGGACAAATTGCAACCTGTACGGAACAGGAGGGTAAAGGTGCTGATTCTCCAAGGAGGGAGATGGCTAGTAAATCGGCTGGAATGGCGAACCCGAGCCAAGGAGATGAGAAATGAGGTGCGTTTTAGAAACCTTTCCCGATCACACGGTGTACCATCTTCTGGGTTTCTCATGCCTGTTTTCGGCGTAGGAAGATGCCCTTGAACCTCGAGATTTGGGACCCATGGGATGGGTACCATGCAGTATTACTTGAAAGGGTCTGCGTTGGCTCACCCAACCTCACCGAACCTCTCAGCCCCAAGAGTGTCCACCCTTATGTCTCAATCAGCTGTGGGTCTAGATATGGTCAATCCAGGTTGCATCACAGCCCCTGAACGAATTTTGTAAGAATTTCTCTCTCTTTCACTGTCTTTGTTTCACGGGTTTTGAAAAGTAATTTATTTTTATAATGGGGTTTAGCTGCTTTTCACGGCTGTGTTTATGCCGCTTTACACCCCCTTGACTCACTTACAGAGAGATATCAATACATAGGTTTGAAGATTCTTACTAGTCAGATATATTCTTGTGCGGTGAATAGGGGGTGTTGAGTCCAGTTCACTGAAAAAGGAATAGGTCTTGTCTCTTACATATTGGGTTTATGGAACGGTATCTGAGCTAATTTGAAACCCTTGTTTTATGCATCACCCCACCTCACCTTTCCCATTCAGCAGCCGTAGTGTGTTTCCTAAACGTGTGACTCTGTTCTGTTTTGTAATTCAGTTCAAGTGTAGCGGTTTTTACATTCCCTCTAGAAGTGATATCTTATGATAAGTGTCTTTTTCTCTGTGACTTATTTCACTTAGAATCGTCGTACCTAAATCCACTCATCCTGCTGCTACTAGCCTTATGACGTGGATTTCATGGCTGAGTGATATTCCATTGTACATGAGGACCACAACTACTTTATCCATTTTTCGCTTTCCTAGGATATTTAAGGTGTAATGAAGTGGGGGTTCTTGTCAACAGAGCAGCCCTAAACTTTGGGGTGCCTGTGTCTTGCTGATTTTTAGTTTTCCCAATTTATACGCCCATGAGTGGAAGTGCCCTATGCTCTCCAAGCTGTGTTTTTTAGATGTTTCAGAACACACCGTACACTTCTCCAGAGTGGCTGTTGGCAATTTACATCCCACCCATCAGCGTAGCAAGGCTCCCATTTCTCCATGGCCGGTCCTGCATTTCTGGTTTGGACACTTTTTTCCGCATGGCCCTTTTGCCCGCTGGGAAGCGAGACTTCTTTGGAGCGCTGATTGGCCTTTCCAGGTTGCTTGGTTGGCCAAAAAGGGCGTATGCGTTTTTTCCTGAATATATTCAGGAAAAAACGCATACGCCCTTTTTGGCCAAGGGCATCATTGTCCACGTTTTGCCGCTTTTCATGTGCTTTCAAGGCGATTCGAATCTACCTCCTGAAATCTGTTTCCTGCAATTCTGCCTTGCTTTCAAAGCCTCTTCGTTGCCTTCCCTTAATATATTTGTGGACGAGAGGTATCATTTAAAACTCTGCAGGTTTGTCAATTGCAGTGCCCCTGAGCTCCAATTTTCAACTCGCTTTTTTGGGAGCTGGCCACAAAAGCGCAGGATTGCTTCAGGCCCTCTTCTGGTTCTGGGGGGCAGGCTGAGCTTGTGCTTAATTCTTCTTCCTGATGGGAAAATAGAGTGACCTGTGCCTGTCCCAACACCTAGAGCTAGTCTCTCATTGGTTCCCCCTCTTCCCGTTCATCCTCAGGACAAATTGCAACCTGTACGGAACAGGAGGTTAAAGGTGCTGATTCTCCAAGGAGGGAGATGGCTAGTAAATCGGCTGGAATGGCGAACCCGAGCAAAGGAGATGAGAAATGAGGTGCGTTTTAGAAACCTTTCCCGATCACACGGTGTACCATCTTCTGGGTTTCTCATGCCTGTTTTCGACGTAGGAAGATGCCCTTGAACCTGGAGATTTGGGACCCATGGGATGGGTACCATGCAGTATTACTTGAAAGGGTCTGCGTTGGCTCACCCAACCTCACCGAACCTCTCAGCCCCAAGAGTGTCCACCCTTATGTCTCAATCAGCTGTGGGTCTAGATATGGTCAATCCAGGTTGCATCACAGCCCGTGAACGAATTTTGTAAGAATTTCTCTCTCTTTCACTGTCTTTGTTTCACGGGTTTTGAAAAGTAATTTATTTTTATAATGGGGTTTAGCTGCTTTTCACGGCTGTGTTTATGCCGCTTTACACCCCCTTGACTCACTTACAGAGAGATATCAATACATAGGTTTGAAGATTCTTACTAGTCAGATATATTCTTGTGCGGTGAATAGGGGGTGTTGAGTCCAGTTCACTGAAAAAGGAATAGGTCTTGTCTCTTACATATGGGGTTTATGGAACGGTATCTGAGCTAATTTGAAACCCTTGTTTTATGCATCACCCCACCTCACCTTTCCCGTTCAGCAGCCGTAGTGTGTTTCCTAAACGTGTGACTCTGTTCTGTTTTGTAATTCAGTTCAAGTGTAGCGGTTTTTACATTCCCTCTAGAAGTGATATCTTATGATAAGTGTCTTTTTCTGTGTGACTTATTTCACTTAGAATCGTCGTACCTAAATCCACTCATCGTGCTGCTACTAGCCTTATGACGTTGATTTCATGGCTGAGTGATATTCCATTGTATATGAGGACCCCAACTTCTTTATCCATTTTTCTCTTTCCTAGGATATTGAAGGTGTAATGAAGTGGGGGTTCTTGTCAACAGAGCAGCCCTAAACTTTGGGGTGCCTGTGTCTTGCTGATTTTTAGTTTTCCCAATTTATACGCCCATGAGTGGAAGTGCCCTATGCTCTCCAAGCAGTGTTTTTTAGATGTTTCAGAACACACCGTACACTTCTCCAGAGTGGCTGTTGGCAATTTACATCCCACCCATCAGCGTAGCAAGGCTCCCATTTCTCCATGGCCGGTCCTGCATTTCTGGTTTGGACACTTTTTTCCGCATGGCCCTTTTGCCCGCTGGGAAGCGAGACTTCTTTGGAGCGCTGATTGGCCTTTCCAGGTTGCTTGGTTGGCCAAAAAGGGCGTATGCGTTTTTTCCTGAATATATTCAGGAAAAAACGCATACGCCCTTTTTGGCCAAGGGCATCCTTGTCCACGTTTTGCCGCTTTTCATGTGCTTTCAAGGCGATTCGAATCTACCTCCTGAAATCTGTTTCCTGCAATTCTGCCTTGCTTTCAAAGCCTCTTCATTGCCTTCCCTTAATATATTTGTGGACGAGAGGTATCATTTAAAACTCTGCAGGTTTGTGAATTGCAGTGCCCCTGAGCTCCATTTTTCAACTCGCTTTTTTGGGAGCTGGCCGCAAAAGCGCAGGATTGCTTCAGGCCCTCTTCTGGTTCTGGGGGGCAGGCTGAGCTTGTGCTTAATTCTTCTTCCTGATGGGAAAATAGAGTGACCTGTGCCTGTCCCAACCCCTGGAGCTAGTCTCTCATTGGTTCCCCCTCTTCCCGTTCATCCTCAGGACAAATTGCAACCTGTACGGAACAGGAGGGTAAAGGTGCTGATTCTCCAAGGAGGGAGATGGCTAGTAAATCGGCTGGAATGGCGAACCCGAGCCAAGGAGATGAGAAATGAGGTGCGTTTTAGAAACCTTTCCCGATCACACGGTGTACCATCTTCTGGGTTTCTCATGCCTGTTTTCGGCGTAGGAAGATGCCCTTGAACCTCGAGATTTGGGACCCATGGGATGGGTACCATGCAGTATTACTTGAAAGGGTCTGCGTTGGCTCACCCAACCTCACCGAACCTCTCAGCCCCAAGAGTGTCCACCCTTATGTCTCAATCAGCTGTGGGTCTAGATATGGTCAATCCAGGTTGCATCACAGCCCCTGAACGAATTTTGTAAGAATTTCTCTCTCTTTCACTGTCTTTGTTTCACGGGTTTTGAAAAGTAATTTATTTTTATAATGGGGTTTAGCTGCTTTTCACGGCTGTGTTTATGCCGCTTTACACCCCCTTGACTCACTTACAGAGAGATATCAATACATAGGTTTGAAGATTCTTACTAGTCAGATATATTCTTGTGCGGTGAATAGGGGGTGTTGAGTCCAGTTCACTGAAAAAGGAATAGGTCTTGTCTCTTACATATTGGGTTTATGGAACGGTATCTGAGCTAATTTGAAACCCTTGTTTTATGCATCACCCCACCTCACCTTTCCCATTCAGCAGCCGTAGTGTGTTTCCTAAACGTGTGACTCTGTTCTGTTTTGTAATTCAGTTCAAGTGTAGCGGTTTTTACATTCCCTCTAGAAGTGATATCTTATGATAAGTGTCTTTTTCTCTGTGACTTATTTCACTTAGAATCGTCGTACCTAAATCCACTCATCCTGCTGCTACTAGCCTTATGACGTGGATTTCATGGCTGAGTGATATTCCATTGTACATGAGGACCACAACTACTTTATCCATTTTTCGCTTTCCTAGGATATTTAAGGTGTAATGAAGTGGGGGTTCTTGTCAACAGAGCAGCCCTAAACTTTGGGGTGCCTGTGTCTTGCTGATTTTTAGTTTTCCCAATTTATACGCCCATGAGTGGAAGTGCCCTATGCTCTCCAAGCTGTGTTTTTTAGATGTTTCAGAACACACCGTACACTTCTCCAGAGTGGCTGTTGGCAATTTACATCCCACCCATCAGCGTAGCAAGGCTCCCATTTCTCCATGGCCGGTCCTGCATTTCTGGTTTGGACACTTTTTTCCGCATGGCCCTTTTGCCCGCTGGGAAGCGAGACTTCTTTGGAGCGCTGATTGGCCTTTCCAGGTTGCTTGGTTGGCCAAAAAGGGCGTATGCGTTTTTTCCTGAATATATTCAGGAAAAAACGCATACGCCCTTTTTGGCCAAGGGCATCATTGTCCACGTTTTGCCGCTTTTCATGTGCTTTCAAGGCGATTCGAATCTACCTCCTGAAATCTGTTTCCTGCAATTCTGCCTTGCTTTCAAAGCCTCTTCGTTGCCTTCCCTTAATATATTTGTGGACGAGAGGTATCATTTAAAACTCTGCAGGTTTGTCAATTGCAGTGCCCCTGAGCTCCAATTTTCAACTCGCTTTTTTGGGAGCTGGCCACAAAAGCACAGGATTGCTTCAGGCCCTCTTCTGGTTCTGGGGGGCAGGCTGAGCTTGTGCTTAATTCTTCTTCCTGATGGGAAAATAGAGTGACCTGTGCCTGTCCCAACACCTAGAGCTAGTCTCTCATTGGTTCCCCCTCTTCCCGTTCATCCTCAGGACAAATTGCAACCTGTACGGAACAGGAGGTTAAAGGTGCTGATTCTCCAAGGAGGGAGATGGCTAGTAAATCGGCTGGAATGGCGAACCCGAGCAAAGGAGATGAGAAATGAGGTGCGTTTTAGAAACCTTTCCCGATCACACGGTGTACCATCTTCTGGGTTTCTCATGCCTGTTTTCGACGTAGGAAGATGCCCTTGAACCTGGAGATTTGGGACCCATGGGATGGGTACCATGCAGTATTACTTGAAAGGGTCTGCGTTGGCTCACCCAACCTCACCGAACCTCTCAGCCCCAAGAGTGTCCACCCTTATGTCTCAATCAGCTGTGGGTCTAGATATGGTCAATCCAGGTTGCATCACAGCCCGTGAACGAATTTTGTAAGAATTTCTCTCTCTTTCACTGTCTTTGTTTCACGGGTTTTGAAAAGTAATTTATTTTTATAATGGGGTTTAGCTGCTTTTCACGGCTGTGTTTATGCCGCTTTACACCCCCTTGACTCACTTACAGAGAGATATCAATACATAGGTTTGAAGATTCTTACTAGTCAGATATATTCTTGTGCGGTGAATAGGGGGTGTTGAGTCCAGTTCACTGAAAAAGGAATAGGTCTTGTCTCTTACATATTGGGTTTATGGAACGGTATCTGAGCTAATTTGAAACCCTTGTTTTATGCATCACCCCACCTCACCTTTCCCGTTCAGCAGCCGTAGTGTGTTTCCTAAACGTGTGACTCTGTTCTGTTTTGTAATTCAGTTCAAGTGTAGCGGTATTTACATTCCCTCTAGAAGTGATATCTTATGATAAGTGTCTTCTTCTGTGTGACTTATTTCACTTAGAATCGTCGTACCTGAATCCACTCATCGTGCTGCTACTAGCCTTATGACGTTGATTTCATGGCTGAGTGAAATTCCATTGTACATGAGGACCACAACTTCTTTATCCATTTTTCTCTTTCCTAGGATATTTCAGGTGTAATGAAGTGGGGGTTCTTGTCAACAGAGCAGCCCTAAACTTTGGGGTGCCTGTGTCTTGCTGATTTTTAGTTTTCCCAATTTATACGCCCATGAGTGGAAGTGCCCTATGCTCTCCAAGCTGTGTTTTTTAGATGTTTCAGAACACACCGTACACTTCTCCAGAGTGGCTGTTGGCAATTTACATCCCACCCATCAGCGTAGCAAGGCTCCCATTTCTCCATGGCCGGTCCTGCATTTCTGGTTTGGACACTTTTTTCCGCATGGCCCTTTTGCCCGCTGGGAAGCGAGACTTCTTTGGAGCGCTGATTGGCCTTTCCAGGTTGCTTGGTTGGCCAAAAAGGGCGTATGCGTTTTTTCCTGAATATATTCAGGAAAAAACGCATACGCCCTTTTTGGCCAAGGGCATCATTGTCCACGTTTTGCCGCTTTTCATGTGCTTTCAAGGCGATTCGAATCTACCTCCTGAAATCTGTTTCCTGCAATTCTGCCTTGCTTTCAAAGCCTCTTCGTTGCCTTCCCTTAATATATTTGTGGACGAGAGGTATCATTTAAAACTCTGCAGGTTTGTGAATTGCAGTGCCCCTGAGCTCCAATTTTCAACTCGCTTTTTTGGGAGCTGGCCACAAAAGCGCAGGATTGCTTCAGGCCCTCTTCTGGTTCTGGGGGGCAGGCTGAGCTTGTGCTTAATTCTTCTTCCTGATGGGAAAATAGAGTGACCTGTGCCTGTCCCAACACCTAGAGCTAGTCTCTCATTGGTTCCCCCTCTTCCCGTTCATCCTCAGGACAAATTGCAACCTGTACGGAACAGGAGGGTAAAGGTGCTGATTCTCCAAGGAGGGAGATGGCTAGTAAATCGGCTGGAATGGCGAACCCGAGCAAAGGAGATGAGAAATGAGGTGCGTTTTAGAAACCTTTCCCGATCACACGGTGTACCATCTTCTGGGTTTCTCATGCCTGTTTTCGACGTAGGAAGATGCCCTTGAACCTGGAGATTTGGGACCCATGGGATGGGTACCATGCAGTATTACTTGAAAGGGTCTGCGTTGGCTCACCCAACCTCACCGAACCTCTCAGCCCCAAGAGTGTCCACCCTTATGTCTCAATCAGCTGTGGGTCTAGATATGGTCAATCCAGGTTGCATCACAGCCCCTGAACGAATTTTGTAAGAATTTCTCTCTCTTTCACTGTCTTTGTTTCACGGGTTTTGAAAAGTAATTTATTTTTATAATGGGGTTTAGCTGCTTTTCACGGCTGTGTTTATGCCGCTTTACACCACCTTGACTCACTTACAGAGAGATATCAATACATAGGTTTGAAGATTCTTACTAGTCAGATATATTCTTGTGCGGTGAATAGGGGGTTTTGAGTCCAGTTCACTGAAAAAGGAATAGGTCTTGTCTCTTACATATTGGGTTTATGGAACGGTATCTGAGCTAATTTGAAACCCTTGTTTTATGCATCACCCCACCTCACCTTTCCCGTTCAGCAGCCGTAGTGTGTTTCCTAAACGTGTGACTCTGTTCTGTTTTGTAATTCAGTTCAAGTGTAGCGGTTTTTACATTCCCTCTAGAAGTGATATCTTATGATAAGTGTCTTTTTCTGTGTGACTTATTTCACTTAGAATCGTCGTACCTAAATCCACTCATCGTGCTGCTACTAGCCTTATGACGTTGATTTCATGGCTGAGTGATATTCCATTGTACATGAGGACCACAACTTCTTTATCCATTTTTCTCTTTCCTAGGATATTTCAGGTGTAATGAAGTGGGGGTTCTTGTCAACAGAGCAGCCCTAAACTTTGGGGTGCCTGTGTCTTGCTGATTTTTAGTTTTCCCAATTTATACGCCCATGAGTGGAAGTGCCCTATGCTCTCCAAGCTGTGTTTTTTAGATGTTTCAGAACACACCGTACACTTCTCCAGAGTGGCTGTTGGCAATTTACATCCCACCCATCAGCGTAGCAAGGCTCCCATTTCTCCATGGCCGGTCCTGCATTTCTGGTTTGGACACTTTTTTCCGCATGGCCCTTTTGCCCGCTGGGAAGCGAGACTTCTTTGGAGCGCTGATTGGCCTTTCCAGGTTGCTTGGTTGGCCAAAAAGGGCGTATGCGTTTTTTCCTGAATATATTCAGGAAAAAACGCATACGCCCTTTTTGGCCAAGGGCATCATTGTCCACGTTTTGCCGCTTTTCATGTGCTTTCAAGGCGATTCGAATCTACCTCCTGAAATCTCTTTCCTGCAATTCTGCCTTGCTTTCAAAGCCTCTTCGTTGCCTTCCCTTAATATATTTGTGGACGAGAGGTATCATTTAAAACTCTGCAGGTTTGTCAATTGCAGTGCCCCTGAGCTCCATTTTTCAACTCGCTTTTTTGGGAGCTGGCCGCAAAAGCGCAGGATTGCTTCAGGCCCTCTTCTGGTTCTGGGGGGCAGGCTGAGCTTGTGCTTAATTCTTCTTCCTGATGGGAAAATAGAGTGACCTGTGCCTGTCCCAACCCCTGGAGCTAGTCTCTCATTGGTTCCCCCTCTTCCCGTTCATCCTCAGGACAAATTGCAACCTGTACGGAACAGGAGGGTAAAGGTGCTGATTCTCCAAGGAGGGAGATGGCTAGTAAATCGGCTGGTAAGGCGAACCCGAGCATAGGAGATGAGAAATGAGGTGCGTTTTAGAAACCTTTCCCGATCACACGGTGTACCATCTTCTGGGTTTCTCATGCCTGTTTTCGATGTAGGAAGATGCCCTTGAACCTGGAGATTTGGGACCCATGGGATGGGTACCATGCAGTATTACTTGAAAGGGTCTGCGTTGGCTCACCCAACCTCACCGAACCTCTCAGCCGCAAGAGTATCCACCCTTATGTCTCAATCAGCTGTGGGTCTAGATATGGTCAATCCAGGTTGCATCACAGCCCCTGAACGAATTTTGTAAGTATTTCTCTCTCTTTCACTGTCTTTGTTTCACGGGTTTTGAAAAGTAATTTATTTTTATAATGGGGTTTAGCTGCTTTTCACGGCTGTGTTTATGCCGCTTTACACCACCTTGACTCACTTACAGAGAGATATCAATACATAGGTTTGAAGATTCTTACTAGTCAGATATATTCTTGTGCGGTGAATAGGGGGTTTTGAGTCCAGTTCACTGAAAAAGGAATAGGTCTTGTCTCTTACATATTGGGTTTATGGAACGGTATCTGAGCTAATTTGAAACCCTTGTTTTATGCATCACCCCACCTCACCTTTCCCGTTCAGCAGCCGTAGTGTGTTTCCTAAACGTGTGACTCTGTTCTGTTTTGTAATTCAGTTCAAGTGTAGCGGTTTTTACATTCCCTCTAGAAGTGATATCTTATGATAAGTGTCTTTTTCTGTGTGACTTATTTCACTTAGAATCGTCGTACCTAAATCCACTCATCGTGCTGCTACTAGCCTTATGACGTTGATTTCATGGCTGAGTGATATTCCATTGTACATGAGGACCACAACTTCTTTATCCATTTTTCTCTTTCCTAGGATATTTCAGGTGTAATGAAGTGGGGGTTCTTGTCAACTGAGCAGCCCTAAACTTTGGGGTGCCTGTGTCTTGCTGATTTTTAGTTTTCCCAATTTATACGCCCATGAGTGGAAGTGCCCTATGCTCTCCAAGCTGTGTTTTTTAGATGTTTCAGAACACACCGTACACTTCTCCAGAGTGGCTGTTGGCAATTTACATCCCACCCATCAGCGTAGCAAGGCTCCCATTTCTCCATGGCCGGTCCTGCATTTCTGGTTTGGACACTTTTTTCCGCATGGCCCTTTTGCCCGCTGGGAAGCGAGACTTCTTTGGAGCGCTGATTGGCCTTTCCAGGTTGCTTGGTTGGCCAAAAAGGGCGTATGCGTTTTTTCCTGAATATATTCAGGAAAAAACGCATACGCCCTTTTTGGCCAAGGGCATCATTGTCCACGTTTTGCCGCTTTTCATGTGCTTTCAAGGCGATTCGAATCTACCTCCTGAAATCTGTTTCCTGCAATTCTGCCTTGCTTTCAAAGCCTCTTCATTGCCTTCCCTTAATATATTTGTGGACGAGAGGTATCATTTAAAACTCTGCAGGTTTGTCAATTGCAGTGCCCCTGAGCTCCATTTTTCAACTCGCTTTTTTGGGAGCTGGCCGCAAAAGCGCAGGATTGCTTCAGGCCCTCTTCTGGTTCTGGGGGGCAGGCTGAGCTTGTGCTTAATTCTTCTTCCTGATGGGAAAATAGAGTGACCTGTGCCTGTCCCAACCCCTGGAGCTAGTCTCTCATTGGTTCCCCCTCTTCCCGTTCATCCTCAGGACAAATTGCAACCTGTACGGAACAGGAGGGTAAAGGTGCTGATTCTCCAAGGAGGGAGATGGCTAGTAAATCGGCTGGTAAGGCGAACCCGAGCATAGGAGATGAGAAATGAGGTGCGTTTTAGAAACCTTTCCCGATCACACGGTGTACCATCTTCAGGGTTTCTCATGCCTGTTTTCGATGTAGGAAGATGCCCTTGAACCTGGAGATTTGGGACCCATGGGATGGGTACCATGCAGTATTACTTGAAAGGGTCTGCGTTGGCTCACCCAACCTCACCGAACCTCTCAGCCGCAAGAGTATCCACCCTTATGTCTCAATCAGCTGTGGGTCTAGATATGGTCAATCCAGGTTGCATCACAGCCCCTGAACGAATTTTGTAAGTATTTCTCTCTCTTTCACTGTCTTTGTTTCACGGGTTTTGAAAAGTAATTTATTTTTATAATGGGGTTTAGCTGCTTTTCACGGCTGTGTTTATGCCGCTTTACACCACCTTGACTCACTTACAGAGAGATATCAATACATAGGTTTGAAGATTCTTACTAGTCAGATATATTCTTGTGCGGTGAATAGGGGGTTTTGAGTCCAGTTCACTGAAAAAGGAATAGGTCTTGTCTCTTACATATTGGGTTTATGGAACGGTATCTGAGCTAATTTGAAACCCTTGTTTTATGCATCACCCCACCTCACCTTTCCCGTTCAGCAGCCGTAGTGTGTTTCCTAAACGTGTGACTCTGTTCTGTTTTGTAATTCAGTTCAAGTGTAGCGGTTTTTACATTCCCTCTAGAAGTGATATCTTATGATAAGTGTCTTTTTCTGTGTGACTTATTTCACTTAGAATCGTCGTACCTAAATCCACTCATCGTGCTGCTACTAGCCTTATGACGTTGATTTCATGGCTGAGTGATATTCCATTGTACATGAGGACTACAACTTCTTTATCCATTTTTCTCTTTCCTAGGATATTTCAGGTGTAATGAAGTGGGGGTTCTTGTCAACAGAGCAGCCCTAAACTTTGGGGTGCCTGTGTCTTGCTGATTTTTAGTTTTCCCAATTTATACGCCCATGAGTGGAAATGCCCTATGCTCTCCAAGCTGTGTTTTTTAGATGTTTCAGAACACACCGTACACTTCTCCAGAGTGGCTGTTGGCAATTTACATCCCACCCATCAGCGTAGCAAGGCTCCCATTTCTCCATGGCCGGTCCTGCATTTCTGGTTTGGACACTTTTTTCCGCATGGCCCTTTTGCCCGCTGGGAAGCAAGACTTCTTTGGAGCGCTGATTGGCCTTTCCAGGTTGCTTGGTTGGCCAAAAAGGGCGTATGCGTTTTTTCCTGAATATATTCAGGAAAAAACGCATACGCCCTTTTTGGCCAAGGGCATCATTGTCCACGTTTTGCCGCTTTTCATGTGCTTTCAAGGCGATTCGAATCTACCTCCTGAAATCTGTTTCCTGCAATTCTGCATTGCTTTCAAAGCCTCTTCGTTGCCTTCCCTTAATATATTTGTGGACGAGAGGTATCATTTAAAACTCTGCAGGTTTGTCAATTGCAGTGCCCCTGAGCTCCATTTTTCAACTCGCTTTTTTGGGAGCTGGCCGCAAAAGCGCAGGATTGCTTCAGGCCCTCTTCTGGTTCTGGGGGGCAGGCTGAGCTTGTGCTTAATTCTTCTTCCTGATGGGAAAATAGAGTGACCTGTGCCTGTCCCAACCCCTGGAGCTAGTCTCTCATTGGTTCCCCCTCTTCCCGTTCATCCTCAGGACAAATTGCAACCTGTACGGAACAGGAGGGTAAAGGTGCTGATTCTCCAAGGAGGGAGATGGCTAGTAAATCGGCTGGTAAGGCGAACCCGAGCATAGGAGATGAGAAATGAGGTGCGTTTTAGAAACCTTTCCCGATCACACGGTGTACCATCTTCTGGGTTTCTCATGCCTGTTTTCGATGTAGGAAGATGCCCTTGAACCTGGAGATTTGGGACCCATGGGATGGGTACCATGCAGTATTACTTGAAAGGGTCTGCGTTGGCTCACCCAACCTCACCGAACCTCTCAGCCGCAAGAGTATCCACCCTTATGTCTCAATCAGCTGTGGGTCTAGATATGGTCAATCCAGGTTGCATCACAGCCCCTGAACGAATTTTGTAAGAATTTCTCTCTCTTTCACTGTCTTTGTTTCACGGGTTTTGAAAAGTAATTTATTTTTATAATGGGGTTTAGCTGCTTTTCACGGCTGTGTTTATGCCGCTTTACACCCCCTTGACTCACTTACAGAGAGATATCAATACATAGGTTTGAAGATTCTTACTAGTCAGACATATTCTTGTGCGGTGAATAGGGGGTGTTGAGTCCAGTTCACTGAAAAAGGAATAGGTCTTGTCTCTTACATATTGGGTTTATGGAACGGTATCTGAGCTAATTTGAAACCCTTGTTTTATGCATCACCCCACCTCACCTTTCCCGTTCAGCAGCCGTAGTGTGTTTCCTAAACGTGTGACTCTGTTCTGTTTTGTAATTCAGTTCAAGTGTAGCGGTTTTTACATTCCCTCTAGAAGTGATATCTTATGATAAGTGTCTTTTTCTGTGTGACTTATTTCACTTAGAATCGTCGTACCTAAATCCACTCATCGTGCTGCTACTAGCCTTATGACGTTGATTTCATGGCTGAGTGATATTCCATTGTACATGAGGACCCCAACTTCTTTATCCATTTTTCTCTTTCCTAGGATATTTAAGGTGTAATGAAGTGGGGGTTCTTGTCAACAGAGCAGCCCTAAACTTTGGGGTGCCTGTGTCTTGCTGATTTTTAGTTTTCCCAATTTATACGCCCATGAGTGGAAGTGCCCTATGCTCTCCAAGCTGTGTTTTTTAGATGTTTCAGAACACACCGTACACTTCTCCAGAGTGGCTGTTGGCAATTTACATCCCACCCATCAGCGTAGCAAGGCTCCCATTTCTCCATGGCCGGTCCTGCATTTCTGGTTTGGACACTTTTTTCCGCATGGCCCTTTTGCCCGCTGGGAAGCGAGACTTCTTTGGAGCGCTGATTGGCCTTTCCAGGTTGCTTGGTTGGCCAAAAAGGGCGTATGCGTTTTTTCCTGAATATATTCAGGAAAAAACGCATACGCCCTTTTTGGCCAAGGGCATCATTGTCCACGTTTTGCCGCTTTTCATGTGCTTTCAAGGCGATTCGAATCTACCTCCTGAAATCTGTTTCCTGCAATTCTGCCTTGCTTTCAAAGCCTCTTCGTTGCCTTCCCTTAATATATTTGTGGACGAGAGGTATCATTTAAAACTCTGCAGGTTTGTCAATTGCAGTGCCCCTGAGCTCCATTTTTCAACTCGCTTTTTTGGGAGCTGGCCGCAAAAGCGCAGGATTGCTTCAGGCCCTCTTCTGGTTCTGGGGGGCAGGCTGAGCTTGTGCTTAATTCTTCTTCCTGATGGGAAAATAGAGTGACCTGTGCCTGTCCCAACCCCTGGAGCTAGTCTCTCATTGGTTCCCCCTCTTCCCGTTCATCCTCAGGACAAATTGCAACCTGTACGGAACAGGAGGGTAAAGGTGCTGATTCTCCAAGGAGGGAGATGGCTAGTAAATCGGCTGGTAAGGCGAACCCGAGCATAGGAGATGAGAAATGAGGTGCGTTTTAGAAACCTTTCCCGATCACACGGTGTACCATCTTCTGGGTTTCTCATGCCTGTTTTCGATGTAGGAAGATGCCCTTGAACCTGGAGATTTGGGACCCATGGGATGGGTACCATGCAGTATTACTTGAAAGGGTCTGCGTTGGCTCACCCAACCTCACCGAACCTCTCAGCCGCAAGAGTATCCACCCTTATGTCTCAATCAGCTGTGGGTCTAGATATGGTCAATCCAGGTTGCATCACAGCCCCTGAACGAATTTTGTAAGAATTTCTCTCTCTTTCACTGTCTTTGTTTCACGGGTTTTGAAAAGTAATTTATTTTTATAATGGGGTTTAGCTGCTTTTCACGGCTGTGTTTATGCCGCTTTACACCCCCTTGACTCACTTACAGAGAGATATCAATACATAGGTTTGAAGATTCTTACTAGTCAGACATATTCTTGTGCGGTGAATAGGGGGTGTTGAGTCCAGTTCACTGAAAAAGGAATAGGTCTTGTCTCTTACATATTGGGTTTATGGAACGGTATCTGAGCTAATTTGAAACCCTTGTTTTATGCATCACCCCACCTCACCTTTCCCGTTCAGCAGCCGTAGTGTGTTTCCTAAACGTGTGACTCTGTTCTGTTTTGTAATTCAGTTCAAGTGTAGCGGTTTTTACATTCCCTCTAGAAGTGATATCTTATGATAAGTGTCTTTTTCTGTGTGACTTATTTCACTTAGAATCGTCGTACCTAAATCCACTCATCGTGCTGCTACTAGCCTTATGACGTTGATTTCATGGCTGAGTGATATTCCATTGTACATGAGGACCCCAACTTCTTTATCCATTTTTCTCTTTCCTAGGATATTTAAGGTGTAATGAAGTGGGGGTTCTTGTCAACAGAGCAGCCCTAAACTTTGGGGTGCCTGTGTCTTGCTGATTTTTAGTTTTCCCAATTTATACGCCCATGAGTGGAAGTGCCCTATGCTCTCCAAGCTGTGTTTTTTAGATGTTTCAGAACACACCGTACACTTCTCCAGAGTGGCTGTTGGCAATTTACATCCCACCCATCAGCGTAGCAAGGCTCCCATTTCTCCATGGCCGGTCCTGCATTTCTGGTTTGGACACTTTTTTCCGCATGGCCCTTTTGCCCGCTGGGAAGCGAGACTTCTTTGGAGCGCTGATTGGCCTTTCCAGGTTGCTTGGTTGGCCAAAAAGGGCGTATGCGTTTTTTCCTGAATATATTCAGGAAAAAACGCATACGCCCTTTTTGGCCAAGGGCATCATTGTCCACGTTTTGCCGCTTTTCATGTGCTTTCAAGGCGATTCGAATCTACCTCCTGAAATCTGTTTCCTGCAATTCTGCCTTGCTTTCAAAGCCTCTTCGTTGCCTTCCCTTAATATATTTGTGGACGAGAGGTATCATTTAAAACTCTGCAGGTTTATGAATTGCAGTGCCCCTGAGCTCCATTTTTCAACTCGCTTTTTTGGGAGCTGGCCGCAAAAGCGCAGGATTGCTTCAGGCCCTCTTCTGGTTCTGGGGGGCAGGCTGAGCTTGTGCTTAATTCTTCTTCCTGATGGGAAAATAGAGTGACCTGTGCCTGTCCCAACCCCTGGAGCTAGTCTCTCATTGGTTCCCCCTCTTCCCGTTCATCCTCAGGACAAATTGCAACCTGTACGGAACAGGAGGGTAAAGGTGCTGATTCTCCAAGGAGGGAGATGGCTAGTAAATCGGCTGGAATGGCGAACCCGAGCCAAGGAGATGAGAAATGAGGTGCGTTTTAGAATCCTTCCCCGATCACACGGTGTACCATCTTCTGGGTTTCTCATGCCTGTTTTCGACGTAGGAAGATGCCCTTGAACCTGGAGATTTGGGACCCATGGGATGGGTACCATGCAGTATTACTTGAAAGGGTCTGCGTTGGCTCACCCAACCTCACCGAACCTCTCAGCCGCAAGAGTATCCACCCTTATGTCTCAATCAGCTGTGGGTCTAGATATGGTCAATCCAGGTTGCATCACAGCCCCTGAACGAATTTTGTAAGAATTTCTCTCTCTTTCACTGTCTTTGTTTCACGGGTTTTGAAAAGTAATTTATTTTTATAATGGGGTTTAGCTGCTTTTCACGGCTGTGTTTATGCCGCTTTACACCCCCTTGACTCACTTACAGAGAGATATCAATACATAGGTTTGAAGATTCTTACTAGTCAGACATATTCTTGTGCGGTGAATAGGGGGTGTTGAGTCCAGTTCACTGAAAAAGGAATAGGTCTTGTCTCTTACATATTGGGTTTATGGAACGGTATCTGAGCTAATTTGAAACCCTTGTTTTATGCATCACCCCACCTCACCTTTCCCGTTCAGCAGCCGTAGTGTGTTTCCTAAACGTGTGACTCTGTTCTGTTTTGTAATTCAGTTCAAGTGTAGCGGTTTTTACATTCCCTCTAGAAGTGATATCTTATGATAAGTGTCTTTTTCTGTGTGACTTATTTCACTTAGAATCGTCGTACCTAAATCCACTCATCGTGCTGCTACTAGCCTTATGACGTTGATTTCATGGCTGAGTGATATTCCATTGTACATGAGGACCCCAACTTCTTTATCCATTTTTCTCTTTCCTAGGATATTTAAGGTGTAATGAAGTGGGGGTTCTTGTCAACAGAGCAGCCCTAAACTTTGGGGTGCCTGTGTCTTGCTGATTTTTAGTTTTCCCAATTTATACGCCCATGAGTGGAAGTGCCCTATGCTCTCCAAGCTGTGTTTTTTAGATGTTTCAGAACACACCGTACACTTCTCCAGAGTGGCTGTTGGCAATTTACATCCCACCCATCAGCGTAGCAAGGCTCCCATTTCTCCATGGCCGGTCCTGCATTTCTGGTTTGGACACTTTTTTCCGCATGGCCCTTTTGCCCGCTGGGAAGCGAGACTTCTTTGGAGCGCTGATTGGCCTTTCCAGGTTGCTTGGTTGGCCAAAAAGGGCGTATGCGTTTTTTCCTGAATATATTCAGGAAAAAACGCATACGCCCTTTTTGGCCAAGGGCATCATTGTCCACGTTTTGCCACTTTTCATGTGCTTTCAAGGCGATTCGAATCTACCTCCTGAAATCTGTTTCCTGCAATTCTGCCTTGCTTTCAAAGCCTCTTCGTTGCCTTCCCTTAATATATTTGTGGACGAGAGGTATCATTTAAAACTCTGCAGGTTTGTGAATTGCAGTGCCCCTGAGCTCCATTTTTCAACTCGCTTTTTTGGGAGCTGGCCGCAAAAGCGCAGGATTGCTTCAGGCCCTCTTCTGGTTCTGGGGGGCAGGCTGAGCTTGTGCTTAATTCTTCTTCCTGATGGGAAAATAGAGTGACCTGTGCCTGTCCCAACCCCTGGAGCTAGTCTCTCATTGGTTCCCCCTCTTCCCGTTCATCCTCAGGACAAATTGCAACCTGTACGGAACAGGAGGGTAAAGGTGCTGATTCTCCAAGGAGGGAGATGGCTAGTAAATCGGCTGGAATGGCGAACCCGAGCAAAGGAGATGAGAAATGAGGTGCGTTTTAGAAACCTTTCCCGATCACACGGTGTACCATCTTCTGGGTTTCTCATGCCTGTTTTCGACGTAGGAAGATGCCCTTGAACCTGGAGATTTGGGACCCATGGGATGGGTACCATGCAGTATTACTTGAAAGGGTCTGCGTTGGCTCACCCAACCTCACCGAACCTCTCAGCCCCAAGAGTGTCCACCCTTATGTCTCAATCAGCTGTGGGTCTAGATATGGTCAATCCAGGTTGCATCACAGCCCCTGAACGAATTTTGTAAGAATTTCTCTCTCTTTCACTGTCTTTGTTTCACGGGTTTTGAAAAGTAATTTATTTTTATAATGGGGTTTAGCTGCTTTTCACGGCTGTGTTTATGCCGCTTTACACCCCCTTGACTCACTTACAGAGAGATATCAATACATAGGTTTGAAGATTCTTACTAGTCAGACATATTCTTGTGCGGTGAATAGGGGGTGTTGAGTCCAGTTCACTGAAAAAGGAATAGGTCTTGTCTCTTACATATTGGGTTTATGGAACGGTATCTGAGCTAATTTGAAACCCTTGTTTTATGCATCACCCCACCTCACCTTTCCCGTTCAGCAGCCGTAGTGTGTTTCCTAAACGTGTGACTCTGTTCTGTTTTGTAATTCAGTTCAAGTGTAGCGGTTTTTACATTCCCTCTAGAAGTGATATCTTATGATAAGTGTCTTTTTCTGTGTGACTTATTTCACTTAGAATCGTCGTACCTAAATCCACTCATCGTGCTGCTACTAGCCTTATGACGTTGATTTCATGGCTGAGTGATATTCCATTGTACATGAGGACCCCAACTTCTTTATAAATTTTTCTCTTTCCTAGGATATTTAAGGTGTAATGAAGTGGGGGTTCTTGTCAACAGAGCAGCCCTAAACTTTGGGGTGCCTGTGTCTTGCTGATTTTTAGTTTTCCCAATTTATACGCCCATGAGTGGAAGTGCCCTATGCTCTCCAAGCTGTGTTTTTTAGATGCTTCAGAACACACCGTACACTTCTCCAGAGTGGCTGTTGGCAATTTACATCCCACCCATCAGCGTAGCAAGGCTCCCATTTCTCCATGGCCGGTCCTGCATTTCTGGTTTGGACACTTTTTTCCGCATGGCCCTTTTGCCCGCTGGGAAGCGAGACTTCTTTGGAGCGCTGATTGGCCTTTCCAGGTTGCTTGGTTGGCCAAAAAGGGCGTATGCGTTTTTTCCTGAATATATTCAGGAAAAAACGCATACGCCCTTTTTGGCCAAGGGCATCATTGTCCACGTTTTGCCGCTTTTCATGTGCTTTCAAGGCGATTCGAATCTACCTCCTGAAATCTGTTTCCTGCAATTCTGCCTTGCTTTCAAAGCCTCTTCGTTGCCTTCCCTTAATATATTTGTGGACGAGAGGTATCATTTAAAACTCTGCAGGTTTGTCAATTGCAGTGCCCCTGAGCTCCATTTTTCAACTCGCTTTTTTGGGAGCTGGCCGCAAAAGCGCAGGATTGCTTCAGGCCCTCTTCTGGTTCTGGGGGGCAGGCTGAGCTTGTGCTTAATTCTTCTTCCTGATGGGAAAATAGAGTGACCTGTGCCTGTCCCAACCCCTGGAGCTAGTCTCTCATTGGTTCCCCCTCTTCCCGTTCATCCTCAGGACAAATTGCAACCTGTACGGAACAGGAGGGTAAAGGTGCTGATTCTCCAAGGAGGGAGATGGCTAGTAAATCGGCTGGAATGGCGAACCCGAGCAAAGGAGATGAGAAATGAGGTGCGTTTTAGAAACCTTTCCCGATCACACGGTGTACCATCTTCTGGGTTTCTCATGCCTGTTTTCGACGTAGGAAGATGCCCTTGAACCTGGAGATTTGGGACCCATGGGATGGGTACCATGCAATATTACTTGAAAGGGTTTGCGTTGGCTCACCCAACCTCACCGAACCTCTCAGCCCCAAGAGTGTCCACCCTTATGTCTCAATCAGCTGTGGGTCTAGATATGGTCAATCCAGGTTGCATCACAGCCCCTGAACGAATTTTGTAAGAATTTCTCTCTCTTTCACTGTCTTTGTTTCACGGGTTTTGAAAAGTAATTTATTTTTATAATGGGGTTTAGCTGCTTTTCACGGCTGTGTTTATGCCGCTTTACACCCCCTTGACTCACTTACAGAGAGATATCAATACATAGGTTTGAAGATTCTTACTAGTCAGATATATTCTTGTGCGGTGAATAGGGGGTGTTGAGTCCAGTTCACTAAAAAAGGAATAGGTCTTGTCTCTTACATATTGGGTTTATGGAACGGTATCTGAGCTAATTTGAAACCCTTGTTTTATGCATCACCCCACCTCACCTTTCCCGTTCAGCAGCCGTAGTGTGTTTCCTAAACGTGTGACTCTGTTCTGTTTTGTAATTCAGTTCAAGTGTAGCGGTTTTTACATTCCCTCTAGAAGTGATATCTTATGATAAGTGTCTTTTTCTGTGTGACTTATTTCACTTAGAATCGTCGTACCTAAATCCACTCATCCTGCTGCTACTAGCCTTATGACGTGGATTTCATGGCTGAGTGATATTCCATTGTACATGAGGACCCCAACTTCTTTATCCATTTTTCTCTTTCCTAGGATATTGAAGGTGTAATGAAGTGGGGGTTCTTGTCAACAGAGCAGCCCTAAACTTTGGGGTGCCTGTGTCTTGCTGATTTTTAGTTTTCCCAATTTATACGCCCATGAGTGGAAGTGCCCTATGCTCTCCAAGCTGTGTTTTTTAGATGTTTCAGAACACACCGTACACTTCTCCAGAGTGGCTGTTGGCAATTTACATCCCACCCATCAGCGTAGCAAGGCTCCCATTTCTCCATGGCCGGTCCTGCATTTCTGGTTTGGACACTTTTTTCCGCATGGCCCTTTTGCCCGCTGGGAAGCGAGACTTCTTTGGAGCGCTGATTGGCCTTTCCAGGTTGCTTGGTTGGCCAAAAAGGGCGTATGCGTTTTTTCCTGAATATATTCAGGAAAAAACGCATACGCCCTTTTTGGCCAAGGGCATCCTTGTCCACGTTTTGCCGCTTTTCATGTGCTTTCAAGGCGATTCGAATCTACCTCCTGAAATCTGTTTCCTGCAATTCTGCCTTGCTTTCAAAGCCTCTTCGTTGCCTTCCCTTAATATATTTGTGGACGAGAGGTATCATTTAAAACTCTGCAGGTTTCTGAATTGCAGTGCCCCTGAGCTCCATTTTTCAACTCGCTTTTTTGGGAGCTGGCCGCAAAAGCGCAGGATTGCTTCAGGCCCTCTTCTGGTTCTGGGGGGCAGGCTGAGCTTGTGCTTAATTCTTCTTCCTGATGGGAAAATAGAGTGACCTGTGCCTGTCCCAACACCTAGAGCTAGTCTCTCATTGGTTCCCCCTCTTCCCGTTCATCCTCAGGACAAATTGCAACCTGTACGGAACAGGAGGTTAAAGGTGCTGATTCTCCAAGGAGGGAGATGGCTAGTAAATCGGCTGGAATGGCGAACCCGAGCAAAGGAGATGAGAAATGAGGTGCGTTTTAGAAACCTTTCCCGATCACACGGTGTACCATCTTCTGGGTTTCTCATGCCTGTTTTCGACGTAGGAAGATGCCCTTGAACCTGGAGATTTGGGACCCATGGGATGGGTACCATGCAGTATTACTTGAAAGGGTCTGCGTTGGCTCACCCAACCTCACCGAACCTCTCAGCCCCAAGAGTGTCCACCCTTATGTCTCAATCAGCTGTGGGTCTAGATATGGTCAATCCAGGTTGCATCACAGCCCCTGAACGAATTTTGTAAGAATTTCTCTCTCTTTCACTGTCTTTGTTTCACGGGTTTTGAAAAGTAATTTATTTTTATAATGGGGTTTAGCTGCTTTTCACGGCTGTGTTTATGCCGCTTTACACCCCCTTGACTCACTTACAGAGAGATATCAATACATAGGTTTGAAGATTCTTACTAGTCAGATATATTCTTGTGCGGTGAATAGGGGGTGTTGAGTCCAGTTCACTGAAAAAGGAATAGGTCTTGTCTCTTACATATTGGGTTTATGGAACGGTATCTGAGCTAATTTGAAACCCTTGTTTTATGCATCACCCCACCTCACCTTTCCCATTCAGCAGCCGTAGTGTGTTTCCTAAACGTGTGACTCTGTTCTGTTTTGTAATTCAGTTCAAGTGTAGCGGTTTTTACATTCCCTCTAGAAGTGATATCTTATGATAAGTGTCTTTTTCTGTGTGACTTATTTCACTTAGAATCGTCGTACCTAAATCCACTCATCGTGCTGCTACTAGCCTTATGACGTGGATTTCATGGCTGAGTGATATTCCATTGTACATGAGGACCACAACTTCTTTATCCATTTTTCTCTTTCCTAGGATATTTCAGGTGTAATGAAGTGGGGGTTCTTGTCAACAGAGCAGCCCTAAACTTTGGGGTGCCTGTGTCTTGCTGATTTTTAGTTTTCCCAATTTATACGCCCATGAGTGGAAGTGCCCTATGCTCTCCAAGCTGTGTTTTTTAGATGTTTCAGAACACACCGTACACTTCTCCAGAGTGGCTGTTGGCAATTTACATCCCACCCATCAGCGTAGCAAGGCTCCCATTTCTCCATGGCCGGTCCTGCATTTCTGGTTGGGACACTTTTTTCCGCATGGCCCTTTTGCCCGCTGGGAAGCGAGACTTCTTTGGAGCGCTGATTGGCCTTTCCAGGTTGCTTGGTTGGCCAAAAAGGGCGTATGCGTTTTTTCCTGAATATATTCAGGAAAAAACGCATACGCCCTTTTTGGCCAAGGGCATCATTGTCCACGTTTTGCCGCTTTTCATGTGCTTTCAAGGCGATTCGAATCTACCTCCTGAAATCTGTTTCCTGCAATTCTGCCTTGCTTTCAAAGCCTCTTCGTTTCCTTCCCTTAATATATTTGTGGACGAGAGGTATCATTTAAAACTCTGCAGGTTTGTCAATTGCAGTGCCCCTGAGCTCCATTTTTCAACTCGCTTTTTTGGGAGCTGGCCACAAAAGCGCAGGATTGCTTCAGGCCCTCTTCTGGTTCTGGGGGGCAGGCTGAGCTTGTGCTTAATTCTTCTTCCTGATGGGAAAAGAGAGTGACCTGTGCCTGTCCCAACACCTAGAGCTAGTCTCTCATTGGTTCCCCCTCTTCCCGTTCATCCTCAGGACAAATTGCAACCTGTACGGAACAGGAGGTTAAAGGTGCTGATTCTCCAAGGAGGGAGATGGCTAGTAAATCGGCTGGAATGGCGAACCCGAGCAAAGGAGATGAGAAATGAGGTGCGTTTTAGAAACCTTTCCCGATCACACGGTGTACCATCTTCTGGGTTTCTCATGCCTGTTTTCGACGTAGGAAGATGCCCTTGAACCTGGAGATTTGGGACCCATGGGATGGGTACCATGCAGTATTACTTGAAAGGGTCTGCGTTGGCTCACCCAACCTCACCGAACCTCTCAGCCCCAAGAGTGTCCACCCTTATGTCTCAATCAGCTGTGGGTCTAGATATGGTCAATCCAGGTTGCATCACAGCCCCTGAACGAATTTTGTAAGAATTTCTCTCTCTTTCACTGTCTTTGTTTCACGGGTTTTGAAAAGTAATTTATTTTTATAATGGGGTTTAGCTGCTTTTCACGGCTGTGTTTATGCCGCTTTACACCCCCTTGACTCACTTACAGAGAGATATCAATACATAGGTTTGAAGATTCTTACTAGTCAGATATATTCTTGTGCGGTGAATAGGGTGTGTTGAGTCCAGTTCACTGAAAAAGGAATAGGTCTTGTCTCTTACATATTGGGTTTATGGAACGGTATCTGAGCTAATTTGAAACCCTTGTTTTATGCATCACCTCACCTCACCTTTCCCGTTCAGCAGCCATAGTGTGTTTCCTAAACGTGTGACTCTGTTCTGTTTTGCAATTCAGTTCAAGTGTAGCGGTTTTTACATTCCCTCTAGAAGTGATATCTTATGATAAGTGTCTTTTTCTGTGTGACTTATTTCACTTAGAATCGTCGTACCTAAATCCACTCATCGTGCTGCTACTAGCCTTATGACGTTGATTTCATGGCTGAGTGATATTCCATTGTACATGAGGACCACAACTTCTTTATCCATTTCTCTCTTTCCTAGGATATTTAAGGTGTAATGAAGTGGGGGTTCTTGTCC
This sequence comes from Balaenoptera acutorostrata, assembly GCF_949987535.1. Classification (NCBI taxonomy): domain Eukaryota; kingdom Metazoa; phylum Chordata; class Mammalia; order Artiodactyla; family Balaenopteridae; genus Balaenoptera; species Balaenoptera acutorostrata. The sequence goes on along the minus strand of NW_026645945.1, from coordinate 64,612 downwards.
ACAGAGCAGCCCTAAACTTTGGGGTGCCTGTGTCTTGCTGATGTTTAGTTTTCCCAATTTATACGCCCATGAGTGGAAGTGCCCTATGCTCTCCAAGCTGTGTTTTTTAGATGTTTCAGGACACACCGTACACTTCTCCAGAGTGGCTGTTGGCAATTTACATCCCACCCATCAGCGTAGCAAGGCTCCCATTTCTCCATGGCCGGTCCTGCATTTCTGGTTTGGACACCTTTTTCCGCATGGCCCTTTTGCCCGCTGGGAAGCGAGACTTCTTTGGAGCGCTGATTGGCCTTTCCAGGTTGCTTGGTTGGCCAAAAAGGGCGTATGCGTTTTTTCCTGAATATATTCAGGAAAAAACGCATACGCCCTTTTTGGCCAAGGGCATCATTGTCCACGTTTTGCCGCTTTTCATGTGCTTTCAAGGCGATTCGAATCTACCTCCTGAAATCTGTTTCCTGCAATTCTGCCTTGCTTTCAAAGCCTCTTCGTTGCCTTCCCTTAATATATTTGTGGACGAGAGGTATCATTTAAAACTCTGCAGGTTTGTGAATTGCAGTGCCCCTGAGCTCCATTTTTCAACTCGCTTTTTTGGGAGCTGGCCGCAAAAGCGCAGGATTGCTTCAGGCCCTCTTCTGGTTCTGGGGGGCAGGCTGAGCTTGTGCTTAATTCTTCTTCCTGATGGGAAAATAGAGTGACCTGTGCCTGTCCCAACACCTAGAGCTAGTCTCTCATTGGTTCCCCCTCTTCCCGTTCATCCTCAGGACAAATTGCAACCTGTACGGAACAGGAGGTTAAAGGTGCTGATTCTCCAAGGAGGGAGATGGCTAGTAAATCGGCTGGAATGGCGAACCCGAGCAAAGGAGATGAGAAATGAGGTGCGTTTTAGAAACCTTTCCCGATCACACGGTGTACCATCTTCTGGGTTTCTCATGCCTGTTTTCGACGTAGGAAGATGCCCTTGAACCTGGAGATTTGGGACCCATGGGATGGGTACCATGCAGTATTACTTGAAAGGGTCTGCGTTGGCTCACCCAACCTCACCGAACCTCTCAGCCCCAAGAGTGTCCACCCTTATGTCTCAGTCAGCTGTGGGTCTAGATATGGTCAATCCAGGTTGCATCACAGCCCCTGAACGAATTTTGTAAGAATTTCTCTCTCTTTCACTGTCTTTGTTTCACGGGTTTTGAAAAGTAATTTATTTTTATAATGGGGTTTAGCTGCTTTTCACGGCTGTGTTTATGCCGCTTTACACCCCCTTGACTCACTTACAGAGAGATATCAATACATAGGTTTGAAGATTCTTACTAGTCAGATATATTCTTGTGCGGTGAATAGGGGGTGTTGAGTCCAGTTCACTGAAAAAGGAATAGGTCTTGTCTCTTACATATTGGGTTTATGGAACGGTATCGGAGCTAATTTGAAACCCTTGTTTTATGCATCACCCCACCTCACCTTTCCCGTTCAGCAGCCGTAGTGTGTTTCCTAAACGTGTGACTCTGTTCTGTTTTGTAATTCAGTTCAAGTGTAGCGGTTTTTACATTCCCTCTCTAAGTGATATCTTATGATAAGTGTCTTTTTCTGTGTGACTTATTTCACTTAGAATCGTCGTACCTAAATCCACTCATCGTGCTGCTACTAGCCTTATGACGTGGATTTCATGGCTGAGTGATATTCCATTGTACATGAGGACCCCAACTTCTTTATCCATTTTTCTCTTTCCTAGGATATTTAAGGTGTAATGAAGTGGGGGTTCTTGTCAACAGAGCAGCCCTAAACTTTGGGGTGCCTGTGTCTTGCTGATTTTTAGTTTTCCCAATTTATACGCCCATGAGTGGAAGTGCCCTATGCTCTCCAAGCTGTGTTTTTTAGATGTTTCAGAACACACCGTACACTTCTCCAGAGTGGCTGTTGGCAATTTACATCCCACCCATCAGCGTAGCAAGGCTCCCATTTCTCCATGGCCGGTCCTGCATTTCTGGTTTGGACACTTTTTTCCGCATGGCCCTTTTACCCGCTGGGAAGCGAGACTTCTTTGGAGCGCTGATTGGCCTTTCCAGGTTGCTTGGTTGGCCAAAAAGGGCGTATGCGTGTTTTCCTGAATATATTCAGGAAAACACGCATACGCCCTTTTTGGCCAAGGGCATCATTGTCCACGTTTTGCCGCTTTTCATGTGCTTTCAAGGCGATTCGAATCTACCTCCTGAAATCTGTTTCCTGCAATTCTGCCTTGCTTTCAAAGCCTCTTCGTTGCCTTCCCTTAATATATTTGTGGACGAGAGGTATCATTTAAAACTCTGCAGGTTTGTGAATTGCAGTGCCCCGGAGCTCCATTTTTCAACTCGCTTTTTTGGGAGCTGGCCGCAAAAGCGCAGGATTGCTTCAGGCCCTCTTCTGGTTCTGGGGGGCAGGCTGAGCTTGTGCTTAATTCTTCTTCCTGATGGGAAAATAGAGTGACCTGTGCCTGTCCCAACACCTAGAGCTAGTCTCTCATTGGTTCCCCCTCTTCCCGTTCATCCTCAGGACAAATTGCAACCTGTACGGAACAGGAGGTTAAAGGTGCTGATTCTCCAAGGAGGGAGATGGCTAGTAAATCGGCTGGAATGGCGAACCCGAGCAAAGGAGATGAGAAATGAGGTGCGTTTTAGAAACCTTTCCCGATCACACGGTGTACCATCTTCTGGGTTTCTCATGCCTGTTTTCGACATAGGAAGATGCCCTTGAACCTGGAGATTTGGGACCCATGGGATGGGTACCATGCAGTATTACTTGAAAGGGTCTGCGTTGGCTCACCCAACCTCACCGAACCTCTCAGCCCCAAGAGTGTCCACCCTTATGTCTCAATCAGCTGTGGGTCTAGATATGGTCAATCCAGGTTGCATCACAGCCCCTGAACGAATTTTGTAAGAATTTCTCTCTCTTTCACTGTCTTTGTTTCACGGGTTTTGAAAAGTAATTTATTTTTATAATGGGGTTTAGCTGCTTTTCACGGCTGTGTTTATGCCGCTTTACACCCCCTTGACTCACTTACAGAGAGATATCAATACATAGGTTTGAAGATTCTTCCTAGTCAGATATATTCTTGTGCGGTGAATAGGGGGTGTTGAGTCCAGTTCACTGAGCAAGGAATAGGTCTTGTCTCTTACATATTGGGTTTATGGAACGGTATCGGAGCTAATTTGAAACCCTTGTTTTATGCATCACCCCACCTCACCTTTCCCGTTCAGCAGCCGTAGTGTGTTTCCTAAACGTGTGACTCTGTTCTGTTTTGTAATTCAGTTCAAGTGTAGCGGTTTTTACATTCCCTCTCTAAGTGATATCTTATGATAAGTGTCTTTTTCTGTGTGACTTATTTCACTTAGAATCGTCGTACCTAAATCCACTCATCGTGCTGCTACTAGCCTTATGACGTGGATTTCATGGCTGAGTGATATTCCATTGTACATGAGGACCCCAACTTCTTTATACATTTTTCTCTTTCCTAGGATATTTAAGGTGTAATGAAGTGGGGGTTCTTGTCAACAGAGCAGCCCTAAACTTTGGGGTGCCTGTGTCTTGCTGATTTTTAGTTTTCCCAATTTATACGCCCATGAGTGGAAGTGCCCTATGCTCTCCAAGCTGTGTTTTTTAGATGTTTCAGAACACACCGTACACTTCTCCAGAGTGGCTGTTGGCAATTTACATCCCACCCATCAGCGTAGCAAGGCTCCCATTTCTCCATGGCCGGTCCTGCATTTCTGGTTTGGACACTTTTTTCCGCATGGCCCTTTTACCCGCTGGGAAGCGAGACTTCTTTGGAGCGCTGATTGGCCTTTCCAGGTTGCTTGGTTGGCCAAAAAGGGCGTATGCGTTTTTTCCTGAATATATTCAGGAAAACACGCATACGCCCTTTTTGGCCAAGGGCATCATTGTCCACGTTTTGCCGCTTTTCATGTGCTTTCAAGGCGATTCGAATCTACCTCCTGAAATCTGTTTCCTGCAATTCTGCCTTGCTTTCAAAGCCTCTTCGTTGCCTTCCCTTAATATATTTGTGGACGAGAGGTATCATTTAAAACTCTGCAGGTTTGTGAATTGCAGTGCCCCGGAGCTCCATTTTTCAACTCGCTTTTTTGGGAGCTGGCCGCAAAAGCGCAGGATTGCTTCAGGCCCTCTTCTGGTTCTGGGGGGCAGGCTGAGCTTGTGCTTAATTCTTCTTCCTGATGGGAAAATAGAGTGACCTGTGCCTGTCCCAACACCTAGAGCTAGTCTCTCATTGGTTCCCCCTCTTCCCGTTCATCCTCAGGACAAATTGCAACCTGTACGGAACAGGAGGTTAAAGGTGCTGATTCTCCAAGGAGGGAGATGGCTAGTAAATCGGCTGGAATGGCGAACCCGAGCAAAGGAGATGAGAAATGAGGTGCGTTTTAGAAACCTTTCCCGATCACACGGTGTACCATCTTCTGGGTTTCTCATGCCTGTTTTCGACATAGGAAGATGCCCTTGAACCTGGAGATTTGGGACCCATGGGATGGGTACCATGCAGTATTACTTGAAAGGGTCTGCGTTGGCTCACCCAACCTCACCGAACCTCTCAGCCCCAAGAGTGTCCACCCTTATGTCTCAATCAGCTGTGGGTCTAGATATGGTCAATCCAGGTTGCATCACAGCCCCTGAACGAATTTTGTAAGAATTTCTCTCTCTTTCACTGTCTTTGTTTCACGGGTTTTGAAAAGTAATTTATTTTTATAATGGGGTTTAGCTGCTTTTCACGGCTGTGTTTATGCCGCTTTACACCCCCTTGACTCACTTACAGAGAGATATCAATACATAGGTTTGAAGATTCTTCCTAGTCAGATATATTCTTGTGCGGTGAATAGGGGGTGTTGAGTCCAGTTCACTGAGCAAGGAATAGGTCTTGTCTCTTACATATTGGGTTTATGGAACGGTATCGGAGCTAATTTGAAACCCTTGTTTTATGCATCACCCCACCTCACCTTTCCCGTTCAGCAGCCGTAGTGTGTTTCCTAAACGTGTGACTCTGTTCTGTTTTGTAATTCAGTTCAAGTGTAGCGGTTTTTACATTCCCTCTCTAAGTGATATCTTATGATAAGTGTCTTTTTCTGTGTGACTTATGTCACTTAGAATCGTCGTACCTAAATCCACTCATCGTGCTGCTACTAGCCTTATGACGTGGATTTCATGGCTGAGTGATATTCCATTGTACATGAGGACCCCAACTTCTTTATCCATTTTTCTCTTTCCTAGGATATTTAAGGTGTAATGAAGTGGGGGTTCTTGTCAACAGAGCAGCCCTAAACTTTGGGGTGCCTGTGTCTTGCTGATTTTTAGTTTTCCCAATTTATACGGCCATGAGTGGAAGTGCCCTATGCTCTCCAAGCTGTGTTTTTTAGATGTTTCAGGACACACCGTACACTTCTCCAGAGTGGCTGTTGGCAATTTACATCCCACCCATCAGCGTAGCAAGGCTCCCATTTCTCCATGGCCGGTCCTGCATTTCTGGTTTGGACACTTTTTTCCGCATGGCCCTTTTGCCCGCTGGGAAGCGAGACTTCTTTGGAGCGCTGATTGGCCTTTCCAGGTTGCTTGGTTGGCCAAAAAGGGCGTATGCGTTTTTTCCTGAATATATTCAGGAAAAAACGCATACGCCCTTTTTGGCCAAGGGCATCATTGTCCACGTTTTGCCGCTTTTCATGTGCTTTCAAGGCGATTCGAATCTACCTCCTGAAATCTGTTTCCTGCAATTCTGCCTTGCTTTCAAAGCCTCTTCGTTGCCTTCCCTTAATATATTTGTGGACGAGAGGTATCATTTAAAACTCTGCAGGTTTGTGAATTGCAGTGCCCCTGAGCTCCATTTTTCAACTCGCTTTTTTGGGAGCTGGCCGCAAAAAAGCAGGATTGCTTCAGGCCCTCTTCTGGTTCTGGGGGGCAGGCTGAGCTTGTGCTTAATTCTTCTTCCTGATGGGAAAATAGAGTGAACTGTGCCTGTCCCAACCCCTGGAGCTAGTCTCTCATTGGTTCCCCCTCTTCCCGTTCATCCTCAGGACAAATTGCAACCTGTACGGAACAGGAGGGTAAAGGTGCTGATTCTCCAAGGAGGGAGATGGCTAGTAAATCGGCTGGAATGGCGAACCCGAGCAAAGGAGATGAGAAATGAGGTGCGTTTTAGAAACCTTTCCCGATCACACGGTGTACCATCTTCTGGGTTTCTCATGCCTGTTTTCGACGTAGGAAGATGCCCTTGAACCTGGAGATTTGGGACCCATGGGATGGGTACCATGCAGTATTACTTGAAAGGGTCTGCGTTGGCTCACCCAACCTCACCGAACCTCTCAGCCCCAAGAGTGTCCACCCTTATGTCTCAATCAGCTGTGGGTCTAGATATGGTCAATCCAGGTTGCATCACAGCCCCTGAACGAATTTTGTAAGAATTTCTCTCTCTTTCACTGTCTTTGTTTCACGGGTTTTGAAAAGTAATTTATTTTTATAATGGGGTTTAGCTGCTTTTCACGGCTGTGTTTATGCCGCTTTACACCCCCTTGACTCACTTACAGAGAGATATCAATACATAGGTTTGAAGATTCTTACTAGTCAGATATATTCTTGTGCGGTGAATAGGGGGTGTTGAGTCCAGTTCACTGAAAAAGGAATAGGTCTTGTCTCTTACATATTGGGTTTATGGAACGGTATCTGAGCTAATTTGAAACCCTTGTTTTATGCATCACCCCACCTCACCTTTCCCGTTCAGCAGCCGTAGTGTGTTTCCTAAACGTGTGACTCTGTTCTGTTTTGTAATTCAGTTCAAGTGTAGCGGTTTTTACATTCCCTCTAGAAGTGATATCTTATGATAAGTGTCTTTTTCTGTGTGACTTATTTCACTTAGAATCGTCGTACCTAAATCCACTCATCGTGCTGCTACTAGCCTTATGACGTGGATTTCATGGCTGAGTGATATTCCATTGTACATGAGGACCCCAACTTCTTTATCCATTTTTCTCTTTCCTAGGATATTTAAGGTGTAATGAAGTGGGGGTTCTTGTCAACAGAGCAGCCCTAAACTTTGGGGTGCCTGTGTCTTGCTGATTTTTAGTTTTCCCAATTTATACGCCCATGAGTGGAAGTGCCCTATGCTCTCCAAGCTGTGTTTTTTAGATGTTTCAGAACACACCGTACACTTCTCCAGAGTGGCTGTTGGCAATTTACATCCCACCCATCAGCGTAGCAAGGCTCCCATTTCTCCATGGCCGGTCCTGCATTTCTGGTTTGGACACTTTTTTCCGCATGGCCCTTTTGCCCGCTGGGAAGCGAGACTTCTTTGGAGCGCTGATTGGCCTTTCCAGGTTGCTTGGTTGGCCAAAAAGGGCGTATGCGTTTTTTCCTGAATATATTCAGGAAAAAACGCATACGCCCTTTTTGGCCAAGGGCATCATTGTCCACGTTTTGCCGCTTTTCATGTGCTTTCAAGGCGATTCGAATCTACCTCCTGAAATCTGTTTCCTGCAATTCTGCCTTGCTTTCAAAGCCTCTTCGTTGCCTTCCCTTAATATATTTGTGGACGAGAGGTATCATTTAAAACTCTGCAGGTTTGTGAATTGCAGTGCCCCTGAGCTCCATTTTTCAACTCGCTTTTTTGGGAGCTGGCCGCAAAAGCGCAGGATTGCTTCAGGCCCTCTTCTGGTTCTGGGGGGCAGGCTGAGCTTGTGCTTAATTCTTCTTCCTGATGGGAAAATAGAGTGACCTGTGCCTGTCCCAACCCCTGGAGCTAGTCTCTCATTGGTTCCCCCTCTTCCCGTTCATCCTCAGGACAAATTGCAACCTGTACGGAACAGGAGGGTAAAGGTGCTGATTCTCCAAGGAGGGAGATGGCTAGTAAATCGGCTGGAATGGCGAACCCGAGCAAAGGAGATGAGAAATGAGGTGCGTTTTAGAAACCTTTCCCGATCACACGGTGTACCATCTTCTGGGTTTCTCATGCCTGTTTTCGACGTAGGAAGATGCCCTTGAACCTGGAGATTTGGGACCCATGGGATGGGTACCATGCAGTATTACTTGAAAGGGTCTGCGTTGGCTCACCCAACCTCACCGAACCTCTCAGCCCCAAGAGTGTCCACCCTTATGTCTCAATCAGCTGTGGGTCTAGATATGGTCAATCCAGGTTGCATCACAGCCCCTGAACGAATTTTGTAAGAATTTCTCTCTCTTTCACTGTCTTTGTTTCACGGGTTTTGAAAAGTAATTTATTTTTATAATGGGGTTTAGCTGCTTTTCACGGCTGTGTTTATGCCGCTTTACACCCCCTTGACTCACTTACAGAGAGATATCAATACATAGGTTTGAAGATTCTTCCTAGTCAGATATATTCTTGTGCGGTGAATAGGGGGTGTTGAGTCCAGTTCACTGAAAAAGGAATAGGTCTTGTCTCTTACATATTGGGTTTATGGAACGGTATCGGAGCTAATTTGAAACCCTTGTTTTATGCATCACCCCACCTCACCTTTCCCGTTCAGCAGCCGTAGTGTGTTTCCTAAACGTGTGACTCTGTTCTGTTTTGTAATTCAGTTCAAGTGTAGCGGTTTTTACATTCCCTCTAGAAGTGATATCTTATGATAAGTGTCTTTTTCTGTGTGACTTATTTCACTTAGAATCGTCGTACCTAAATCCACTCATCGTGCTGCTACTAGCCTTATGACGTGGATTTCATGGCTGAGTGATATTCCATTGTACATGAGGACCCCAACTTCTTTATCCATTTTTCTCTTTCCTAGGATATTTAAGGTGTAATGAAGTGGGGGTTCTTGTCAACAGAGCAGCCCTAAACTTTGGGGTGCCTGTGTCTTGCTGATTTTTAGTTTTCCCAATTTATACGCCCATGAGTGGAAGTGCCCTATGCTCTCCAAGCTGTGTTTTTTAGATGTTTCAGAACACACCGTACACTTCTCCAGAGTGGCTGTTGGCAATTTACATCCCACCCATCAGCGTAGCAATGCTCCCATTTCTCCATGGCCGGTCCTGCATTTCTGGTTTGGACACTTTTTTCCGCATGGCCCTTTTGCCCGCTGGGAAGCGAGACTTCTTTGGAGCGCTGATTGGCCTTTCCAGGTTGCTTGGTTGGCCAAAAAGGGCGTATGCGTTTTTTCCTGAATATATTCAGGAAAAAACGCATACGCCCTTTTTGGCCAAGGGCATCATTGTCCACGTTTTGCCGCTTTTCATGTGCTTTCAAGGCGATTCGAATCTACCTCCTGAAATCTGTTTCCTGCAATTCTGCCTTGCTTTCAAAGCCTCTTCGTTGCCTTCCCTTAATATATTTGTGGACGAGAGGTATCATTTAAAACTCTGCAGGTTTGTGAATTGCAGTGCCCCTGAGCTCCATTTTTCAACTCGCTTTTTTGGGAGCTGGCCGCAAAAGCGCAGGATTGCTTCAGGCCCTCTTCTGGTTCTGGGGGGCAGGCTGAGCTTGTGCTTAATTCTTCTTCCTGATGGGAAAATAGAGTGACCTGTGCCTGTCCCAACCCCTGGAGCTAGTCTCTCATTGGTTCCCCCTCTTCCCGTTCATCCTCAGGACAAATTGCAACCTGTACGGAACAGGAGGGTAAAGGTGCTGATTCTCCAAGGAGGGAGATGGCTAGTAAATCGGCTGGAATGGCGAACCCGAGCAAAGGAGATGAGAATTGAGGTGCGTTTTAGAAACCTTTCCCGATCACACGGTGTACCATCTTCTGGGTTTCTCATGCCTGTTTTCGACGTAGGAAGATGCCCTTGAACCTGGAGATTTGGGACCCATGGGATGGGTACCATGCAGTATTACTTGAAAGGGTCTGCGTTGGCTCACCCAACCTCACCGAACCTCTCAGCCCCAAGAGTGTCCACCCTTATGTCTCAATCAGCTGTGGGTCTAGATATGGTCAATCCAGGTTGCATCACAGCCCCTGAACGAATTTTGTAAGAATTTCTCTCTCTTTCACTGTCTTTGTTTCACGGGTTTTGAAAAGTAATTTATTTTTATAATGGGGTTTAGCTGCTTTTCACGGCTGTGTTTATGCCGCTTTACACCCCCTTGACTCACTTACAGAGAGATATCAATACATAGGTTTGAAGATTCTTACTAGTCAGATATATTCTTGTGCGGTGAATAGGGGGTGTTGAGTCCAGTTCACTGAAAAAGGAATAGGTCTTGTCTCTTACATATTGGGTTTATGGAACGGTATCGGAGCTAATTTGAAACCCTTGTTTTATGCATCACCCCACCTCACCTTTCCCGTTCAGCAGCCGTAGTGTGTTTCCTAAACGTGTGACTCTGTTCTGTTTTGTAATTCAGTTCAAGTGTAGCGGTTTTTACATTCCCTCTAGAAGTGATATCTTATGATAAGTGTCTTTTTCTGTGTGACTTATTTCACTTAGAATCGTCGTACCTAAATCCACTCATCGTGCTGCTACTAGCCTTATGACGTGGATTTCATGGCTGAGTGATATTCCATTGTACATGAGGACCCCAACTTCTTTATCCATTTTTCTCTTTCCTAGGATATTTAAGGTGTAATGAAGTGGGGGTTCTTGTCAACAGAGCAGCCCTAAACTTTGGGGTGCCTGTGTCTTGCTGATTTTTAGTTTTCCCAATTTATACGCCCATGAGTGGAAGTGCCCTATGCTCTCCAAGCTGTGTTTTTTAGATGTTTCAGAACACACCGTACACTTCTCCAGAGTGGCTGTTGGCAATTTACATCCCACCCATCAGCGTAGCAAGGCTCCCATTTCTCCATGGCCGGTCCTGCATTTCTGGTTTGGACACTTTTTTCCGCATGGCCCTTTTGCCCGCTGGGAAGCGAGACTTCTTTGGAGCGCTGATTGGCCTTTCCAGGTTGCTTGGTTGGCCAAAAAGGGCGTATGCGTTTTTTCCTGAATATATTCAGGAAAAAACGCATACGCCCTTTTTGGCCAAGGGCATCATTGTCCACGTTTTGCCGCTTTTCATGTGCTTTCAAGGCGATTCGAATCTACCTCCTGAAATCTGTTTCCTGCAATTCTGCCTTGCTTTCAAAGCCTCTTCGTTGCCTTCCCTTAATATATTTGTGGACGAGAGGTATCATTTAAAACTCTGCAGGTTTGTGAATTGCAGTGCCCCTGAGCTCCATTTTTCAACTCGCTTTTTTGGGAGCTGGCCGCAAAAGCGCAGGATTGCTTCAGGCCCTCTTCTGGTTCTGGGGGGCAGGCTGAGCTTGTGCTTAATTCTTCTTCCTGATGGGAAAATAGAGTGACCTGTGCCTGTCCCAACCCCTGGAGCTAGTCTCTCATTGGTTCCCCCTCTTCCCGTTCATCCTCAGGACAAATTGCAACCTGTACGGAACAGGAGGGTAAAGGTGCTGATTCTCCAAGGAGGGAGATGGCTAGTAAATCGGCTGGAATGGCGAACCCGAGCAAAGGAGATGAGAAATGAGGTGCGTTTTAGAAACCTTTCCCGATCACACGGTGTACCATCTTCTGGGTTTCTCATGCCTGTTTTCGACGTAGGAAGATGCCCTTGAACCTGGAGATTTGGGACCCATGGGATGGGTACCATGCAGTATTACTTGAAAGGGTCTGCGTTGGCTCACCCAACCTCACCGAACCTCTCAGCCCCAAGAGTGTCCACCCTTATGTCTCAATCAGCTGTGGGTCTAGATATGGTCAATCCAGGTTGCATCACAGACCCTGAACGAATTTTGTAAGAATTTCTCTCTTTCACTGTCTTTGTTTCACGGGTTTTGAAAAGTAATTTATTTTTATAATGGGGTTTAGCTGCTTTTCACGGCTGTGTTTATGCCGCTTTACACCCCCTTGACTCACTTACAGAGAGATATCAATACATAGGTTTGAAGATTCTTACTAGTCAGATATATTCTTGTGCGGTGAATAGGGGGTGTTGAGTCCAGTTCACTGAAAAAGGAATAGGTCTTGTCTCTTACATATTGGGTTTATGGAACGGTATCTGAGCTAATTTGAAACCCTTGTTTTATGCATCACCCCACCTCACCTTTCCCGTTCAGCAGCCGTAGTGTGTTTCCTAAACGTGTGACTCTGTTCTGTTTTGTAATTCAGTTCAAGTGTAGCGGTTTTTACATTCCCTCTAGAAGTGATATCTTATGATAAGTGTCTTTTTCTGTGTGACTTATTTCACTTAGAATCGTCGTACCTAAATCCACTCATCGTGCTGCTACTAGCCTTATGACGTGGATTTCATGGCTGAGTGATATTCCATTGTACATGAGGACCCCAACTTCTTTATCCATTTTTCTCTTTCCTAGGATATTTAAGGTGTAATGAAGTGGGGGTTCTTGTCAACAGAGCAGCCCTAAACTTTGGGGTGCCTGTGTCTTGCTGATTTTTAGTTTTCCCAATTTATACGCCCATGAGTGGAAGTGCCCTATGCTCTCCAAGCTGTGTTTTTTAGATGTTTCAGAACACACCGTACACTTCTCCAGAGTGGCTGTTGGCAATTTACATCCCACCCATCAGCGTAGCAATGCTCCCATTTCTCCATGGCCGGTCCTGCATTTCTGGTTTGGACACTTTTTTCCGCATGGCCCTTTTGCCCGCTGGGAAGCGAGACTTCTTTGGAGCGCTGATTGGCCTTTCCAGGTTGCTTGGTTGGCCAAAAAGGGCGTATGCGTTTTTTCCTGAATATATTCAGGAAAAAACGCATACGCCCTTTTTGGCCAAGGGCATCATTGTCCACGTTTTGCCGCTTTTCATGTGCTTTCAAGGCGATTCGAATCTATCTCCTGAAATCTGTTTCCTGCAATTCTGCCTTGCTTTCAAAGCCTCTTCGTTGCCTTCCCTTAATATATTTGTGGACGAGAGGTATCATTTAAAACTCTGCAGGTTTGTCAATTGCAGTGCCCCTGAGCTCCATTTTTCAACTCGCTTTTTTGGGAGCTGGCCGCAAAAGCGCAGGATTGCTTCAGGCCCTCTTCTGGTTCTGGGGGGCAGGCTGAGCTTGTGCTTAATTCTTCTTCCTGATGGGAAAATAGAGTGACCTGTGCCTGTCCCAACCCCTGGAGCTAGTCTCTCATTGGTTCCCCCTCTTCCCGTTCATCCTCAGGACAAATTGCAACCTGTACGGAACAGGAGGGTAAAGGTGCTGATTCTCCAAGGAGGGAGATGGCTAGTAAATCGGCTGGAATGGCGAACCCGAGCAAAGGAGATGAGAATTGAGGTGCGTTTTAGAAACCTTTCCCGATCACACGGTGTACCATCTTCTGGGTTTCTCATGCCTGTTTTCGACGTAGGAAGATGCCCTTGAACCTGGAGATTTGGGACCCATGGGATGGGTACCATGCAGTATTACTTGAAAGGGTCTGCGTTGGCTCACCCAACCTCACCGAACCTCTCAGCCCCAAGAGTGTCCACCCTTATGTCTCAATCAGCTGTGGGTCTAGATATGGTCAATCCAGGTTGCATCACAGCCCCTGAACGAATTTTGTAAGAATTTCTCTCTCTTTCACTGTCTTTGTTTCACGGGTTTTGAAAAGTAATTTATTTTTATAATGGGGTTTAGCTGCTTTTCACGGCTGTGTTTATGCCGCTTTACACCCCCTTGACTCACTTACAGAGAGATATCAATACATAGGTTTGAAGATTCTTACTAGTCAGATATATTCTTGTGCGGTGAATAGGGGGTGTTGAGTCCAGTTCACTGAAAAAGGAATAGGTCTTGTCTCTTACATATTGGGTTTATGGAACGGTATCGGAGCTAATTTGAAACCCTTGTTTTATGCATCACCCCACCTCACCTTTCCCGTTCAGCAGCCGTAGTGTGTTTCCTAAACGTGTGACTCTGTTCTGTTTTGTAATTCAGTTCAAGTGTAGCGGTTTTTACATTCCCTCTAGAAGTGATATCTTATGATAAGTGTCTTTTTCTGTGTGACTTATTTCACTTAGAATCGTCGTACCTAAATCCACTCATCGTGCTGCTACTAGCCTTATGACGTGGATTTCATGGCTGAGTGATATTCCATTGTACATGAGGACCCCAACTTCTTTATCCATTTTTCTCTTTCCTAGGATATTTAAGGTGTAATGAAGTGGGGGTTCTTGTCAACAGAGCAGCCCTAAACTTTGGGGTGCCTGTGTCTTGCTGATTTTTAGTTTTCCCAATTTATACGCCCATGAGTGGAAGTGCCCTATGCTCTCCAAGCTGTGTTTTTTAGATGTTTCAGAACACACCGTACACTTCTCCAGAGTGGCTGTTGGCAATTTACATCCCACCCATCAGCGTAGCAAGGCTCCCATTTCTCCATGGCCGGTCCTGCATTTCTGGTTTGGACACTTTTTTCCGCATGGCCCTTTTGCCCGCTGGGAAGCGAGACTTCTTTGGAGCGCTGATTGGCCTTTCCAGGTTGCTTGGTTGGCCAAAAAGGGCGTATGCGTTTTTTCCTGAATATATTCAGGAAAAAACGCATACGCCCTTTTTGGCCAAGGGCATCATTGTCCACGTTTTGCCGCTTTTCATGTGCTTTCAAGGCGATTCGAATCTACCTCCTGAAATCTGTTTCCTGCAATTCTGCCTTGCTTTCAAAGCCTCTTCGTTGCCTTCCCTTAATATATTTGTGGACGAGAGGTATCATTTAAAACTCTGCAGGTTTGTGAATTGCAGTGCCCCTGAGCTCCATTTTTCAACTCGCTTTTTTGGGAGCTGGCCGCAAAAGCGCAGGATTGCTTCAGGCCCTCTTCTGGTTCTGGGGGGCAGGCTGAGCTTGTGCTTAATTCTTCTTCCTGATGGGAAAATAGAGTGACCTGTGCCTGTCCCAACCCCTGGAGCTAGTCTCTCATTGGTTCCCCCTCTTCCCGTTCATCCTCAGGACAAATTGCAACCTGTACGGAACAGGAGGGTAAAGGTGCTGATTCTCCAAGGAGGGAGATGGCTAGTAAATCGGCTGGAATGGCGAACCCGAGCAAAGGAGATGAGAAATGAGGTGCGTTTTAGAAACCTTTCCCGATCACACGGTGTACCATCTTCTGGGTTTCTCATGCCTGTTTTCGACGTAGGAAGATGCCCTTGAACCTGGAGATTTGGGACCCATGGGATGGGTACCATGCAGTATTACTTGAAAGGGTCTGCGTTGGCTCACCCAACCTCACCGAACCTCTCAGCCCCAAGAGTGTCCACCCTTATGTCTCAATCAGCTGTGGGTCTAGATATGGTCAATCCAGGTTGCATCACAGACCCTGAACGAATTTTGTAAGAATTTCTCTCTTTCACTGTCTTTGTTTCACGGGTTTTGAAAAGTAATTTATTTTTATAATGGGGTTTAGCTGCTTTTCACGGCTGTGTTTATGCCGCTTTACACCCCCTTGACTCACTTACAGAGAGATATCAATACATAGGTTTGAAGATTCTTACTAGTCAGATATATTCTTGTGCGGTGAATAGGGGGTGTTGAGTCCAGTTCACTGAAAAAGGAATAGGTCTTGTCTCTTACATATTGGGTTTATGGAACGGTATCTGAGCTAATTTGAAACCCTTGTTTTATGCATCACCCCACCTCACCTTTCCCGTTCAGCAGCCGTAGTGTGTTTCCTAAACGTGTGACTCTGTTCTGTTTTGTAATTCAGTTCAAGTGTAGCGGTTTTTACATTCCCTCTAGAAGTGATATCTTATGATAAGTGTCTTTTTCTGTGTGACTTATTTCACTTAGAATCGTCGTACCTAAATCCACTCATCGTGCTGCTACTAGCCTTATGACGTGGATTTCATGACTGAGTGATATTCCATTGTACATGAGGACCCCAACTTCTTTATCCATTTTTCTCTTTCCTAGGATATTTAAGGTGTAATGAAGTGGGGGTTCTTGTCAACAGAGCAGCCCTAAACTTTGGGGTGCCTGTGTCTTGCTGATTTTTAGTTTTCCCAATTTATACGCCCATGAGTGGAAGTGCCCTATGCTCTCCAAGCTGTGTTTTTTAGATGTTTCAGAACACACCGTACACTTCTCCAGAGTGGCTGTTGGCAATTTACATCCCACCCATCAGCGTAGCAATGCTCCCATTTCTCCATGGCCGGTCCTGCATTTCTGGTTTGGACACTTTTTTCCGCATGGCCCTTTTGCCCGCTGGGAAGCGAGACTTCTTTGGAGCGCTGATTGGCCTTTCCAGGTTGCTTGGTTGGCCAAAAAGGGCGTATGCGTTTTTTCCTGAATATATTCAGGAAAAAACGCATACGCCCTTTTTGGCCAAGGGCATCATTGTCCACGTTTTGCCGCTTTTCATGTGCTTTCAAGGCGATTCGAATCTACCTCCTGAAATCTGTTTCCTGCAATTCTGCCTTGCTTTCAAAGCCTCTTCGTTGCCTTCCCTTAATATATTTGTGGACGAGAGGTATCATTTAAAACTCTGCAGGTTTGTCAATTGCAGTGCCCCTGAGCTCCATTTTTCAACTCGCTTTTTTGGGAGCTGGCCGCAAAAGCGCAGGATTGCTTCAGGCCCTCTTCTGGTTCTGGGGGGCAGGCTGAGCTTGTGCTTAATTCTTCTTCCTGATGGGAAAATAGAGTGACCTGTGCCTGTCCCAAACCCTGGAGCTAGTCTCTCATTGGTTCCCCCTCTTCCCGTTCATCCTCAGGACAAATTGCAACCTGTACGGAACAGGAGGGTAAAGGTGCTGATTCTCCAAGGAGGGAGATGGCTAGTAAATCGGCTGGAATGGCGAACCCGAGCAAAGGAGATGAGAAATGAGGTGCGTTTTAGAAACCTTTCCCGATCACACGGTGTACCATCTTCTGGGTTTCTCATGCCTGTTTTCGACGTAGGAAGATGCCCTTGAACCTGGAGATTTGGGACCCATGGGATGGGTACCATGCAGTATTACTTGAAAGGGTCTGCGTTGGCTCACCCAACCTCACCGAACCTCTCAGCCCCAAGAGTGTCCACCCTTATGTCTCAATCAGCTGTGGGTCTAGATATGGTCAATCCAGGTTGCATCACAGCCCCTGAACGAATTTTGTAAGAATTTCTCTCTCTTTCACTGTCTTTGTTTCACGGGTTTTGAAAAGTAATTTATTTTTATAATGGGGTTTAGCTGCTTTTCACGGCTGTGTTTATGCCGCTTTACACCCCCTTGACTCACTTACAGAGAGATATCAATACATAGGTTTGAAGATTCTTACTAGTCAGATATATTCTTGTGCGGTGAATAGGGGGTGTTGAGTCCAGTTCACTGAAAAAGGAATAGGTCTTGTCTCTTACATATTGGGTTTATGGAACGGTATCGGAGCTAATTTGAAACCCTTGTTTTATGCATCACCCCACCTCACCTTTCCCGTTCAGCAGCCATAGTGTGTTTCCTAAACGTGTGACTCTGTTCTGTTTTGCAATTCAGTTCAAGTGTAGCGGTTTTTACATTCCCTCTCTAAGTGATATCTTAGGATAAGTGTCTTTTTCTGTGTGACTTATTTCACTTAGAATCGTCGTACCTAAATCCACTCATCGTGCTGCTACTAGCCTTATGACGTGGATTTCATGGCTGAGTGATATTCCATTGTACATGAGGACCCCAACTTCTTTATCCATTTTTCTCTTTCCTAGGATATTTAAGGTGTAATGAAGTGGGGGTTCTTGTCAACAGAGCAGCCCTAAACTTTGGGGTGCCTGTGTCTTGCTGATTTTTAGTTTTCCCAATTTATACGCCCATGAGTGGAAGTGCCCTATGCTCTCCAAGCTGTGTTTTTTAGATGTTTCAGAACACACTGTACACTTCTCCAGAGTGGCTGTTGGCAATTTACATCCCACCCATCAGCGTAGCAAGGCTCCCATTTCTCCATGGCCGGTCCTGCATTTCTGGTTTGGACACTTTTTTCCGCATGGCCCTTTTGCCCGCTGGGAAGCGAGACTTCTTTGGAGCGCTGATTGGCCTTTCCAGGTTGCTTGGTTGGCCAAAAAGGGCGTATGCGTTTTTTCCTGAATATATTCAGGAAAAAACGCATACGCCGTTTTTGGCCAAGGGCATCATTGTCCACGTTTTGCCGCTTTTCATGTGCTTTCAAGGCGATTCGAATCTACCTCCTGAAATCTGTTTCCTGCAATTCTGCCTTGCTTTCAAAGCCTCTTCGTTGCCTTCCCTTAATATATTTGTGGACGAGAGGTATCATTTAAAACTCTGCAGGTTTGTGAATTGCAGTGCCCCTGAGCTCCATTTTTCAACTCGCTTTTTTGGGAGCTGCCCGCAAAAGCGCAGGATTGCTTCAGGCCCTCTTCTGGTTCTGGGGGGCAGGCTGAGCTTGTGCTTAATTCTTCTTCCTGATGGGAAAATAGAGTGACCTGTGCCTGTCCCAACCCCTGTAGCTAGTCTCTCATTGGTTCCCCCTCTTCCCGTTCATCCTCAGGACAAATTGCAACCTGTACGGAACAGGAGGGTAAAGGTGCTGATTCTCCAAGGAGGGAGATGGCTAGTAAATCGGCTGGAATGGCGAACCCGAGCAAAGGAGATGAGAAATGAGGTGCGTTTTAGAAACCTTTCCCGATCACACGGTGTACCATCTTCTGGGTTTCTCATGCCTGTTTTCGACGTAGGAAGATGCCCTTGAACCTGGAGATTTGGGACCCATGGGATGGGTACCATGCAGTATTACTTGAAAGGGTCTGCGTTGGCTCACCCAACCTCACCGAACCTCTCAGCCCCAAGAGTGTCCACCCTTATGTCTCAATCAGCTGTGGGTCTAGATATGGTCAATCCAGGTTGCATCACAGCCCCTGAACGAATTTTGTAAGAATTTCTCTCTCTTTCACTGTCTTTGTTTCACGGGTTTTGAAAAGTAATTTATTTTTATAATGGGGTTTAGCTGCTTTTCACGGCTGTGTTTATCCCGCTTTACACCCCCTTGACTCACTTACAGAGAGATATCAATACATAGGTTTGAAGATTCTTACTAGTCAGATATATTCTTGTGCGGTGAATAGGGGGTGTTGAGTCCAGTTCACTGAAAAAGGAATAGGTCTTGTCTCTTACATATTGGGTTTATGGAACGGTATCTGAGCTAATTTGAAACCCTTGTTTTATGCATCACCCCACCTCACCTTTCCCGTTCAGCAGCCGTAGTGTGTTTCCTAAACGTGTGACTCTGTTCTGTTTTGTAATTCAGTTCAAGTGTAGCGGTTTTTACATTCCCTCTAGAAGTGATATCTTATGATAAGTGTCTTTTTCTGTGTGACTTATTTCACTTAGAATCGTCGTACCTAAATCCACTCATCGTGCTGCTACTAGCCTTATGACGTGGATTTCATGGCTGAGTGATATTCCATTGTACATGAGGACCCCAACTTCTTTATCCATTTTTCTCTTTCCTAGGATATTTAAGGTGTAATGAAGTGGGGGTTCTTGTCAACAGAGCAGCCCTAAACTTTGGGGTGCCTGTGTCTTGCTGATTTTTAGTTTTCCCAATTTATACGCCCATGAGTGGAAGTGCCCTATGCTCTCCAAGCTGTGTTTTTTAGATGTTTCAGAACACACTGTACACTTCTCCAGAGTGGCTGTTGGCAATTTACATCCCACCCATCAGCGTAGCAAGGCTCCCATTTCTCCATGGCCGGTCCTGCATTTCTGGTTTGGACACTTTTTTCCGCATGGCCCTTTTGCCCGCTGGGAAGCGAGACTTCTTTGGAGCGCTGATTGGCCTTTCCAGGTTGCTTGGTTGGCCAAAAAGGGCGTATGCGTTTTTTCCTGAATATATTCAGGAAAAAACGCATACGCCGTTTTTGGCCAAGGGCATCATTGTCCACGTTTTGCCGCTTTTCATGTGCTTTCAAGGCGATTCGAATCTACCTCCTGAAATCTGTTTCCTGCAATTCTGCCTTGCTTTCAAAGCCTCTTCGTTGCCTTCCCTTAATATATTTGTGGACGAGAGGTATCATTTAAAACTCTGCAGGTTTGTGAATTGCAGTGCCCCTGAGCTCCATTTTTCAACTCGCTTTTTTGGGAGCTGGCCGCAAAAGCGCAGGATTGCTTCAGGCCCTCTTCTGGTTCTGGGGGGCAGGCTGAGCTTGTGCTTAATTCTTCTTCCTGATGGGAAAATAGAGTGACCTGTGCCTGTCCCAACCCCTGGAGCTAGTCTCTCATTGGTTCCCCCTCTTCCCGTTCATCCTCAGGACAAATTGCAACCTGTACGGAACAGGAGGGTAAAGGTGCTGATTCTCCAAGGAGGGAGATGGCTAGTAAATCGGCTGGAATGGCGAACCCGAGCAAAGGAGATGAGAAATGAGGTGCGTTTTAGAAACCTTTCCCGATCACACGGTGTACCATCTTCTGGGTTTCTCATGCCTGTTTTCGACGTAGGAAGATGCCCTTGAAGCTGGAGATTTGGGACCCATGGGATGGGTACCATGCAGTATTACTTGAAAGGGTCTGCGTTGGCTCACCCAACCTCACCGAACCTCTCAGCCCCAAGAGTGTCCACCCTTATGTCTCAATCAGCTGTGGGTCTAGATATGGTCAATCCAGGTTGCATCACAGCCCCTGAACGAATTTTGTAAGAATTTCTCTCTCTTTCACTGTCTTTGTTTCACGGGTTTTGAAAAGTAATTTATTTTTATAATGGGGTTTAGCTGCTTTTCACGGCTGTGTTTATGCCGCTTTACACCCCCTTGACTCACTTACAGAGAGATATCAATACATAGGTTTGAAGATTCTTACTAGTCAGATATATTCTTGTGCGGTGAATAGGGGGTGTTGAGTCCAGTTCACTGAAAAAGGAATAGGTCTTGTCTCTTACATATTGGGTTTATGGAACGGTATCTGAGCTAATTTGAAACCCTTGTTTTATGCATCACCCCACCTCACCTTTCCCGTTCAGCAGCCGTAGTGTGTTTCCTAAACGTGTGACTCTGTTCTGTTTTGTAATTCAGTTCAAGTGTAGCGGTTTTTACATTCCCTCTAGAAGTGATATCTTATGATAAGTGTCTTTTTCTGTGTGACTTATTTCACTTAGAATCGTCGTACCTAAATCCACTCATCGTGCTGCTACTAGCCTTATGACGTGGATTTCATGGCTGAGTGATATTCCATTGTACATGAGGACCCCAACTTCTTTATCCATTTTTCTCTTTCCTAGGATATTTAAGGTGTAATGAAGTGGGGGTTCTTGTCAACAGAGCAGCCCTAAACTTTGGGGTGCCTGTGTCTTGCTGATTTTTAGTTTTCCCAATTTATACGCCCATGAGTGGAAGTGCCCTATGCTCTCCAAGCTGTGTTTTTTAGATGTTTCAGAACACACCGTACACTTCTCCAGAGTGGCTGTTGGCAATTTACATCCCACCCATCAGCGTAGCAAGGCTCCCATTTCTCCATGGCCGGTCCTGCATTTCTGGTTTGGACACTTTTTTCCGCATGGCCCTTTTGCCCGCTGGGAAGCGAGACTTCTTTGGAGCGCTGATTGGCCTTTCCAGGTTGCTTGGTTGGCCAAAAAGGGCGTATGCGTTTTTTCCTGAATATATTCAGGAAAAAACGCATACGCCCTTTTTGGCCAAGGGCATCATTGTCCACGTTTTGCCGCTTTTCATGTGCTTTCAAGGCGATTCGAATCTACCTCCTGAAATCTGTTTCCTGCAATTCTGCCTTGCTTTCAAAGCCTCTTCGTTGCCTTCCCTTAATATATTTGTGGACGAGAGGTATCATTTAAAACTCTGCAGGTTTGTGAATTGCAGTGCCCCTGAGCTCCATTTTTCAACTCGCTTTTTTGGGAGCTGGCCGCAAAAGCGCAGGATTGCTTCAGGCCCTCTTCTGGTTCTGGGGGGCAGGCTGAGCTTGTGCTTAATTCTTCTTCCTGATGGGAAAATAGAGTGACCTGTGCCTGTCCCAACCCCTGGAACTAGTCTCTCATTGGTTCCCCCTCTTCCCGTTCATCCTCAGGACAAATTGCAACCTGTACGGAACAGGAGGGTAAAGGTGCTGATTCTCCAAGGAGGGAGATGGCTAGTAAATCGGCTGGAATGGCGAACCCGAGCAAAGGAGATGAGAAATGAGGTGCGTTTTAGAAACCTTTCCCGATCACACGGTGTACCATCTTCTGGGTTTCTCATGCCTGTTTTCGACGTAGGAAGATGCCCTTGAACCTGGAGATTTGGGACCCATGGGATGGGTACCATGCAGTATTACTTGAAAGGGTCTGCGTTGGCTCACCCAACCTCACCGAACCTCTCAGCCCCAAGAGTGTCCACCCTTATGTCTCAATCAGCTGTGGGTCTAGATATGGTCAATCCAGGTTGCATCACAGCCCCTGAACGAATTTTGTAAGAATTTCTCTCTCTTTCACTGTCTTTGTTTCACGGGTTTTGAAAAGTAATTTATTTTTATAATGGGGTTTAGCTGCTTTTCACGGCTGTGTTTATGCCGCTTTACACCCCCTTGACTCACTTACAGAGAGATATCAATACATAGGTTTGAAGATTCTTACTAGTCAGATATATTCTTGTGCGGTGAATAGGGGGTGTTGAGTCCAGTTCACTGAAAAAGGAATAGGTCTTCTCTCTTATATATTGGGTTTATGGAACGGTATCTGAGCTAATTTGAAACCCTTGTTTTATGCATCACCCCACCTCACCTTTCCCGTTCAGCAGCCGTAGTGTGTTTCCTAAACGTGTGACTCTGTTCTGTTTTGTAATTCAGTTCAAGTGTAGCGGTTTTTACATTCCCTCTAGAAGTGATATCTTATGATAAGTGTCTTTTTCTGTGTGACTTATTTCACTTAGAATCGTCGTACCTAAATCCACTCATCGTGCTGCTACTAGCCTTATGACGTGGATTTCATGGCTGAGTGATATTCCATTGTACATGAGGACCCCAACTTCTTTATCCATTTTTCTCTTTCCTAGGATATTTAAGGTGTAATGAAGTGGGGGTTCTTGTCAACAGAGCAGCCCTAAACTTTGGGGTGCCTGTGTCTTGCTGATTTTTAGTTTTCCCAATTTATACGCCCATGAGTGGAAGTGCCCTATGCTCTCCAAGCTGTGTTTTTTAGATGTTTCAGAACACACCGTACACTTCTCCAGAGTGGCTGTTGGCAATTTACATCCCACCCATCAGCGTAGCAAGGCTCCCATTTCTCCATGGCCGGTCCTGCATTTCTGGTTTGGACACTTTTTTCCGCATGGCCCTTTTGCCCGCTGGGAAGCGAGACTTCTTTGGAGCGCTGATTGGCCTTTCCAGGTTGCTTGGTTGGCCAAAAAGGGCGTATGCGTTTTTTCCTGAATATATTCAGGAAAAAACGCATACGCCCTTTTTGGCCAAGGGCATCATTGTCCACGTTTTGCCGCTTTTCATGTGCTTTCAAGGCGATTCGAATCTACCTCCTGAAATCTGTTTCCTGCAATTCTGCCTTGCTTTCAAAGCCTCTTCGTTGCCTTCCCTTAATATATTTGTGGACGAGAGGTATCATTTAAAACTCTGCAGGTTTGTGAATTGCAGTGCCCCTGAGCTCCATTTTTCAACTCGCTTTTTTGGGAGCTGGCCGCAAAAGCGCAGGATTGCTTCAGGCCCTCTTCTGGTTCTGGGGGGCAGGCTGAGCTTGTGCTTAATTCTTCTTCCTGATGGGAAAATAGAGTGACCTGTGCCTGTCCCAACCCCTGGAGCTAGTCTCTCATTGGTTCCCCCTCTTCCCGTTCATCCTCAGGACAAATTGCAACCTGTACGGAACAGGAGGGTAAAGGTGCTGATTCTCCAAGGAGGGAGATGGCTAGTAAATCGGCTGGAATGGCGAACCCGAGCAAAGGAGATGAGAAATGAGGTGCGTTTTAGAAACCTTTCCCGATCACACGGTGTACCATCTTCTGGGTTTCTCATGCCTGTTTTCGACGTAGGAAGATGCCCTTGAACCTGGAGATTTGGGACCCATGGGATGGGTACCATGCAGTATTACTTGAAAGGGTCTGCGTTGGCTCACCCAACCTCACCGAACCTCTCAGCCCCAAGAGTGTCCACCCTTATGTCTCAATCAGCTGTGGGTCTAGATATGGTCAATCCAGGTTGCATCACAGCCCCTGAACGAATTTTGTAAGAATTTCTCTCTCTTTCACTGTCTTTGTTTCACGGGTTTTGAAAAGTAATTTATTTTTATAATGGGGTTTAGCTGCTTTTCACGGCTGTGTTTATGCCGCTTTACACCCCCTTGACTCACTTACAGAGAGATATCAATACATAGGTTTGAAGATTCTTACTAGTCAGATATATTCTTGTGCGGTGAATAGGGGGTGTTGAGTCCAGTTCACTGAAAAAGGAATAGGTCTTGTCTCTTACATATTGGGTTTATGGAACGGTATCGGAGCTAATTTGAAACCCTTGTTTTATGCATCACCCCACCTCACCTTTCCCGTTCAGCAGCCGTAGTGTGTTTCCTAAACGTGTGACTCTGTTCTGTTTTGTAATTCAGTTCAAGTGTAGCGGTTTTTACATTCCCTCTAGAAGTGATATCTTATGATAAGTGTCTTTTTCTGTGTGACTTATTTCACTTAGAATCGTCGTACCTAAATCCACTCATCGTGCTGCTACTAGCCTTATGACGTTGATTTCATGGCTGAGTGATATTCCATTGTACATGAGGACCCCAACTTCTTTATCCATTTTTCTCTTTCCTAGGATATTTAAGGTGTAATGAAGTGGGGGTTCTTGTCAACAGAGCAGCCCTAAACTTTGGGGTGCCTGTGTCTTGCTGATTTTTAGTTTTCCCAATTTATACGCCCATGAGTGGAAGTGCCCTATGCTCTCCAAGCTGTGTTTTTTAGATGTTTCAGAACACACCGTACACTTCTCCAGAGTGGCTGTTGGCAATTTACATCCCACCCATCAGCGTAGCAAGGCTCCCATTTCTCCATGGCCGGTCCTGCATTTCTGGTTTGGACACTTTTTTCCGCATGGCCCTTTTGCCCGCTGGGAAGCGAGACTTCTTTGGAGCGCTGATTGGCCTTTCCAGGTTGCTTGGTTGGCCAAAAAGGGCGTATGCGTTTTTTCCTGAATATATTCAGGAAAAAACGCATACGCCCTTTTTGGCCAAGGGCATCATTGTCCACGTTTTGCCGCTTTTCATGTGCTTTCAAGGCGATTCGAATCTACCTCCTGAAATCTGTTTCCTGCAATTCTGCCTTGCTTTCAAAGCCTCTTCGTTGCCTTCCCTTAATATATTTGTGGACGAGAGGTATCATTTAAAACTCTGCAGGTTTGTGAATTGCAGTGCCCCTGAGCTCCATTTTTCAACTCGCTTTTTTGGGAGCTGGCCGCAAAAGCGCAGGATTGCTTCAGGCCCTCTTCTGGTTCTGGGGGGCAGGCTGAGCTTGTGCTTAATTCTTCTTCCTGATGGGAAAATAGAGTGACCTGTGCCTGTCCCAACCCCTGGAGCTAGTCTCTCATTGGTTCCCCCTCTTCCCGTTCATCCTCAGGACAAATTGCAACCTGTACGGAACAGGAGGGTAAAGGTGCTGATTCTCCAAGGAGGGAGATGGCTAGTAAATCGGCTGGAATGGCGAACCCGAGCAAAGGAGATGAGAAATGAGGTGCGTTTTAGAAACCTTTCCCGATCACACGGTGTACCATCTTCTGGGTTTCTCATGCCTGTTTTCGACGTAGGAAGATGCCCTTGAACCTGGAGATTTGGGACCCATGGGATGGGTACCATGCAGTATTACTTGAAAGGGTCTGCGTTGGCTCACCCAACCTCACCGAACCTCTCAGCCCCAAGAGTGTCCACCCTTATGCCTCAGTCAGCTGTGGGTCTAGATATGGTCAATCCAGGTTGCATCACAGCCCCTGAACGAATTTTGTAAGAATTTCTCTCTCTTTCACTGTCTTTGTTTCACGGGTTTTGAAAAGTAATTTATTTTTATAATGGGGTTTAGCTGCTTTTCACGGCTGTGTTTATGCCGCTTTACACCCCCTTGACTCACTTACAGAGAGATATCAATACATAGGTTTGAAGATTCTTACTAGTCAGATATATTCTTGTGCGGTGAATAGGGGGTGTTGAGTCCAGTTCACTGAAAAAGGAATAGGTCTTGTCTCTTACATATTGGGTTTATGGAACGGTATCGGAGCTAATTTGAAACCCTTGTTTTATGCATCACCCCACCTCACCTTTCCTGTTCAGCAGCCATAGTGTGTTTCCTAAACGTGGGACTCTGTTCTGTTTTGCAATTCAGTTCAAGTGTAGCGGTTTTTACATTCCCTCTAGAAGTGATATCTTATGATAAGTGTCTTTTTCTGTGTGACTTATTTCACTTAGAATCGTCGTACCTAAATCCACTCATCGTGCTGCTACTAGCCTTATGACGTGGATTTCATGGCTGAGTGATATTCCATTGTACATGAGGACCCCAACTTCTTTATCCATTTTTCTCTTTCCTAGGATATTTAAGGTGTAATGAAGTGGGGGTTCTTGTCAACAGAGCAGCCCTAAACTTTGGGGTGCCTGTGTCTTGCTGATTTTTAGTTTTCCCAATTTATACGCCCATGAGTGGAAGTGCCCTATGCTCTCCAAGCTGTGTTTTTTAGATGTTTCAGAACACACCGTACACTTCTCCAGAGTGGCTGTTGGCAATTTACATCCCACCCATCAGCGTAGCAAGGCTCCCATTTCTCCATGGCCGGTCCTGCATTTCTGGTTTGGACACTTTTTTCCGCATGGCCCTTTTGCCCGCTGGGAAGCGAGACTTCTTTGGAGCGCTGATTGGCCTTTCCAGGTTGCTTGGGTGGCCAAAAAGGGCGTATGCGTTTTTTCCTGAATATATTCAGGAAAAAACGCATACGCCCTTTTTGGCCAAGGGCATCATTGTCCACGTTTTGCCGCTTTTCATGTGCTTTCAAGGCGATTCGAATCTACCTCCTGAAATCTGTTTCCTGCAATTCTGCCTTGCTTTCAAAGCCTCTTCGTTGCCTTCCCTTAATATATTTGTGGACGAGAGGTATCATTTAAAACTCTGCAGGTTTGTGAATTGCAGTGCCCC
The DNA here is from genome assembly GCF_949987535.1 of Balaenoptera acutorostrata. Taxonomy (NCBI): domain Eukaryota; kingdom Metazoa; phylum Chordata; class Mammalia; order Artiodactyla; family Balaenopteridae; genus Balaenoptera; species Balaenoptera acutorostrata. The sequence continues at coordinate 37,669 of NW_026645945.1, read as the reverse complement.
TGAGCTCCATTTTTCAACTCGCTTTTTTGGGAGCTGGCCGCAAAAGCGCAGGATTGCTTCAGGCCCTCTTCTGGTTCTGGGGGGCAGGCTGAGCTTGTGCTTAATTCTTCTTCCTGATGGGAAAATAGAGTGACCTGTGCCTGTCCCAACCCCTGGAGCTAGTCTCTCATTGGTTCCCCCTCTTCCCGTTCATCCTCAGGACAAATTGCAACCTGTACGGAACAGGAGGGTAAAGGTGCTGATTCTCCAAGGAGGGAGATGGCTAGTAAATCGGCTGGAATGGCGAACCCGAGCAAAGGAGATGAGAAATGAGGTGCGTTTTAGAAACCTTTCCCGATCACACCGTGTACCATCTTCTGGGTTTCTCATGCCTGTTTTCGACGTAGGAAGATGCCCTTGAACCTGGAGATTTGGGACCCATGGGATGGGTACCATGCAGTATTACTTGAAAGGGTCTGCGTTGGCTCACCCAACCTCACCGAACCTCTCAGCCCCAAGAGTGTCCACCCTTATGTCTCAATCAGCTGTGGGTCTAGATATGGTCAATCCAGGTTGCATCACAGCCCCTGAACGAATTTTGTAAGAATTTCTCTCTCTTTCACTGTCTTTGTTTCACGGGTTTTGAAAAGTAATTTATTTTTATAATGGGGTTTAGCTGCTTTTCACGGCTGTGTTTATGCCGCTTTACACCCCCTTGACTCACTTACAGACAGATATCAATACATAGGTTTGAAGATTCTTACTAGTCAGATATATTCTTGTGCGGTGAATAGGGGGTGTTGAGTCCAGTTCACTGAAAAAGGAATAGGTCTTGTCTCTTACATATTGGGTTTATGGAACGGTATCTGAGCTAATTTGAAACCCTTGTTTTATGCATCACCCCACCTCACCTTTCCCGTTCAGCAGCCGTAGTGTGTTTCCTAAACGTGTGACTCTGTTCTGTTTTGTAATTCAGTTCAAGTGTAGCGGTTTTTACATTCCCTCTAGAAGTGATATTTTATGATAAGTGTCTTTTTCTGTGTGACTTATTTCACTTAGAATCGTCGTACCTAAATCCACTCATCGTGCTCCTACTAGCCTTATGACGTTGATTTCATGGCTGAGTGATATTCCATTGTACATGAGGACCACAACTTCTTTATCCATTTTTCTCTTTCCTAGGATATTTAAGGTGTAATGAAGTGGGGGTTCTTGTCAACAGAGCAGCCCTAAACTTTGGGGTGCCTGTGTCTTGCTGATTTTTAGTTTTCCCAATTTATACGCCCATGAGTGGAAGTGCCCTATGCTCTCCAAGCTGTGTTTTTTAGATGTTTCAGAACACACCGTACACTTCTCCAGAGTGGCTGTTGGCAATTTACATCCCACCCATCAGCGTAGCAAGGCTCCCATTTCTCCATGGCCGGTCCTGCATTTCTGGTTTGGACACTTTTTTCCGCATGGCCCTTTTGCCCGCTGGGAAGCGAGACTTCTTTGGAGCGCTGATTGGCCTTTCCAGGTTGCTTGGTTGGCCAAAAAGGGCGTATGCGTTTTTTCCTGAATATATTCAGGAAAAAACGCATACGCCCTTTTTGGCCAAGGGCATCATTGTCCACGTTTTGCCGCTTTTCATGTGCTTTCAAGGCGATTCGAATCTACCTCCTGAAATCTGTTTCCTGCAATTCTGCCTTGCTTTCAAAGCCTCTTCGTTGCCTTCCCTTAATATATTTGTGGACGAGAGGTATCATTTAAAACTCTGCAGGTTTGTGAATTGCAGTGCCCCTGAGCTCCATTTTTCAACTCGCTTTTTTGGGAGCTGGCCGCAAAAGCGCAGGATTGCTTCAGGCCCTCTTCTGGTTCTGGGGGGCAGGCTGAGCTTGTGCTTAATTCTTCTTCCTGATGGGAAAATAGAGTGACCTGTGCCTGTCCCAACCCCTGGAACTAGTCTCTCATTGGTTCCCCCTCTTCCCGTTCATCCTCAGGACAAATTGCAACCTGTACGGAACAGGAGGGTAAAGGTGCTGATTCTCCAAGGAGGGAGATGGCTAGTAAATCGGCTGGAATGGCGAACCCGAGCAAAGGAGATGAGAAATGAGGTGCGTTTTAGAAACCTTTCCCGATCACACGGTGTACCATCTTCTGGGTTTCTCATGCCTGTTTTCGACGTAGGAAGATGCCCTTGAACCTGGAGATTTGGGACCCATGGGATGGGTACCATGCAGTATTACTTGAAAGGGTCTGCGTTGGCTCACCCAACCTCACCGAACCTCTCAGCCCCAAGAGTGTCCACCCTTATGTCTCAATCAGCTGTGGGTCTAGATATGGTCAATCCAGGTTGCATCACAGCCCCTGAACGAATTTTGTAAGAATTTCTCTCTCTTTCACTGTCTTTGTTTCACGGGTTTTGAAAAGTAATTTATTTTTATAATGGGGTTTAGCTGCTTTTCACGGCTGTGTTTATGCCGCTTTACACCCCCTTGACTCACTTACAGAGAGATATCAATACATAGGTTTGAAGATTCTTACTAGTCAGATATATTCTTGTGCGGTGAATAGGGGGTGTTGAGTCCAGTTCACTGAAAAAGGAATAGGTCTTCTCTCTTATATATTGGGTTTATGGAACGGTATCTGAGCTAATTTGAAACCCTTGTTTTATGCATCACCCCACCTCACCTTTCCCGTTCAGCAGCCGTAGTGTGTTTCCTAAACGTGTGACTCTGTTCTGTTTTGTAATTCAGTTCAAGTGTAGCGGTTTTTACATTCCCTCTAGAAGTGATATCTTATGATAAGTGTCTTTTTCTGTGTGACTTATTTCACTTAGAATCGTCGTACCTAAATCCACTCATCGTGCTGCTACTAGCCTTATGACGTGGATTTCATGGCTGAGTGATATTCCATTGTACATGAGGACCCCAACTTCTTTATCCATTTTTCTCTTTCCTAGGATATTTAAGGTGTAATGAAGTGGGGGTTCTTGTCAACAGAGCAGCCCTAAACTTTGGGGTGCCTGTGTCTTGCTGATTTTTAGTTTTCCCAATTTATACGCCCATGAGTGGAAGTGCCCTATGCTCTCCAAGCTGTGTTTTTTAGATGTTTCAGAACACACCGTACACTTCTCCAGAGTGGCTGTTGGCAATTTACATCCCACCCATCAGCGTAGCAAGGCTCCCATTTCTCCATGGCCGGTCCTGCATTTCTGGTTTGGACACTTTTTTCCGCATGGCCCTTTTGCCCGCTGGGAAGCGAGACTTCTTTGGAGCGCTGATTGGCCTTTCCAGGTTGCTTGGTTGGCCAAAAAGGGCGTATGCGTTTTTTCCTGAATATATTCAGGAAAAAACGCATACGCCCTTTTTGGCCAAGGGCATCATTGTCCACGTTTTGCCGCTTTTCATGTGCTTTCAAGGCGATTCGAATCTACCTCCTGAAATCTGTTTCCTGCAATTCTGCCTTGCTTTCAAAGCCTCTTCGTTGCCTTCCCTTAATATATTTGTGGACGAGAGGTATCATTTAAAACTCTGCAGGTTTGTGAATTGCAGTGCCCCTGAGCTCCATTTTTCAACTCGCTTTTTTGGGAGCTGGCCGCAAAAGCGCAGGATTGCTTCAGGCCCTCTTCTGGTTCTGGGGGGCAGGCTGAGCTTGTGCTTAATTCTTCTTCCTGATGGGAAAATAGAGTGACCTGTGCCTGTCCCAACCCCTGGAGCTAGTCTCTCATTGGTTCCCCCTCTTCCCGTTCATCCTCAGGACAAATTGCAACCTGTACGGAACAGGAGGGTAAAGGTGCTGATTCTCCAAGGAGGGAGATGGCTAGTAAATCGGCTGGAATGGCGAACCCGAGCAAAGGAGATGAGAAATGAGGTGCGTTTTAGAAACCTTTCCCGATCACACGGTGTACCATCTTCTGGGTTTCTCATGCCTGTTTTCGACGTAGGAAGATGCCCTTGAACCTGGAGATTTGGGACCCATGGGATGGGTACCATGCAGTATTACTTGAAAGGGTCTGCGTTGGCTCACCCAACCTCACCGAACCTCTCAGCCCCAAGAGTGTCCACCCTTATGTCTCAATCAGCTGTGGGTCTAGATATGGTCAATCCAGGTTGCATCACAGCCCCTGAACGAATTTTGTAAGAATTTCTCTCTCTTTCACTGTCTTTGTTTCACGGGTTTTGAAAAGTAATTTATTTTTATAATGGGGTTTAGCTGCTTTTCACGGCTGTGTTTATGCCGCTTTACACCCCCTTGACTCACTTACAGAGAGATATCAATACATAGGTTTGAAGATTCTTACTAGTCAGATATATTCTTGTGCGGTGAATAGGGGGTGTTGAGTCCAGTTCACTGAAAAAGGAATAGGTCTTGTCTCTTACATATTGGGTTTATGGAACGGTATCGGAGCTAATTTGAAACCCTTGTTTTATGCATCACCCCACCTCACCTTTCCCGTTCAGCAGCCGTAGTGTGTTTCCTAAACGTGTGACTCTGTTCTGTTTTGTAATTCAGTTCAAGTGTAGCGGTTTTTACATTCCCTCTAGAAGTGATATCTTATGATAAGTGTCTTTTTCTGTGTGACTTATTTCACTTAGAATCGTCGTACCTAAATCCACTCATCGTGCTGCTACTAGCCTTATGACGTTGATTTCATGGCTGAGTGATATTCCATTGTACATGAGGACCCCAACTTCTTTATCCATTTTTCTCTTTCCTAGGATATTTAAGGTGTAATGAAGTGGGGGTTCTTGTCAACAGAGCAGCCCTAAACTTTGGGGTGCCTGTGTCTTGCTGATTTTTAGTTTTCCCAATTTATACGCCCATGAGTGGAAGTGCCCTATGCTCTCCAAGCTGTGTTTTTTAGATGTTTCAGAACACACCGTACACTTCTCCAGAGTGGCTGTTGGCAATTTACATCCCACCCATCAGCGTAGCAAGGCTCCCATTTCTCCATGGCCGGTCCTGCATTTCTGGTTTGGACACTTTTTTCCGCATGGCCCTTTTGCCCGCTGGGAAGCGAGACTTCTTTGGAGCGCTGATTGGCCTTTCCAGGTTGCTTGGTTGGCCAAAAAGGGCGTATGCGTTTTTTCCTGAATATATTCAGGAAAAAACGCATACGCCCTTTTTGGCCAAGGGCATCATTGTCCACGTTTTGCCGCTTTTCATGTGCTTTCAAGGCGATTCGAATCTACCTCCTGAAATCTGTTTCCTGCAATTCTGCCTTGCTTTCAAAGCCTCTTCGTTGCCTTCCCTTAATATATTTGTGGACGAGAGGTATCATTTAAAACTCTGCAGGTTTGTGAATTGCAGTGCCCCTGAGCTCCATTTTTCAACTCGCTTTTTTGGGAGCTGGCCGCAAAAGCGCAGGATTGCTTCAGGCCCTCTTCTGGTTCTGGGGGGCAGGCTGAGCTTGTGCTTAATTCTTCTTCCTGATGGGAAAATAGAGTGACCTGTGCCTGTCCCAACCCCTGGAGCTAGTCTCTCATTGGTTCCCCCTCTTCCCGTTCATCCTCAGGACAAATTGCAACCTGTACGGAACAGGAGGGTAAAGGTGCTGATTCTCCAAGGAGGGAGATGGCTAGTAAATCGGCTGGAATGGCGAACCCGAGCAAAGGAGATGAGAAATGAGGTGCGTTTTAGAAACCTTTCCCGATCACACGGTGTACCATCTTCTGGGTTTCTCATGCCTGTTTTCGACGTAGGAAGATGCCCTTGAACCTGGAGATTTGGGACCCATGGGATGGGTACCATGCAGTATTACTTGAAAGGGTCTGCGTTGGCTCACCCAACCTCACCGAACCTCTCAGCCCCAAGAGTGTCCACCCTTATGCCTCAGTCAGCTGTGGGTCTAGATATGGTCAATCCAGGTTGCATCACAGCCCCTGAACGAATTTTGTAAGAATTTCTCTCTCTTTCACTGTCTTTGTTTCACGGGTTTTGAAAAGTAATTTATTTTTATAATGGGGTTTAGCTGCTTTTCACGGCTGTGTTTATGCCGCTTTACACCCCCTTGACTCACTTACAGAGAGATATCAATACATAGGTTTGAAGATTCTTACTAGTCAGATATATTCTTGTGCGGTGAATAGGGGGTGTTGAGTCCAGTTCACTGAAAAAGGAATAGGTCTTGTCTCTTACATATTGGGTTTATGGAACGGTATCGGAGCTAATTTGAAACCCTTGTTTTATGCATCACCCCACCTCACCTTTCCTGTTCAGCAGCCATAGTGTGTTTCCTAAACGTGGGACTCTGTTCTGTTTTGCAATTCAGTTCAAGTGTAGCGGTTTTTACATTCCCTCTAGAAGTGATATCTTATGATAAGTGTCTTTTTCTGTGTGACTTATTTCACTTAGAATCGTCGTACCTAAATCCACTCATCGTGCTGCTACTAGCCTTATGACGTGGATTTCATGGCTGAGTGATATTCCATTGTACATGAGGACCCCAACTTCTTTATCCATTTTTCTCTTTCCTAGGATATTTAAGGTGTAATGAAGTGGGGGTTCTTGTCAACAGAGCAGCCCTAAACTTTGGGGTGCCTGTGTCTTGCTGATTTTTAGTTTTCCCAATTTATACGCCCATGAGTGGAAGTGCCCTATGCTCTCCAAGCTGTGTTTTTTAGATGTTTCAGAACACACCGTACACTTCTCCAGAGTGGCTGTTGGCAATTTACATCCCACCCATCAGCGTAGCAAGGCTCCCATTTCTCCATGGCCGGTCCTGCATTTCTGGTTTGGACACTTTTTTCCGCATGGCCCTTTTGCCCGCTGGGAAGCGAGACTTCTTTGGAGCACTGATTGGCCTTTCCAGGTTGCTTGGGTGGCCAAAAAGGGCGTATGCGTTTTTTCCTGAATATATTCAGGAAAAAACGCATACGCCCTTTTTGGCCAAGGGCATCATTGTCCACGTTTTGCCGCTTTTCATGTGCTTTCAAGGCGATTCGAATCTACCTCCTGAAATCTGTTTCCTGCAATTCTGCCTTGCTTTCAAAGCCTCTTCGTTGCCTTCCCTTAATATATTTGTGGACGAGAGGTATCATTTAAAACTCTGCAGGTTTGTGAATTGCAGTGCCCCTGAGCTCCATTTTTCAACTCGCTTTTTTGGGAGCTGGCCGCAAAAGCGCAGGATTGCTTCAGGCCCTCTTCTGGTTCTGGGGGGCAGGCTGAGCTTGTGCTTAATTCTTCTTCCTGATGGGAAAATAGAGTGACCTGTGCCTGTCCCAACCCCTGGAGCTAGTCTCTCATTGGTTCCCCCTCTTCCCGTTCATCCTCAGGACAAATTGCAACCTGTACGGAACAGGAGGGTAAAGGTGCTGATTCTCCAAGGAGGGAGATGGCTAGTAAATCGGCTGGAATGGCGAACCCGAGCAAAGGAGATGAGAAATGAGGTGCGTTTTAGAAACCTTTCCCGATCACACCGTGTACCATCTTCTGGGTTTCTCATGCCTGTTTTCGACGTAGGAAGATGCCCTTGAACCTGGAGATTTGGGACCCATGGGATGGGTACCATGCAGTATTACTTGAAAGGGTCTGCGTTGGCTCACCCAACCTCACCGAACCTCTCAGCCCCAAGAGTGTCCACCCTTATGTCTCAATCAGCTGTGGGTCTAGATATGGTCAATCCAGGTTGCATCACAGCCCCTGAACGAATTTTGTAAGAATTTCTCTCTCTTTCACTGTCTTTGTTTCACGGGTTTTGAAAAGTAATTTATTTTTATAATGGGGTTTAGCTGCTTTTCACGGCTGTGTTTATGCCGCTTTACACCCCCTTGACTCACTTACAGACAGATATCAATACATAGGTTTGAAGATTCTTACTAGTCAGATATATTCTTGTGCGGTGAATAGGGGGTGTTGAGTCCAGTTCACTGAAAAAGGAATAGGTCTTGTCTCTTACATATTGGGTTTATGGAACGGTATCTGAGCTAATTTGAAACCCTTGTTTTATGCATCACCCCACCTCACCTTTCCCGTTCAGCAGCCGTAGTGTGTTTCCTAAACGTGTGACTCTGTTCTGTTTTGTAATTCAGTTCAAGTGTAGCGGTTTTTACATTCCCTCTAGAAGTGATATTTTATGATAAGTGTCTTTTTCTGTGTGACTTATTTCACTTAGAATCGTCGTACCTAAATCCACTCATCGTGCTCCTACTAGCCTTATGACGTTGATTTCATGGCTGAGTGATATTCCATTGTACATGAGGACCACAACTTCTTTATCCATTTTTCTCTTTCCTAGGATATTTAAGGTGTAATGAAGTGGGGGTTCTTGTCAACAGAGCAGCCCTAAACTTTGGGGTGCCTGTGTCTTGCTGATTTTTAGTTTTCCCAATTTATACGCCCATGAGTGGAAGTGCCCTATTCTCACCAAGCTGTGTTTTTTAGATGTTTCAGAACACACCGTACACTTCTCCAGAGTGGCTGTTGGCAATTTACATCCCACCCATCAGCGTAGCAAGGCTCCCATTTCTCCATGGCCGGTCCTGCATTTCTGGTTTGGACACTTTTTTCCGCATGGCCCTTTTGCCCGCTGGGAAGCGAGACTTCTTTGGAGCGCTGATTGGCCTTTCCAGGTTGCTTGGTTGGCCAAAAAGGGCGTATGCGTTTTTTCCTGAATATATTCAGGAAAAAACTCATACGCCCTTTTTGGCCAAGGGCATCATTGCCCACGTTTTGCCGCTTTTCATGTGCTTTCAAGGCGATTCGAATCTACCTCCTGAAATCTGTTTCCTGCAATTCTGCCTTGCTTTCAAAGCCTCTTCGTTGCCTTCCCTTAATATATTTGTGGACGAGAGGTATCATTTAAAACTCTGCATGTTTGTCAATTGCAGTGCCCCTGAGCTCCATTTTTCAACTCGCTTTTTTGGGAGCTGGCCACAAAAGCGCAGGATTGCTTCAGGCCCTCTTCTGGTTCTGGGGGGCAGGCTGAGCTTGTGCTTAATTCTTCTTCCTGATGGGAAAATAGAGTGACCTGTGCCTGTCGCAACACCTAGAGCTAGTCTCTCATTGGTTCCCCCTCTTCCTGTTCATCCTCAGGACAAATTGCAACCTGTACGGAACAGGAGGTTAAAGGTGCTGATTCTCCAAGGAGGGAGATGGCTAGTAAATCGGCTGGTAAGGCGAACCCGAGCATAGGAGATGAGAAATGAGGTGCGTTTTAGAAACCTTTCCCGATCACACGGTGTACCATCTTCTGGGTTTCTCATGCCTGTTTTCGATGTAGGAAGATGCCCTTGAACCTGGAGATTTGGGACCCATGGGATGGGTACCATGCAGTATTACTTGAAAGGGTCTGCGTTGGCTCACCCAACCTCACCGAACCTCTCAGCCGCAAGAGTATCCACCCTTATGTCTCAATCAGCTGTGGGTCTAGATATGGTCAATCCAGGTTGCATCACAGCCCCTGAACGAATTTTGTAAGAATTTCTCTCTCTTTCACTGTCTTTGTTTCACGGGTTTTGAAAAGTAATTTATTTTTATAATGGGGTTTAGCTGCTTTTCACGGCTGTGTTTATGCCGCTTTACACCCCCTTGACTCACTTCCAGAGAGATATCAATACATAGGTTTGAAGATTCTTACTAGTCAGATATATTCTTGTGCGGTGAATAGGGGGTGTTGAGTCCAGTTCACTGAAAAAGGAATAGGTCTTGTCTCTTACATATTGGGTTTATGGAACGGTATCTGAGCTAATTTGAAACCCTTGTTTTATGCATCACCCCACCTCACCTTTCCCGTTCAGCAGCCGTAGTGTGTTTCCTAAACGTGTGACTCTGTTCTGTTTTGTAATTCAGTTCAAGTGTAGCGGTTTTTACATTCCCTCTAGAAGTGATATCTTATGATAAGTGTCTTTTTCTGTGTGACTTATTTCACTTAGAATCGTCGTACCTAAATCCACTCATCGTGCTGCTACTAGCCTTATGACGTTGATTTCATGGCTGAGTGATATTCCATTGTACATGAGGACCCCAACTTCTTTATCCATTTTTCTCTTTCCTAGGATATTTAAGGTGTAATGAAGTGGGGGTTCTTGTCAACAGAGCAGCCCTAAACTTTGGGGTGCCTGTGTCTTGCTGATTTTTAGTTTTCCCAATTTATACGCCCATGAGTGGAAGTGCCCTATGCTCTCCAAGCTGTGTTTTTTAGATGTTTCAGAACACACCGTACACTTCTCCAGAGTGGCTGTTGGCAATTTACATCCCACCCATCAGCGTAGCAAGGCTCCCATTTCTCCATGGCCGGTCCTGCATTTCTGGTTTGGACACTTTTTTCCGCATGGCCCTTTTGCCCGCTGGGAAGCGAGACTTCTTTGGAGCGCTGATTGGCCTTTCCAGGTTGCTTGGTTGGCCAAAAAGGGCGTATGCGTTTTTTCCTGAATATATTCAGGAAAAAACGCATACGCCCTTTTTGGCCAAGGGCATCATTGTCCACGTTTTGCCGCTTTTCATGTGCTTTCAAGGCGATTCGAATCTACCTCCTGAAATCTGTTTCCTGCAATTCTGCCTTGCTTTCAAAGCCTCTTCGTTGCCTTCCCTTAATATATTTGTGGACGAGAGGTATCATTTAAAACTCTGCAGGTTTGTGAATTGCAGTGCCCCTGAGCTCCATTTTTCAACTCGCTTTTTTGGGAGCTGGCCGCAAAAGCGCTGGATTGCTTCAGGCCCTCTTCTGGTTCTGGGGGGCAGGCTGAGCTTGTGCTTAATTCTTCTTCCTGATGGGAAAATAGAGTGACCTGTGCCTGTCCCAACACCTAAAGCTAGTCTCTCATTGGTTCCCCCTCTTCCCGTTCATCCTCAGGACAAATTGCAACCTGTACGGAACAGGAGGTTAAAGGTGCTGATTCTCCAAGGAGGGAGATGGCTAGTAAATCGGCTGGTAAGGCGAACCCGAGCATAGGAGATGAGAAATGAGGTGCGTTTTAGAAACCTTTCCCGATCACACGGTGTACCATCTTCTGGGTTTCTCATGCCTGTTTTCGATGTAGGAAGATGCCCTTGAACCTGGAGATTTGGGACCCATGGGATGGGTACCATGCAGTATTACTTGAAAGGGTCTGCGTTGGCTCACCCAACCTCACCGAACCTCTCAGCCGCAAGAGTGTCCACCCTTATGTCTCAATCAGCTGTGGGTCTAGATATGGTCAATCCAGGTTGCATCACAGCCCCTGAACGAATTTTGTAAGAATTTCTCTCTCTTTCACTGTCTTTGTTTCACGGGTTTTGAAAAGTAATTTATTTTTATAATGGGGTTTAGCTGCTTTTCACGGCTGTGTTTATGCCGCTTTACACCCCCTTGACTCACTTCCAGAGAGATATCAATACATAGGTTTGAAGATTCTTACTAGTCAGATATATTCTTGTGCGGTGAATAGGGGGTGTTGAGTCCAGTTCACTGAGCAAGGAATAGGTCTTGTCTCTTACATATTGGGTTTATGGAACGGTATCGGAGCTAATTTGAAACCCTTGTTTTATGCATCACCCCACCTCACCTTTCCCGTTCAGCAGCCGTAGTGTGTTTCCTAAACGTGTGACTCTGTTCTGTTTTGTAATTCAGTTCAAGTGTAGCGGTTTTTACATTCCCTCTAGAAGTGATATCTTATGATAAGTGTCTTTTTCTGTGTGACTTATTTCACTTAGAATCGTCGTACCTAAATCCACTCATCGTGCTGCTACTAGCCTTATGACGTTGATTTCATGGCTGAGTGATATTCCATTGTACATGAGGACCCCAACTTCTTTATCCATTTTTCTCTTTCCTAGGATATTTAAGGTGTAATGAAGTGGGGGTTCTTGTCAACAGAGCAGCCCTAAACTTTGGGGTGCCTGTGTCTTGCTGATTTTTAGTTTTCCCAATTTATACGCCCATGAGTGGAAGTGCCCTATGCTCTCCAAGCTGTGTTTTTTAGATGTTTCAGAACACACCGTACACTTCTCCAGAGTGGCTGTTGGCAATTTACATCCCACCCATCAGCGTAGCAAGGCTCCCATTTCTCCATGGCCGGTCCTGCATTTCTGGTTTGGACACTTTTTTCCGCATGGCCCTTTTGCCCGCTGGGAAGCGAGACTTCTTTGGAGCGCTGATTGGCCTTTCCAGGTTGCTTGGTTGGCCAAAAAGGGCGTATGCGTTTTTTCCTGAATATATTCAGGAAAAAACGCATACGCCCTTTTTGGCCAAGGGCATCATTGTCCACGTTTTGCCGCTTTTCATGTGCTTTCAAGGCGATTCGAATCTACCTCCTGAAATCTGTTTCCTGCAATTCTGCCTTGCTTTCAAAGCCTCTTCGTTGCCTTCCCTTAATATATTTGTGGACGAGAGGTATCATTTAAAACTCTGCAGGTTTGTGAATTGCAGTGCCCCTGAGCTCCATTTTTCAACTCGCTTTTTTGGGAGCTGGCCGCAAAAGCGCAGGATTGCTTCAGGCCCTCTTCTGGTTCTGGGGGGCAGGCTGAGCTTGTGCTTAATTCTTCTTCCTGATGGGAAAATAGAGTGACCTGTGCCTGTCCCAACACCTAAAGCTAGTCTCTCATTGGTTCCCCCTCTTCCCGTTCAACCTCAGGACAAATTGCAACCTGTACGGAACAGGAGGTTAAAGGTGCTGATTCTCCAAGGAGGGAGATGGCTAGTAAATCGGCTGGTAAGGCGAACCCGAGCCAAGGAGATGAGAAATGAGGTGCGTTTTAGAAACCTTTCCCGATCACACGGTGTACCATCTTCTGGGTTTCTCATGCCTGTTTTCGATGTAGGAAGATGCCCTTGAACCTGGAGATTTGGGACCCATGGGATGGGTACCATGCAGTATTACTTGAAAGGGTCTGCGTTGGCTCACCCAACCTCACCGAACCTCTCAGCCGCAAGAGTGTCCACCCTTATGTCTCAATCAGCTGTGGGTCTAGATATGGTCAGTCCAGGTTGCATCACAGCCCCTGAACGAATTTTGTAAGAATTTCTCTCTCTTTCACTGTCTTTGTTTCACGGGTTTTGAAAAGTAATTTATTTTTATAATGGGGTTTAGCTGCTTTTCACGGCTGTGTTTATGCCGCTTTACACCCCCTTGACTCACTTACAGAGAGATATCAATACATAGGTTTGAAGATTCTTATTAGTCAGATATATTCTTGTGCGGTGAATAGGGGGTGTTGAGTCCAGTTCACTGAGCAAGGAATAGGTCTTGTCTCTTACATATTGGGTTTATGGAACGGTATCGGAGCTAATTTGAAACCCTTGTTTTATGCATCACCCCACCTCACCTTTCCCGTTCAGCAGCCATAGTGTGTTTCCTAAACGTGTGACTCTGTTCTGTTTTGTAATTCAGTTCAAGTGTAGCGGTTTTTACATTCCCTCTAGAAGTGATATCTTATGATAAGTGTCTTTTTCTGTGTGACTTATTTCACTTAGAATCGTCGTACCTAAATCCACTCATCGTGCTGCTACTAGCCTTATGACGTTGATTTCATGGCTGAGTGATATTCCATTGTACATGAGGACCCCAACTTCTTTATCCATTTTTCTCTTTCCTAGGATATTTAAGGTGTAATGAAGTGGGGGTTCTTGTCAACAGAGCAGCCCTAAACTTTGGGGTGCCTGTGTCTTGCTGATTTTTAGTTTTCCCAATTTATACGCCCATGAGTGGAAGTGCCCTATGCTCTCCAAGCTGTGTTTTTTAGATGTTTCAGAACACACCGTACACTTCTCCAGAGTTGCTGTTGGCAATTTACATCCCACCCATCAGCGTAGCAAGGCTCCCATTTCTCCATGGCCGGTCCTGCATTTCTGGTTTGGACACTTTTTTCCGCATGGCCCTTTTGCCCGCTGGGAAGCGAGACTTCTTTGGAGCGCTGATTGGCCTTTCCAGGTTGCTTGGTTGGCCAAAAAGGGCGTATGCGTTTTTTCCTGAATATATTCAGGAAAAAACGCATACGCCCTTTTTGGCCAAGGGCATCATTGTCCACGTTTTGCCGCTTTTCATGTGCTTTCAAGGCGATTCGAATCTACCTCCTGAAATCTGTTTCCTGCAATTCTGCCTTGCTTTCAAAGCCTCTTCGTTGCCTTCCCTTAATATATTTGTGGACGAGAGGTATCATTTAAAACTCTGCAGGTTTGTGAATTGCAGTGCCCCTGAGCTCCATTTTTCAACTCGCTTTTTTGGGAGCTGGCCGCAAAAGCGCAGGATTGCTTCAGGCCCTCTTCTGGTTCTGGGGGGCAGGCTGAGCTTGTGCTTAATTCTTCTTCCTGATGGGAAAATAGAGTGACCTGTGCCTGTCCCAACACCTAAAGCTAGTCTCTCATTGGTTCCCCCTCTTCCCGTTCAACCTCAGGACAAATTGCAACCTGTACGGAACAGGAGGTTAAAGGTGCTGATTCTCCAAGGAGGGAGATGGCTAGTAAATCGGCTGGTAAGGCGAACCCGAGCCAAGGAGATGAGAAATGAGGTGCGTTTTAGAAACCTTTCCCGATCACACGGTGTACCATCTTCTGGGTTTCTCATGCCTGTTTTCGATGTAGGAAGATGCCCTTGAACCTGGAGATTTGGGACCCATGGGATGGGTACCATGCAGTATTACTTGAAAGGGTCTGCGTTGGCTCACCCAACCTCACCGAACCTCTCAGCCGCAAGAGTGTCCACCCTTATGTCTCAATCAGCTGTGGGTCTAGATATGGTCAGTCCAGGTTGCATCACAGCCCCTGAACGAATTTTGTAAGAATTTCTCTCTCTTTCACTGTCTTTGTTTCACGGGTTTTGAAAAGTAATTTATTTTTATAATGGGGTTTAGCTGCTTTTCACGGCTGTGTTTATGCCGCTTTACACCCCCTTGACTCACTTACAGAGAGATATCAATACATAGGTTTGAAGATTCTTATTAGTCAGATATATTCTTGTGCGGTGAATAGGGGGTGTTGAGTCCAGTTCACTGAGCAAGGAATAGGTCTTGTCTCTTACATATTGGGTTTATGGAACGGTATCGGAGCTAATTTGAAACCCTTGTTTTATGCATCACCCCACCTCACCTTTCCCGTTCAGCAGCCGTAGTGTGTTTCCTAAACGTGTGACTCTGTTCTGTTTTGTAATTCAGTTCAAGTGTAGCGGTTTTTACATTCCCTCTAGAAGTGATATCTTATGATAAGTGTCTTTTTCTGTGTGACTTATTTCACTTAGAATCGTCGTACCTAAATCCACTCATCGTGCTGCTACTAGCCTTATGACGTGGATTTCATGGCTGAGTGATATTCCATTGTACATGAGGACCCCAACTTCTTTATCCATTTTTCTCTTTCCTAGGATATTTAAGGTGTAATGAAGTGGGGGTTCTTGTCAACAGAGCAGCCCTAAACTTTGGGGTGCCTGTGTCTTGCTGATTTTTAGTTTTCCCAATTTATACGCCCATGAGTGGAAGTGCCCTATGCTCTCCAAGCTGTGTTTTTTAGATGTTTCAGAACACACCGTACACTTCTCCAGAGTGGCTGTTGGCAATTTACATCCCACCCATCAGCGTAGCAAGGCTCCCATTTCTCCATGGCCGGTCCTGCATTTCTGGTTTGGACACTTTTTTCCGCATGGCCCTTTTGCCCGCTGGGAAGCGAGACTTCTTTGGAGCGCTGATTGGCCTTTCCAGGTTGCTTGGTTGGCCAAAAAGGGCGTATGCGTTTTTTCCTGAATATATTCAGGAAAAAACGCATACGCCCTTTTTGGCCAAGGGCATCATTGTCCACGTTTTGCCGCTTTTCATGTGCTTTCAAGGCGATTCGAATCTACCTCCTGAAATCTGTTTCCTGCAATTCTGCCTTGCTTTCAAAGCCTCTTCGTTGCCTTCCCTTAATATATTTGTGGACGAGAGGTATCATTTAAAACTCTGCAGGTTTGTGAATTGCAGTGCCCCTGAGCTCCATTTTTCAACTCGCTTTTTTGGGAGCTGGCCGCAAAAGCGCAGGATTGCTTCAGGCCCTCTTCTGGTTCTGGGGGGCAGGCTGAGCTTGTGCTTAATTCTTCTTCCTGATGGGAAAATAGAGTGACCTGTGCCTGTCCCAACACCTAAAGCTAGTCTCTCATTGGTTCCCCCTCTTCCCGTTCATCCTCAGGACAAATTGCAACCTGTACGGAACAGGAGGTTAAAGGTGCTGATTCTCCAAGGAGGGAGATGGCTAGTAAATCGGCTGGTAAGGCGAACCCGAGCATAGGAGATGAGAAATGAGGTGCGTTTTAGAAACCTTTCCCGATCACACGGTGTACCATCTTCTGGGTTTCTCATGCCTGTTTTCGATGTAGGAAGATGCCCTTGAACCTGGAGATTTGGGACCCATGGGATGGGTACCATGCAGTATTACTTGAAAGGGTCTGCGTTGGCTCACCCAACCTCACCGAACCTCTCAGCCGCAAGAGTGTCCACCCTTATGTCTCAATCAGCTGTGGGTCTAGATATGGTCAGTCCAGGTTGCATCACAGCCCCTGAACGAATTTTGTAAGAATTTCTCTCTCTTTCACTGTCTTTGTTTCACGGGTTTTGAAAAGTAATTTATTTTTATAATGGGGTTTAGCTGCTTTTCACGGCTGTGTTTATGCCGCTTTACACCCCCTTGACTCACTTACAGAGAGATATCAATACATAGGTTTGAAGATTCTTACTAGTCAGATATATTCTTGTGCGGTGAATAGGGGGTGTTGAGTCCAGTTCACTGAGCAAGGAATAGGTCTTGTCTCTTACATATTGGGTTTATGGAACGGTATCGGAGCTAATTTGAAACCCTTGTTTTATGCATCACCCCACCTCACCTTTCCCGTTCAGCAGCCGTAGTGTGTTTCCTAAACGTGTGACTCTGTTCTGTTTTGTAATTCAGTTCAAGTGTAGCGGTTTTTACATTCCCTCTAGAAGTGATATCTTATGATAAGTGTCTTTTTCTGTGTGACTTATTTCACTTAGAATCGTCGTACCTAAATCCACTCATCGTGCTGCTACTAGCCTTATGACGTTGATTTCATGGCTGAGTGATATTCCATTGTACATGAGGACCCCAACTTCTTTATCCATTTTTCTCTTTCCTAGGATATTTAAGGTGTAATGAAGTGGGGGTTCTTGTCAACAGAGCAGCCCTAAACTTTGGGGTGCCTGTGTCTTGCTGATTTTTAGTTTTCCCAATTTATACGCCCATGAGTGGAAGTGCCCTATGCTCTCCAAGCTGTGTTTTTTAGATGTTTCAGAACACACCGTACACTTCTCCAGAGTGGCTGTTGGCAATTTACATCCCACCCATCAGCGTAGCAAGGCTCCCATTTCTCCATGGCCGGTCCTGCATTTCTGGTTTGGACACTTTTTTCCGCATGGCCCTTTTGCCCGCTGGGAAGCGAGACTTCTTTGGAGCGCTGATTGGCCTTTCCAGGTTGCTTGGTTGGCCAAAAAGGGCGTATGCGTTTTTTCCTGAATATATTCAGGAAAAAACGCATACGCCCTTTTTGGCCAAGGGCATCATTGTCCACGTTTTGCCGCTTTTCATGTGCTTTCAAGGCGATTCGAATCTACCTCCTGAAATCTGTTTCCTGCAATTCTGCCTTGCTTTCAAAGCCTCTTCGTTGCCTTCCCTTAATATATTTGTGGACGAGAGGTATCATTTAAAACTCTGCAGGTTTGTGAATTGCAGTGCCCCTGAGCTCCATTTTTCAACTCGCTTTTTTGGGAGCTGGCCGCAAAAGCGCAGGATTGCTTCAGGCCCTCTTCTGGTTCTGGGGGGCAGGCTGAGCTTGTGCTTAATTCTTCTTCCTGATGGGAAAATAGAGTGACCTGTGCCTGTCCCAACCCCTGGAGCTAGTCTCTCATTGGTTCCCCCTCTTCCCGTTCATCCTCAGGACAAATTGCAACCTGTACGGAACAGGAGGTTAAAGGTGCTGATTCTCCAAGGAGGGAGATGGCTAGTAAATCGGCTGGTAAGGCGAACCCGAGCATAGGAGATGAGAAATGAGGTGCGTTTTAGAAACCTTTCCCGATCACACGGTGTACCATCTTCTGGGTTTCTCATGCCTGTTTTCGACATAGGAAGATGCCCTTGAACCTGGAGATTTGGGACCCATGGGATGGGTACCATGCAGTATTACTTGAAAGGGTCTGCGTTGGCTCACCCAACCTCACCGAACCTCTCAGCCGCAAGAGTGTCCACCCTTATGTCTCAATCAGCTGTGGGTCTAGATATGGTCAGTCCAGGTTGCATCACAGCCGCTGAACGAATTTTGTAAGAATTTCTCTCTCTTTCACTGTCTTTGTTTCACGGGTTTTGAAAAGTAATTTATTTTTATAATGGGGTTTAGCTGCTTTTCACGGCTGTGTTTATGCCGCTTTACACCCCCTTGACTCACTTACAGAGAGATATCAATACATAGGTTTGAAGATTCTTATTAGTCAGATATATTCTTGTGCGGTGAATAGGGGGTGTTGAGTCCAGTTCACTGAGCAAGGAATAGGTCTTGTCTCTTACATATTGGGTTTATGGAACGGTATCGGAGCTAATTTGAAACCCTTGTTTTATGCATCACCCCACCTCACCTTTCCCGTTCAGCAGCCGTAGTGTGTTTCCTAACCGTGTGACTCTGTTCTGTTTTGTAATTCAGTTCAAGTGTAGCGGTTTTTACATTCCCTCTAGAAGTGATATCTTATGATAAGTGTCTTTTTCTGTGTGACTTATTTCACTTAGAATCGTCGTACCTAAATCCACTCATCGTGCTGCTACTAGCCTTATGACGTTGATTTCATGGCTGAGTGATATTCCATTGTACATGAGGACCCCAACTTCTTTATCCATTTTTCTCTTTCCTAGGATATTTAAGGTGTAATGAAGTGGGGGTTCTTGTCAACAGAGCAGCCCTAAACTTTGGGGTGCCTGTGTCTTGCTGATTTTTAGTTTTCCCAATTTATACGCCCATGAGTGGAAGTGCCCTATGCTCTCCAAGCTGTGTTTTTTAGATGTTTCAGAACACACCGTACACTTCTCCAGAGTGGCTGTTGGCAATTTACATCCCACCCATCAGCGTAGCAAGGCTCCCATTTCTCCATGGCCGGTCCTGCATTTCTGGTTTGGACACTTTTTTCCGCATGGCCCTTTTGCCCGCTGGGAAGCGAGACTTCTTTGGAGCGCTGATTGGCCTTTCCAGGTTGCTTGGTTGGCCAAAAAGGGCGTATGCGTTTTTTCCTGAATATATTCAGGAAAAAACGCATACGCCCTTTTTGGCCAAGGGCATCATTTTCCACGTTTTGCCGCTTTTCATGTGCTTTCAAGGCGATTCGAATCTACCTCCTGAAATCTGTTTCCTGCAATTCTGCCTTGCTTTCAAAGCCTCTTCGTTGCCTTCCCTTAATATATTTGTGGACGAGAGGTATCATTTAAAACTCTGCAGGTTTGTGAATTGCAGTGCCCCTGAGCTCCATTTTTCAACTCGCTTTTTTGGGAGCTGGCCGCAAAAGCGCAGGATTGCTTCAGGTCCTCTTCTGGTTCTGGGGGGCAGGCTGAGCTTGTGCTTAATTCTTCTTCCTGATGGGAAAATAGAGTGACCTGTGCCTGTCCCAACACCTAAAGCTAGTCTCTCATTGGTTCCCCCTCTTCCCGCTCATCCTCAGGACAAATTGCAACCTGTACGGAACAGGAGGTTAAAGGTGCTGATTCTCCAAGGAGGGAGATGGCTAGTAAATCGGCTGGTAAGGCGAACCCGAGCATAGGAGATGAGAAATGAGGTGCGTTTTAGAAACCTTTCCCGATCACACGGTGTACCATCTTCTGGGTTTCTCATGCCTGTTTTCGATGTAGGACGATGCCCTTGAACCTGGAGATTTGGGACCCATGGGATGGGTACCATGCAGTATTACTTGAAAGGGTCTGCGTTGGCTCACCCAACCTCACCGAACCTCTCAGCCGCAAGAGTGTCCACCCTTATGTCTCAATCAGCTGTGGGTCTAGATATGGTCAATCCAGGTTGCATCACAGCCCCTGAACGAATTTTGTAAGAATTTCTCTCTCTTTCACTGTCTTTGTTTCACGGGTTTTGAAAAGTAATTTATTTTTATAATGGGGTTTAGCTGCTTTTCCCGGCTGTGTTTATGCCGCTTTACACCCCCTTGACTCACTTACAGAGAGATATCAATACATAGGTTTGAAGATTCTTATTAGTCAGATATATTCTTGTGCGGTGAATAGGGGGTGTTGAGTCCAGTTCACTGAAAAAGGAATAGGTCTTGTCTCTTACATATTGGGTTTATGGAACGGTATCTGAGCTAATTTGAAACCCTTGTTTTATGCATCACCCCACCTCACCTTTCCCGTTCAGCAGCCGTAGTGTGTTTCCTAAACGTGTGACTCTGTTCTGTTTTGTAATTCAGTTCAAGTGTAACGGTTTTTACATTCCCTCTAGAAGTGATATCTTATGATAAGTGTCTTTTTCTGTGTGACTTATTTCACTTAGAATCGTCGTACCTAAATCCACTCATCGTGCTGCTACTAGCCTTATGACGTGGATTTCATGGCTGAGTGATATTCCATTGTACATGAGGACCCCAACTTCTTTATCCATTTTTCTCTTTCCTAGGATATTTAAGGTGTAATGAAGTGGGGGTTCTTGTCAACAGAGCAGCCCTAAACTTTGGGGTGCCTGTGTCTTGCTGATTTTTATTTTTCCCAATTTATACGCCCATGAGTGGAAGTGCCCTATGCTCTCCAAGCTGTGTTTTTTAGATGTTTCAGAACACACCGTACACTTCTCCAGAGTGGCTGTTGGCAATTTACATCCCACCCATCAGCGTAGCAAGGCTCCCATTTCTCCATGGCCGGTCCTGCATTTCTGGTTTGGACACTTTTTTCCGCATGGCCCTTTTGCCCGCTGGGAAGCGAGACTTCTTTGGAGCGCTGATTTGCCTTTCCAGGTTGCTTGGTTGGCCAAAAAGGGCGTATGCGTTTTTTCCTGAATATATTCAGGAAAAAACGCATACGCCCTTTTTGGCCAAGGGCATCATTGTCCACGTTTTGCCGCTTTTCATGTGCTTTCAAGGCGATTCGAATCTACCTCCTGAAATCTGTTTCCTGCAATTCTGCCTTGCATTCAAAGCCTCTTCGTTGCCTTCCCTTAATATATTTGTGGACGAGAGGTATCATTTAAAACTCTGCAGGTTTGTGAATTGCAGTGCCCCTGAGCTCCATTTTTCAACTCGCTTTTTTGGGAGCTGGCCGCAAAAGCGCAGGATTGCTTCAGGCCCTCTTCTGGTTCTGGGGGGCAGGCTGAGCTTGTGCTTAATTCTTCTTCCTGATGGGAAAATAGAGTGACCTGTGCCTGTCCCAACACCTAGAGCTAGTCTCTCATTGGTTCCCCCTCTTCCCGTTCATCCTCAGGACAAATTGCAACCTGTACGGAACAGGAGGTTAAAGGTGCTGATTCTCCAAGGAGGGAGATGGCTAGTAAATCGGCTGAAATGGCGAACCCGAGCAAAGGAGATGAGAAATGAGGTGCGTTTTAGAAACCTTTCCCGATCACACGGTGTACCATCTTCTGGGTTTCTCATGCCTGTTTTCGACGTAGGAAGATGCCCTTGAACCTGGAGATTTGGGACCCATGGGATGGGTACCATGCAGTATTACTTGAAAGGGTCTGCGTTGGCTCACCCAACCTCACCGAACCTCTCAGCCCCAAGAGTGTCCACCCTTATGTCTCAATCAGCTGTGGGTCTAGATATGGTCAATCCAGGTTGCATCACAGCCCCTGAACGAATTTTGTAAGAATTTCTCTCTCTTTCACTGTCTTTGTTTCACGGGTTTTGAAAAGTAATTTATTTTTATAATGGGGTTTAGCTGCTTTTCACGGCTGTGTTTATGCCGCTTTACACCCCCTTGACTCACTTACAGAGAGATATCAATACATAGGTTTGAAGATTCTTACTAGTCAGATATATTCTTGTGCGGTGAATAGGGGGTGTTGAGTCCAGTTCACTGAAAAAGGAATAGGTCTTGTCTCTTATATATTGGGTTTATGGAACGGTATCTGAGCTAATTTGAAACCCTTGTTTTATGCATCACCCCACCTCACCTTTCCCGTTCAGCAGCCATAGTGTGTTTTCTAAACGTGTGACTCTGTTCTGTTTTGTAATTCAGTTCAAGTGTAGCGGTTTTTACATTCCCTCTAGAAGTGATATCTTATGATAAGTGTCTTTTTCTGTGTGACTTATTTCACTTAGAATCGTCGTACCTAAATCCACTCATCGTGCTGCTACTAGCCTTATGACGTTGATTTCATGGCTGAGTGATATTCCATTGTACATGAGGACCCCAACTTCTTTATCCATTTTTCTCTTTCCTAGGATATTTAAGGTGTAATGAAGTGGGGGTTCTTGTCAACAGAGCAGCCCTAAACTTTGGGGTGCCTGTGTCTTGCTGATTTTTAGTTTTCCCAATTTATACGCCCATGAGTGGAAGTGCCCTATGCTCTCCAAGCTGTGTTTTTTAGATGTTTCAGAACACACCGTACACTTCTCCAGAGTGGCTGTTGGCAATTTACATCCCACCCATCAGCGTAGCAAGGCTCCCATTTCTCCATGGCCGGTCCTGCATTTCTGGTTTGGACACTTTTTTCCGCATGGCCCTTTTGCCCGCTGGGAAGCGAGACTTCTTTGGAGCGCTGATTGGCCTTTCCAGGTTGCTTGGTTGGCCAAAAAGGGCGTATGCGTTTTTTCCTGAATATATTCAGGAAAAAACGCATACGCCCTTTTTGGCCAAGGGCATCATTGTCCACGTTTTGCCGCTTTTCATGTGCTTTCAAGGCGATTCGAATCTACCTCCTGAAATCTCTTTCCTGCAATTCTGCCTTGCTTTCAAAGCCTCTTCGTTGCCTTCCCTTAATATATTTGTGGACGAGAGGTATCATTTAAAACTCTGCAGGTTTGTGAATTGCAGTGCCCCTGAGCTCCATTTTTCAACTCGCTTTTTTGGGAGCTGGCCACAAAAGCGCAGGATTGCTTCAGGCCCTCTTCTGGTTCTGGGGGGCAGGCTGAGCTTGTGCTTAATTCTTCTTCCTGATGGGAAAATAGAGTGACCTGTGCCTGTCCCAACACCTAGAGCTAGTCTCTCATTGGTTCCCCCTCTTCCCGTTCATCCTCAGGACAAATTGCAACCTGTACGGAACAGGAGGTTAAAGGTGCTGATTCTCCAAGGAGGGAGATGGCTAGTAAATCGGCTGAAATGGCGAACCCGAGCAAAGGAGATGAGAAATGAGGTGCGTTTTAGAAACCTTTCTCGATCACACGGTGTACCATCTTCTGGGTTTCTCATGCCTGATTTCGACGTAGGAAGATGCCCTTGAACCTGGAGATTTGGGACCCATGGGATGGGTACCATGCAGTATTACTTGAAAGGGTCTGCGTTGGCTCACCCAACCTCACCGAACCTCTCAGCCCCAAGAGTGTCCACCCTTATGTCTCAATCAGCTGTGGGTCTAGATATGGTCAATCCAGGTTGCATCACAACCCCTGAACGAATTTTGTAAGAATTTCTCTCTCTTTCACTGTCTTTGTTTCACGGGTTTTGAAAAGTAATTTATTTTTATAATGGGGTTTAGCTGCTTTTCACGGCTGTGTTTATGCCGCTTTACACCCCCTTGACTCACTTACAGAGAGATATCAATACATAGGTTTGAAGATTCTTACTAGTCAGATATATTCTTGTGCGGTGAATAGGGGGTGTTGAGTCCAGTTCACTGAAAAAGGAATAGGTCTTGTCTCTTACATATTGGGTTTATGGAACGGTATCGGAGCTAATTTGAAACCCTTGTTTTATGCATCACCCCACCTCACCTTTCCCGTTCAGCAGCCGTAGTGTGTTTCCTAAACGTGTGACTCTGTTCTGTTTTGTAATTCAGTTCAAGTGTAGCGGTTTTTACATTCCCTCTAGAAGTGATATCTTATGATAAGTGTCTTTTTCTGTGTGACTTATTTCACTTAGAATCGTCGTACCTAAATCCACTCATCGTGCTGCTACTAGCCTTATGACGTTGATTTCATGGCTGAGTGATATTCCATTGTACATGAGGACCCCAACTTCTTTATCCATTTTTCTCTTTCCTAGGATATTTAAGGTGTAATGAAGTGGGGGTTCTTGTCAACAGAGCAGCCCTAAACTTTGGGGTGCCTGTGTCTTGCTGATTTTTAGTTTTCCCAATTTATACGCCCATGAGTGGAAGTGCCCTATGCTCTCCAAGCTGTGTTTTTTAGATGTTTCAGAACACACCGTACACTTCTCCAGAGTGGCTGTTGGCAATTTACATCCCACCCATCAGCGTAGCAAGGCTCCCATTTCTCCATGGCCGGTCCTGCATTTCTGGTTTGGACACTTTTTTCCGCATGGCCCTTTTGCCCGCTGGGAAGCGAGACTTCTTTGGAGCGCTGATTGGCCTTTCCAGGTTGCTTGGTTGGCCAAAAAGGGCGTATGCGTTTTTTCCTGAATATATTCAGGAAAAAACGCATACGCCCTTTTTGGCCAAGGGCATCATTGTCCACGTTTTGCCGCTTTTCATGTGCTTTCAAGGCGATTCGAATCTACCTCCTGAAATCTGTTTCCTGCAATTCTGCCTTGCTTTCAAAGCCTCTTCGTAGCCTTCCCTTAATATATTTGTGGACGAGAGGTATCATTTAAAACTCTGCAGGTTTGTGAATTGCAGTGTCCCTGAGCTCCATTTTTCAACTCGCTTTTTTGGGAGCTGGCCGCAAAAGCGCAGGATTGCTTCAGGCCCTCTTCTGGTTCTGGGGGGCAGGCTGAGCTTGTGCTTAATTCTTCTTCCTGATGGGAAAATAGAGTGACCTGTGCCTGTCCCAACACCTAGAGCTAGTCTCTCATTGGTTCCCCCTCTTCCCGTTCATCCTCAGGACAAATTGCAACCTGTACGGAACAGGAGGGTAAAGGTGCTGATTCTCCAAGGAGGGAGATGGCTAGTAAATCGGCTGGAATGGCGAACCCGAGCAAAGGAGATGAGAAATGAGGTGCGTTTTAGAAACCTTTCCCGATCACACGGTGTACCATCTTCTGGGTTTCTCATGCCTGTTTTCGACGTAGGAAGATGCCCTTGAACCTGGAGATTTGGGACCCATGGGATGGGTACCATGCAGTATTACTTGAAAGGGTCTGCGTTGGCTCACCCAACCTCACCGAACCTCTCAGCCCCAAGAGTGTCCACCCTTATGTCTCAATCAGCTGTGGGTCTAGATATGGTCAATCCAGGTTGCATCACAGCCCCTGAACGAATTTTGTAAGAATTTCTCTCTCTTTCACTGTCTTTGTTTCACGGGTTTTGAAAAGTAATTTATTTTTATAATGGGGTTTAGCTGCTTTTCACGGCTGTGTTTATGCCGCTTTACACCCCCTTGACTCACTTACAGAGAGATATCAATACATAGGTTTGAAGATTCTTACTAGTCAGATATATTCTTGTGCGGTGAATAGGGGGTGTTGAGTCCAGTTCACTGAAAAAGGAATAGGTCTTGTCTCTTACATATTGGGTTTATGGAACGGTATCGGAGCTAATTTGAAACCCTTGTTTTATGCATCACCCCACCTCACCTTTCCCGTTCAGCAGCCGTAGTGTGTTTCCTAAACGTGTGACTCTGTTCTGTTTTGTAATTCAGTTCAAGTGTAGCGGTTTTTACATTCCCTCTAGAAGTGATATCTTATGATAAGTGTCTTTTTCTGTGTGACTTATTTCACTTAGAATCGTCGTACCTAAATCCACTCATCGTGCTGCTACTAGCCTTATGACGTTGATTTCATGGCTGAGTGATATTCCATTGTACATGAGGACCCCAACTTCTTTATCCATTTTTCTCTTTCCTAGGATATTTAAGGTGTAATGAAGTGGGGGTTCTTGTCAACAGAGCAGCCCTAAACTTTGGGGTGCCTGTGTCTTGCTGATTTTTAGTTTTCCCAATTTATACGCCCATGAGTGGAAGTGCCCTATGCTCTCCAAGCTGTGTTTTTTAGATGTTTCAGAACACACCGTACACTTCTCCAGAGTGGCTGTTGGCAATTTACATCCCACCCATCAGCGTAGCAAGGCTCCCATTTCTCCATGGCCGGTCCTGCATTTCTGGTTTGGACACTTTTTTCCGCATGGCCCTTTTGCCCGCTGGGAAGCGAGACTTCTTTGGAGCGCTGATTGGCCTTTCCAGGTTGCTTGGTTGGCCAAAAAGGGCGTATGCGTTTTTTCCTGAATATATTCAGGAAAAAACGCATACGCCCTTTTTGGCCAAGGGCATCATTGTCCACGTTTTGCCGCTTTTCATGTGCTTTCAAGGCGATTCGAATCTACCTCCTGAAATCTCTTTCCTGCAATTCTGCCTTGCTTTCAAAGCCTCTTCGTTGCCTTCCCTTAATATATTTGTGGACGAGAGGTATCATTTAAAACTCTGCAGGTTTGTGAATTGCAGTGCCCCTGAGCTCCATTTTTCAACTCGCTTTTTTGGGAGCTGGCCACAAAAGCGCAGGATTGCTTCAGGCCCTCTTCTGGTTCTGGGGGGCAGGCTGAGCTTGTGCTTAATTCTTCTTCCTGATGGGAAAATAGAGTGACCTGTGCCTGTCCCAACACCTAGAGCTAGTCTCTCATTGGTTCCCCCTCTTCCCGTTCATCCTCAGGACAAATTGCAACCTGTACGGAACAGGAGGTTAAAGGTGCTGATTCTCCAAGGAGGGAGATGGCTAGTAAATCGGCTGAAATGGCGAACCCGAGCAAAGGAGATGAGAAATGAGGTGCGTTTTAGAAACCTTTCTCGATCACACGGTGTACCATCTTCTGGGTTTCTCATGCCTGATTTCGACGTAGGAAGATGCCCTTGAACCTGGAGATTTGGGACCCATGGGATGGGTACCATGCAGTATTACTTGAAAGGGTCTGCGTTGGCTCACCCAACCTCACCGAACCTCTCAGCCCCAAGAGTGTCCACCCTTATGTCTCAATCAGCTGTGGGTCTAGATATGGTCAATCCAGGTTGCATCACAACCCCTGAACGAATTTTGTAAGAATTTCTCTCTCTTTCACTGTCTTTGTTTCACGGG
Source organism: Balaenoptera acutorostrata (assembly GCF_949987535.1). Taxonomy (NCBI): domain Eukaryota; kingdom Metazoa; phylum Chordata; class Mammalia; order Artiodactyla; family Balaenopteridae; genus Balaenoptera; species Balaenoptera acutorostrata. Next base: position 10,665 of record NW_026645945.1, on the reverse strand, counting down.
TTTTGAAAAGTAATTTATTTTTATAATGGGGTTTAGCTGCTTTTCACGGCTGTGTTTATGCCGCTTTACACCCCCTTGACTCACTTACAGAGAGATATCAATACATAGGTTTGAAGATTCTTACTAGTCAGATATATTCTTGTGCGGTGAATAGGGGGTGTTGAGTCCAGTTCACTGAAAAAGGAATAGGTCTTGTCTCTTACATATTGGGTTTATGGAACGGTATCTGAGCTAATTTGAAACCCTTGTTTTATGCATCACCCCACCTCACCTTTCCCGTTCAGCAGCCGTAGTGTGTTTCCTAAACGTGTGACTCTGTTCTGTTTTGTAATTCAGTTCAAGTGTAGCGGTTTTTACATTCCCTCTAGAAGTGATATCTTATGATAAGTGTCTTTTTCTGTGTGACTTATTTCACTTAGAATCGTCGTACCTAAATCCACTCATCGTGCTGCTACTAGCCTTATGACGTTGATTTCATGGCTGAGTGATATTCCATTGTACATGAGGACCCCAACTTCTTTATCCATTTTTCTCTTTCCTAGGATATTTAAGGTGTAATGAAGTGGGGGTTCTTGTCAACAGAGCAGCCCTAAACTTTGGGGTGCCTGTGTCTTGCTGATTTTTAGTTTTCCCAATTTATACGCCCATGAGTGGAAGTGCCCTATGCTCTCCAAGCTGTGTTTTTTAGATGTTTCAGAACACACCGTACACTTCTCCAGAGTGGCTGTTGGCAATTTACATCCCACCCATCAGCGTAGCAAGGCTCCCATTTCTCCATGGCCGGTCCTGCATTTCTGGTTTGGACACTTTTTTCCGCATGGCCCTTTTGCCCGCTGGGAAGCGAGACTTCTTTGGAGCGCTGATTGGCCTTTCCAGGTTGCTTGGTTGGCCAAAAAGGGCGTATGCGTTTTTTCCTGAATATATTCAGGAAAAAACGCATACGCCCTTTTTGGCCAAGGGCATCATTGTCCACGTTTTGCCGCTTTTCATGTGCTTTCAAGGCGATTCGAATCTACCTCCTGAAATCTGTTTCCTGCAATTCTGCCTTGCTTTCAAAGCCTCTTCGTAGCCTTCCCTTAATATATTTGTGGACGAGAGGTATCATTTAAAACTCTGCAGGTTTGTGAATTGCAGTGTCCCTGAGCTCCATTTTTCAACTCGCTTTTTTGGGAGCTGGCCGCAAAAGCGCAGGATTGCTTCAGGCCCTCTTCTGGTTCTGGGGGGCAGGCTGAGCTTGTGCTTAATTCTTCTTCCTGATGGGAAAATAGAGTGACCTGTGCCTGTCCCAACACCTAGAGCTAGTCTCTCATTGGTTCCCCCTCTTCCCGTTCATCCTCAGGACAAATTGCAACCTGTACGGAACAGGAGGGTAAAGGTGCTGATTCTCCAAGGAGGGAGATGGCTAGTAAATCGGCTGGAATGGCGAACCCGAGCAAAGGAGATGAGAAATGAGGTGCGTTTTAGAAACCTTTCCCGATCACACGGTGTACCATCTTCTGGGTTTCTCATGCCTGTTTTCGACGTAGGAAGATGCCCTTGAACCTGGAGATTTGGGACCCATGGGATGGGTACCATGCAGTATTACTTGAAAGGGTCTGCGTTGGCTCACCCAACCTCACCGAACCTCTCAGCCCCAAGAGTGTCCACCCTTATGTCTCAATCAGCTGTGGGTCTAGATATGGTCAATCCAGGTTGCATCACAGCCCCTGAACGAATTTTGTAAGAATTTCTCTCTCTTTCACTGTCTTTGTTTCACGGGTTTTGAAAAGTAATTTATTTTTATAATGGGGTTTAGCTGCTTTTCACGGCTGTGTTTATGCCGCTTTACACCCCCTTGACTCACTTACAGAGAGATATCAATACATAGGTTTGAAGATTCTTACTAGTCAGATATATTCTTGTGCGGTGAATAGGGGGTGTTGAGTCCAGTTCACTGAAAAAGGAATAGGTCTTGTCTCTTACATATTGGGTTTATGGAACGGTATCTGAGCTAATTTGAAACCCTTGTTTTATGCATCACCCCACCTCACCTTTCCCGTTCAGCAGCCGTAGTGTGTTTCCTAAACGTGTGACTCTGTTCTGTTTTGTAATTCAGTTCAAGTGTAGCGGTTTTTACATTCCCTCTAGAAGTGATATCTTATGATAAGTGTCTTTTTCTGTGTGACTTATTTCACTTAGAATCGTCGTACCTAAATCCACTCATCGTGCTGCTACTAGCCTTATGACGTTGATTTCATGGCTGAGTGATATTCCATTGTACATGAGGACCCCAACTTCTTTATCCATTTTTCTCTTTCCTAGGATATTTAAGGTGTAATGAAGTGGGGGTTCTTGTCAACAGAGCAGCCCTAAACTTTGGGGTGCCTGTGTCTTGCTGATTTTTAGTTTTCCCAATTTATACGCCCATGAGTGGAAGTGCCCTATGCTCTCCAAGCTGTGTTTTTTAGATGTTTCAGAACACACCGTACACTTCTCCAGAGTGGCTGTTGGCAATTTACATCCCACCCATCAGCGTAGCAAGGCTCCCATTTCTCCATGGCCGGTCCTGCATTTCTGGTTTGGACACTTTTTTCCGCATGGCCCTTTTGCCCGCTGGGAAGCGAGACTTCTTTGGAGCGCTGATTGGCCTTTCCAGGTTGCTTGGTTGGCCAAAAAGGGCGTATGCGTTTTTTCCTGAATATATTCAGGAAAAAACGCATACGCCCTTTTTGGCCAAGGGCATCATTGTCCACGTTTTGCCGCTTTTCATGTGCTTTCAAGGCGATTCGAATCTACCTCCTGAAATCTGTTTCCTGCAATTCTGCCTTGCTTTCAAAGCCTCTTCGTAGCCTTCCCTTAATATATTTGTGGACGAGAGGTATCATTTAAAACTCTGCAGGTTTGTGAATTGCAGTGTCCCTGAGCTCCATTTTTCAACTCGCTTTTTTGGGAGCTGGCCGCAAAAGCGCAGGATTGCTTCAGGCCCTCTTCTGGTTCTGGGGGGCAGGCTGAGCTTGTGCTTAATTCTTCTTCCTGATGGGAAAATAGAGTGACCTGTGCCTGTCCCAACACCTAGAGCTAGTCTCTCATTGGTTCCCCCTCTTCCCGTTCATCCTCAGGACAAATTGCAACCTGTACGGAACAGGAGGGTAAAGGTGCTGATTCTCCAAGGAGGGAGATGGCTAGTAAATCGGCTGGAATGGCGAACCCGAGCAAAGGAGATGAGAAATGAGGTGCGTTTTAGAAACCTTTCCCGATCACACGGTGTACCATCTTCTGGGTTTCTCATGCCTGTTTTCGACGTAGGAAGATGCCCTTGAACCTGGAGATTTGGGACCCATGGGATGGGTACCATGCAGTATTACTTGAAAGGGTCTGCGTTGGCTCACCCAACCTCACCGAACCTCTCAGCCCCAAGAGTGTCCACCCTTATGTCTCAATCAGCTGTGGGTCTAGATATGGTCAATCCAGGTTGCATCACAGCCCCTGAACGAATTTTGTAAGAATTTCTCTCTCTTTCACTGTCTTTGTTTCACGGGTTTTGAAAAGTAATTTATTTTTATAATGGGGTTTAGCTGCTTTTCACGGCTGTGTTTATGCCGCTTTACACCCCCTTGACTCACTTACAGAGAGATATCAATACATAGGTTTGAAGATTCTTACTAGTCAGATATATTCTTGTGCGGTGAATAGGGGGTGTTGAGTCCAGTTCACTGAAAAAGGAATAGGTCTTGTCTCTTACATATTGGGTTTATGGAACGGTATCGGAGCTAATTTGAAACCCTTGTTTTATGCATCACCCCACCTCACCTTTCCCGTTCAGCAGCCGTAGTGTGTTTCCTAAACGTGTGACTCTGTTCTGTTTTGTAATTCAGTTCAAGTGTAGCGGTTTTTACATTCCCTCTAGAAGTGATATCTTATGATAAGTGTCTTTTTCTGTGTGACTTATTTCACTTAGAATCGTCGTACCTAAATCCACTCATCGTGCTGCTACTAGCCTTATGACGTTGATTTCATGGCTGAGTGATATTCCATTGTACATGAGGACCCCAACTTCTTTATCCATTTTTCTCTTTCCTAGGATATTTAAGGTGTAATGAAGTGGGGGTTCTTGTCAACAGAGCAGCCCTAAACTTTGGGGTGCCTGTGTCTTGCTGATTTTTAGTTTTCCCAATTTATACGCCCATGAGTGGAAGTGCCCTATGCTCTCCAAGCTGTGTTTTTTAGATGTTTCAGAACACACCGTACACTTCTCCAGAGTGGCTGTTGGCAATTTACATCCCACCCATCAGCGTAGCAAGGCTCCCATTTCTCCATGGCCGGTCCTGCATTTCTGGTTTGGACACTTTTTTCCGCATGGCCCTTTTGCCCGCTGGGAAGCGAGACTTCTTTGGAGCGCTGATTGGCCTTTCCAGGTTGCTTGGTTGGCCAAAAAGGGCGTATGCGTTTTTTCCTGAATATATTCAGGAAAAAACGCATACGCCCTTTTTGGCCAAGGGCATCATTGTCCACGTTTTGCCGCTTTTCATGTGCTTTCAAGGCGATTCGAATCTACCTCCTGAAATCTGTTTCCTGCAATTCTGCCTTGCTTTCAAAGCCTCTTCGTTGCCTTCCCTTAATATATTTGTGGACGAGAGGTATCATTTAAAACTCTGCAGGTTTGTGAATTGCAGTGCCCCTGAGCTCCATTTTTCAACTCGCTTTTTTGGGAGCTGGCCGCAAAAGCGCAGGATTGCTTCAGGCCCTCTTCTGGTTCTGGGGGGCAGGCTGAGCTTGTGCTTAATTCTTCTTCCTGATGGGAAAATAGAGTGACCTGTGCCTGTTCCAACACCTAGAGCTAGTCTCTCATTGGTTCCCCCTCTTCCCGTTCATCCTCAGGACAAATTGCAACCTGTACGGAACAGGAGGGTAAAGGTGCTGATTCTCCAAGGAGGGAGATGGCTAGTAAATCGGCTGGAATGGCGAACCCGAGCAAAGGAGATGAGAAATGAGGTGCGTTTTAGAAACCTTTCCCGATCACACGGTGTACCATCTTCTGGGTTTCTCATGCCTGTTTTCGACGTAGGAAGATGCCCTTGAACCTGGAGATTTGGGACCCATGGGATGGGTACCATGCAGTATTACTTGAAAGGGTCTGCGTTGGCTCACCCAACCTCACCGAACCTCTCAGCCCCAAGAGTGTCCACCCTTATGTCTCAATCAGCTGTGGGTCTAGATATGGTCAATCCAGGTTGCATCACAGCCCCTGAACGAATTTTGTAAGAATTTCTCTCTCTTTCACTGTCTTTGTTTCACGGGTTTTGAAAAGTAATTTATTTTTATAATGGGGTTTAGCTGCTTTTCACGGCTGTGTTTATGCCGCTTTACACCCCCTTGACTCACTTACAGAGAGATATCAATACATAGGTTTGAAGATTCTTACTAGTCAGATATATTCTTGTGCGGTGAATAGGGGGTGTTGAGTCCAGTTCACTGAAAAAGGAATAGGTCTTGTCTCTTACATATTGGGTTTATGGAACGGTATCTGAGCTAATTTGAAACCCTTGTTTTATGCATCACCCCACCTCACCTTTCCCTTTCAGCAGCCGTAGTGTGTTTCCTAAACGTGTGACTCAGTTCTGTTTTGTAATTCAGTTCAAGTGTAGCGGTTTTTACATTCCCTCTAGAAGTGATATCTTATGATAAGTGTCTTTTTCTGTGTGACTTATTTCACTTAGAATCGTCGTACCTAAATCCACTCATCGTGCTGCTACTAGCCTTATGACGTTGATTTCATGGCTGAGTGATATTCCATTGTACATGAGGACCCCAACTTCTTTATCCATTTTTCTCTTTCCTAGGATATTGAAGGTGTAATGAAGTGGGGGTTCTTGTCAACAGAGCAGCCCTAAACTTTGGGGTGCCTGTGTCTTGCTGATTTTTAGTTTTCCCAATTTATACGCCCATGAGTGGAAGTGCCCTATGCTCTCCAAGCTGTGTTTTTTAGATGTTTCAGAACACACCGTACACTTCTCCAGAGTGGCTGTTGGCAATTTACATCCCACCCATCAGCGTAGCAAGGCTCCCATTTCTCCATGGCCGGTCCTGCATTTCTGGTTTGGACACTTTTTTCCGCATGGCCCTTTTGCCCGCTGGGAAGCGAGACTTCTTTGGAGCGCTGATTGGCCTTTCCAGGTTGCTTGGTTGGCCAAAAAGGGCGTATGCGTTTTTTCCTGAATATATTCAGGAAAAAACGCATACGCCCTTTTTGGCCAAGGGCATCATTGTCCACGTTTTGCCGCTTTTCATGTGCTTTCAAGGCGATTCGAATCTACCTCCTGAAATCTGTTTCCTGCAATTCTGCCTTGCTTTCAAAGCCTCTTCGTTGCCTTCCCTTAATATATTTGTGGACGAGAGGTATCATTTAAAACTCTGCAGGTTTGTGAATTGCAGTGCCCCTGAGCTCCATTTTTCAACTCGCTTTTTTGGGAGCTGGCCGCAAAAGCGCAGGATTGCTTCAGGCCCTCTTCTGGTTCTGGGGGGCAGGCTGAGCTTGTGCTTAATTCTTCTTCCTGATGGGAAAATAGAGTGACCTGTGCCTGTTCCAACACCTAGAGCTAGTCTCTCATTGGTTCCCCCTCTTCCCGTTCATCCTCAGGACAAATTGCAACCTGTACGGAACAGGAGGGTAAAGGTGCTGATTCTCCAAGGAGGGAGATGGCTAGTAAATCGGCTGGAATGGCGAACCCGAGCAAAGGAGATGAGAAATGAGGTGCGTTTTAGAAACCTTTCCCGATCACACGGTGTACCATCTTCTGGGTTTCTCATGCCTGTTTTCGACGTAGGAAGATGCCCTTGAACCTGGAGATTTGGGACCCATGGGATGGGTACCATGCAGTATTACTTGAAAGGGTCTGCGTTGGCTCACCCAACCTCACCGAACCTCTCAGCCCCAAGAGTGTCCACCCTTATGTCTCAATCAGCTGTGGGTCTAGATATGGTCAATCCAGGTTGCATCACAGCCCCTGAACGAATTTTGTAAGAATTTCTCTCTCTTTCACTGTCTTTGTTTCACGGGTTTTGAAAAGTAATTTATTTTTATAATGGGGTTTAGTTGCTTTTCACGGCTGTGTTTATGCCGCTTTACACCCCCTTGACTCACTTACAGAGAGATATCAATACATAGGTTTGAAGATTCTTACTAGTCAGATATATTCTTGTGCGGTGAATAGGGGGTGTTGAGTCCAGTTCACTGAAAAAGGAATAGGTCTTGTCTCTTACATATTGGGTTTATGGAACGGTATCTGAGCTAATTTGAAACCCTTGTTTTATGCATCACCCCACCTCACCTTTCCCTTTCAGCAGCCGTAGTGTGTTTCCTAAACGTGTGACTCAGTTCTGTTTTGTAATTCAGTTCAAGTGTAGCGGTTTTTACATTCCCTCTAGAAGTGATATCTTATGATAAGTGTCTTTTTCTGTGTGACTTATTTCACTTAGAATCGTCGTACCTAAATCCACTCATCGTGCTGCTACTAGCCTTATGACGTTGATTTCATGGCTGAGTGATATTCCATTGTACATGAGGACCCCAACTTCTTTATCCATTTTTCTCTTTCCTAGGATATTGAAGGTGTAATGAAGTGGGGGTTCTTGTCAACAGAGCAGCCCTAAACTTTGGGGTGCCTGTGTCTTGCTGATTTTTAGTTTTCCCAATTTATACGCCCATGAGTGGAAGTGCCCTATGCTCTCCAAGCTGTGTTTTTTAGATGTTTCAGAACACACCGTACACTTCTCCAGAGTGGCTGTTGGCAATTTACATCCCACCCATCAGCGTAGCAAGGCTCCCATTTCTCCATGGCCGGTCCTGCATTTCTGGTTTGGACACTTTTTTCCGCATGGCCCTTTTGCCCGCTGGGAAGCGAGACTTCTTTGGAGCGCTGATTGGCCTTTCCAGGTTGCTTGGTTGGCCAAAAAGGGCGTATGCGTTTTTTCCTGAATATATTCAGGAAAAAACGCATACGCCCTTTTTGGCCAAGGGCATCATTGTCCACGTTTTGCCGCTTTTCATGTGCTTTCAAGGCGATTCGAATCTACCTCCTGAAATCTGTTTCCTGCAATTCTGCCTTGCTTTCAAAGCCTCTTCGTTGCCTTCCCTTAATATATTTGTGGACGAGAGGTATCATTTAAAACTCTGCAGGTTTGTGAATTGCAGTGCCCCTGAGCTCCATTTTTCAACTCGCTTTTTTGGGAGCTGGCCGCAAAAGCGCAGGATTGCTTCAGGCCCTCTTCTGGTTCTGGGGGGCAGGCTGAGCTTGTGCTTAATTCTTCTTCCTGATGGGAAAATAGAGTGACCTGTGCCTGTCCCAACACCTAGAGCTAGTCTCTCATTGGTTCCCCCTCTTCCCGTTCATCCTCAGGACAAATTGCAACCTGTACGGAACAGGAGGGTAAAGGTGCTGATTCTCCAAGGAGGGAGATGGCTAGTAAATCGGCTGGAATGGCGAACCCGAGCAAAGGAGATGAGAAATGAGGTGCGTTTTAGAAACCTTTCCCGATCACACGGTGTACCATCTTCTGGGTTTCTCATGCCTGTTTTCGACGTAGGAAGATGCCCTTGAACCTGGAGATTTGGGACCCATGGGATGGGTACCATGCAGTATTACTTGAAAGGGTCTGCGTTGGCTCACCCAACCTCACCGAACCTCTCAGCCCCAAGAGTGTCCACCCTTATGTCTCAATCAGCTGTGGGTCTAGATATGGTCAATCCAGGTTGCATCACAGCCCCTGAACGAATTTTGTAAGAATTTCTCTCTCTTTCACTGTCTTTGTTTCACGGGTTTTGAAAAGTAATTTATTTTTATAATGGGGTTTAGCTGCTTTTCACGGCTGTGTTTATGCCGCTTTACACCCCCTTGACTCACTTACAGAGAGATATCAATACATAGGTTTGAAGATTCTTACTAGTCAGATATATTCTTGTGCGGTGAATAGGGGGTGTTGAGTCCAGTTCACTGAAAAAGGAATAGGTCTTGTCTCTTACATATTGGGTTTATGGAACGGTATCGGAGCTAATTTGAAACCCTTGTTTTATGCATCACCCCACCTCACCTTTCCCGTTCAGCAGCCGTAGTGTGTTTCCTAAACGTGTGACTCTGTTCTGTTTTGTAATTCAGTTCAAGTGTAGCGGTTTTTACATTCCCTCTAGAAGTGATATCTTATGATAAGTGTCTTTTTCTGTGTGACTTATTTCACTTAGAATCGTCGTACCTAAATCCACTCATCGTGCTGCTACTAGCCTTATGACGTTGATTTCATGGCTGAGTGATATTCCATTGTACATGAGGACCACAACTTCTTTATCCATTTTTCTCTTTCCTAGGATATTTCAGGTGTAATGAAGTGGGGGTTCTTGTCAACAGAGCAGCCCTAAACTTTGGGGTGCCTGTGTCTTGCTGATTTTTAGTTTTCCCAATTTATACGCCCATGAGTGGAAGTGCCCTATGGTCTCCAAGCTGTGTTTTTTAGATGTTTCAGAACACACCGTACACTTCTCCAGAGTGGCTGTTGGCAATTTACATCCCACCCATCAGCGTAGCAAGGCTCCCATTTCCCCATGGCCGGTCCTGCATTTCTGGTTTGGACACTTTTTTCCGCATGGCCCTTTTGCCCGCTGGGAAGCGAGACTTCTTTGGAGCGCTGATTGGCCTTTCCAGGTTGCTTGGTTGGCCAAAAAGGGCGTATGCGTTTTTTCCTGAATATATTCAGGAAAAAACGCATACGCCCTTTTTGGCCAAGGGCATCATTGTCCACGTTTTGCCGCTTTTCATGTGCTTTCAAGGCGATTCGAATCTACCTCCTGAAATCTGTTTCCTGCAATTCTGCCTTGCTTTCAAAGCCTCTTCGTTGCCTTCCCTTAATATATTTGTGGACGAGAGGTATCATTTAAAACTCTGCAGGTTTGTGAATTGCAGTGCCCCTGAGCTCCATTTTTCAACTCGCTTTTTTGGGAGCTGGCCGCAAAAGCGCAGGATTGCTTCAGGCCCTCTTCTGGTTCTGGGGGGCAGGCTGAGCTTGTGCTTAATTCTTCTTCCTGATGGGAAAATAGAGTGACCTGTGCCTGTCCCAACACCTAGAGCTAGTCTCTCATTGGTTCCCCCTCTTCCCGTTCATCCTCAGGACAAATTGCAACCTGTACGGAACAGGAGGTTAAAGGTGCTGATTCTCCAAGGAGGGAGATGGCTAGTAAATCGGCTGAAATGGCGAACCCGAGCAAAGGAGATGAGAAATGAGGTGCGTTTTAGAAACCTTTCCCGATCACACGGTGTACCATCTTCTGGGTTTCTCATGCCTGTTTTCGACGTAGGAAGATGCCCTTGAACCTGGAGATTTGGGACCCATGGGATGGGTACCATGCAGTATTACTTGAAAGGGTCTGCGTTGGCTCACCCAACCTCACCGAACCTCTCAGCCCCAAGAGTGTCCACCCTTATGTCTCAATCAGCTGTGGGTCTAGATATGGTCAATCCAGGTTGCATCACAGCCCCTGAACGAATTTTGTAAGAATTTCTCTCTCTTTCACTGTCTTTGTTTCACGGGTTTTGAAAAGTAATTTATTTTTATAATGGGGTTTAGCTGCTTTTCACGGCTGTGTTTATGCCGCTTTACACCCCCTTGACTCACTTACAGAGAGATATCAATACATAGGTT